>NC_046163.1:34193766-34493766 GCF_011064425.1 Rattus rattus | reverse complement strand
GGGTGCTCAAAATGCAAATCCCCAGGCTCAGCTCAGACCTAGGGAATCTGACACACACTCCGCATACAGAACAGCCACCCAGGCCCTCAGAGGGACTCGAAGGCTTCAAGCACTGCTTTGTCACCATGTCTGTGAGAGTCGGAGTAAGCGAAACCCTGTCCATAGCAGAGAGGCAAGGTAGGTTAGGGTAAATGCTCTCCTGAGCTAGGTTCCTGGTGAACAATACTCCCCACCCACCCACCCTCAGCAGCTTGCAAAAGATACTGGAGGCTCCTGCCAGCCAACAGCAGTGGCATCTAGGAATGCTAAGCAGGCGGTTTCTGCTTATCCTGCTCCCAATGGGGGAGCGGAGAAGGCGCAGAGGTAGAACTTCTCTTCTTTTCAAAGTGTTGAGAAGTGGGGAGGGATGGTAAAAAGAGAAAGAGGAGAATGACCCCAAGGGAGAATGCCTTCTCCTTAAGTAGCAACCTGTGTGAGGAATGAGGTTAGTCGGTAGGCAGGCCTCTCCTCTGGAAGGGTGTCATTGGGTTTTCTGGGTGCTCCTGAGTATGGAGCCCACAGTGTGATAGAAAGGAGGGGCTGGGTGAGCATGCGGGAGAACCTGGGCACGGTGCTGTAGGCCTACAGTCTCATATCTGAGAGGCCGAGGCCGAGCATCCCAGGTTTCAGAGCGGCAACTTAAGTTCAAGTGTGACTCTATCTCAAGAAGGCAGAGGAGGAGGAGAAGGTGGAGGAGGGTGGGGGAGGGGGGAGGAGAAGGGAGAGGAGGAAGAAGAGAGGAGTCATGGGAGACGAACAGTTTGGACATGTTTGTCGTGGCTTGAGGCAAGTCTTTGTGTCTCGTTTCCCAAACTGCACGACTGGACAGGTCGTTATCAGCTTCACTTAATCTGGAACAATGCTTTGAGGATGAGACCCTTGTAGAGGAATTCTTGGAAAGTTTAACTGATTGGTACTTAACAATGCTAGGTGTGTGTGTGTGTGTGTGTGTGTGTGTGTGTGTGTGTGTGTAACCCAAAGTGTTAGCAGATCTGCAGGGCAGTCTGTTAGGTTAGAAAGGCCAGTTGAATAGAAGTCAGGAAATCTGCATTCTGCTTTCTTTTTTTGCCTCTACCCAGCCTTATTAATGGGAGTCAGCTGCTTTCCCCATGCAGGCCTCAGTTTCCCCATCGTACAGTGGGCTCGGTGAGACCATGTTTCCTAGGCAAGCTAAGCTTGAGCAGCTGGTGAGCCCAGGGCTTTGCATAGTTGGTCCTCAAGGTCTTGACTTTCACTCAGGCTCCGCAATAGTCTTCTCTTTGCTTCATTGAGAGAAACCAAAGAGGGACACATGAGGATATTGCTGCTAAATTCAGGACTCAGACCCAAAGCATGACGGACGGAGACAGAAGGCAGAGCTGGAAGGCTGTTGGGAAGGGTGATGTATTCTCTGAGACAATTCACTGAGAGTCTGCCTGTTTGTTTTTTTTTTTTAAACCTCTGAAGCTTAGGTTGGCAACTCATAAACAAAGGAGTTCCCAAGAAAGAAAAGCAAATGGCTGGGTTTATAAGACTTCAGTCCTCCCACTTTGCTGGCTTCATTGACTTAGGAGATTTGAATTTTCCTTTTTTTTTTTTTTTTTTTTTTTAAATTCTGGAGACCAGAAGGGAGGTTGCTTGAATTCTACATCATCTCCCCCTCTTCTGTAGTAGACCTTAGGCAGACTGTTCAGGAAAGAAGGTGGAGGGTGGACAAATGCCTTCTGGAAGGGAAAAGAAGAGAACCCAGTTTCCCTTTAACAGACCCAACTCTCCGCATCCTCCTCATCGTCTCTGGTCCTGGCTGCCTGCCACCTCTGCTCCCACCCAATGCAAGGGTGTTCACCCTGAGCCTCACACACATTCTTTCTGTTCTTCCTTGTTGGGGGCCACTCACAACCCTGGGAAGCAGATGAAGTGGTCAAACAGGTATCAGAGCACCGCAGGGCCCTAGGAGGCTGTAGCCTCCTCTCCTGGGAACAGCCCGAGGCTATTTTACTCCCTTAGTCAGCACTGGGCGGGAAGGGTGAGGGCCTGGGAAGGCCAGTGGCGTGAGCTTCTGTAGCAATTGCACCTCTGTAAACACAATAATAGCAGGTCTGGGATTATGGCTGTCACCCCTGATAATTATCAGCTGCAGTGCCTTTCCCCCCCTAGGTGGACCACACTGGGCTCATCACTGCACAGGGGGCTGTGGTGTAAGTTCCAGACTTCCAGATCGCTTCCTCTAGTTGCTAGGCAACTGAGAGTATGTGTCGGGAGCAGGGATCTCATTTAGGAAAAATCTCCCCAGGTCTCCCAAATTACTGAAGTCTAAATTGATTGTTCTCCAAGTGGGGACCTTGCATGACTGACTGCTCCCCTGGGAAAGTCAGAGGCTGTTCTAAATGAACAACAGGCTGGGCTGGTACCAAGTAAGGGATCCAACCTATGCTGGCAAGTGGAGGGAGGGAGGCCATTTGGATGCTTAGATTCCATAACTTATTTAGGCATGGGTCTGAAAATGTCATGCTGGGTCAAGGGCCCAGAGCAATAGTTCCTGTGGCATCTCCTGATCATTGACACGAGAAGCAGCTTGTATCTGTCTGTCCTGCTGTGGCCAGATAGGCCAATGAGGGGGTCCAGCAGAAGAGACGGTGAAAGGGGATGAAGCTGAGTTGGTGTTAGTTGGCTTGTTTCGGTGGCAAGCACCTGTGTGTCAAGGGGCAAACCCTGATATCTTTAGTTCCACTCCCAGGCTCCCCTCCACAGGGAAAGGGAAGACTTTTGGAGTTGTCTTGATTTCTTGCTGAAGGTGATGTAATTTAGCTCTGTCCCTCACACTTCAACCTCCTACCAACTTCGTGGTTTGGGAATCCATTCTTGAGAGTCTTAGTTTCTGTATCACATGTTGGAACAGAACTGTGGAGAAAAAGAGGAAGTAAAAAGTATTGATCCTGGTTTCTGTTGTTCCCCCCTTCCTTTTTTTTTTTTTTTTTTATGGGTGTATGTGTATGGAGGTCAGAGGTCAATGCTGAATGTCTTTTCAGTTGCTCTCTACCAAGTTTTTTGAGGCAAATGTCATGCTGAACCCGGAATTTACTAATTTGGCAAAACCAGCTGAAAAATGAACTCCAAGGATTCTCCTGTCTGCCCTGGAGACACCCTGCTGGCCCTGGTTTTTTTTTTTTTTAAATATGGGTGCTGGGGACTTGAACTCATGTCCTCACACTTGTATAGCATACACTTTACTTATGGTGCCATCTCTCCATCCACTCCCATCGGATTTTGAAGAATATGCTGTGTACATGGTAGAAGTTGCTAGCTGTGAAGAGAAATCAAAGGCAAAAGCATTAGGATCTGTCCAACCTTCCTTACACTAGGGCAGGTGCTAGGGCCAAGAGGGAAATGAAGACCAGCGACCCAGTTTTTGCTCTCAGGGAGTTCACGCTCTAACCAGGAGGTGTCACATGCTCTTCTGCAAATGAAGGTCATTTTTCTTTCTGGGAATGAGCTGCTCACAGCAGCCGAGGTTGGGGCCTTGCCTAAGGTGGAGGCAGTAAGAACCGGTTTGTCTTCCCAGAGAGAGAGAGAGAGAGAGAGAGAGAAAAAAAAAAAAAAAAAAAAAAAAAAAAGACTTGCTTGGGGCCTCTGCTTGCCTGAATGAGTTTGCTCAGAACGCCTGAGTCAGGCTGGGAGCACCTCCTAGTCGCTGGAATCCCGCTGGGGCTGGTGGTTGTGGGGAGCGGACCGAGGGAGGCAAGGTGTTCCCAGGGATGGGAGCTGAGGAGGTGGCTGTGCAAAGCTCTTCAGTGTGTGGCTGGGTGCCAGTTGATCCTGGCCAGTCCTCCACCTATTGCCCCGAGGAGATGGCGATAAAAAAATTGCTCAACCGCTTATGGTCACTGTCCTTAAAGATGTGTCAGAGATCCTGGTCACTGTCACATACTCAACAAGTATGATCTAGATAGACTTCACATGCGTCTGGCTGGCTCGCACGCTGCTTCAGCCGCCAGCCTGGGCTGCCTTCCTCCTGGAGTGCCTGCCTCTCTGTCTCTCATTCCCACGTGCCTGTTTCTGATTTGCATGGCACCACGGTATCTCTTGGTCGTCCCCGCCCCCCCTTGCTCTTTCTCGCCCCGAGTCTCACCGGCTCAATCCAGGCAGTGAGTGATTCGTTTGGTCATCACAGGCATCTCAAGATGGATCCTGTGTGGAGCCTTCTCCATCTTCTTCCAATCTGCTGTCAAACAGTCCCTGCCTGGGCCCTTCAAAAGGAAAGAAAAATGAAAGACCCCTTGAAGCTGGCCCAACCTTATTTGTACTGTCATCTCTCGTCAAATCTTCACGCATAGTCCTATTCCCCAGCACAAGTTCCTGCAGTGTGCCACCGGCTGGCTCACCCCACCCACCAGCCTCTTCTTTCTGGATGGCATTGGCTTGTCACCTCCCAGACTCCTCTTTAGGCCTCCCAACATAAACCAGGTCCTCCCTTTTAGTTAGCATTTTCAGATCCCCCAGGTGAAGGAATTGTCTTCCAGAAGCTACTTGTCCCACGGTAGAGCATGCTGACGAAACACAAAGCTATCCAGGGCTTGACAAATAAGTAACGAGTAGGCGAGTAGGGCTGTCATTTGACCAGTGGATAGCCTTCAAAAATAGCATTTTCAGGGGCTGGAGAGGTGGCTCAGCGATTGAGAGCACTGACTGCTCTCTTCCAGAGGTCCTAGGTTCAAATCCTAGCAGCCACATGGTGGCTCCCAACCGTCTGTAATGAGATCCGATGCCCTTTTCCAGGTATGTCTGAAGAGAGTCACAGTGTACTTACATACATAAAGTGAATCTTTAAAAAAAAGATATATAGCAGTTACAGAAAGAAGTTTTACAAAGCTGCATGTCCATGCTATGCAGTTAGTATGTGTTGAGGCCAGGTGTGGCCTGTGTAGAGTCCCTGCGTGTGTCAGGCCATGTAGTCAGCAGTGGCGTGAGACTGCGTGACTCAACACTACCGTGTCAGCCTTGACTGCGGCAGCTATGGTTCAAGTCTGGGCAACCGCCCTTCTCCGTGCACTGCCTTCCGTGGTCGCTCCAAGTTGAAGCAGCGCTTTCAGGGTATTCACAATCTTTTGGCCATTTTGGGGGGATCTATGAGGACCGAAACAATGGAGGGAACAAGGCTTAGGGCTTCAGGGACAAGAAGCTGTGTGATCTAGGTGACTTAAGGACCCATGGCTCGGCCTGCTGGAGTGTAGGGCCTGTTTCTGTCACACCTTTCTGCAACTGTTCTTAGGCTCCACTCCTGACGTTGGATTGCCACAAGCTGTCTTTCTGGCTTAAGTCTCTGTGACTCTACAGTGTACCAGCATCAGGTACATCGGCTCTGTGCCCAAATGGCCACCATCAACCCGAAGAGAAGCAGAAACAGGGCTGCCTGGAGTAGGAACATGTTCATTCTCCATCTCCTCTACTCTAACAGAGCCGTCTGGTACCACTTGGTACTCACCTCGGATCCCTGGGTGAGGGAATGATTGCCGGACGCCCAGAATGTTATCTATCTAGGAAGAACAGAGAGTATCATCCCTAAGGTCTTTCAGTCATCAGGCATTCCAACTACTCTCCTAACTATGCCTTCCTTCCTCCTCTTCCTTCCTGGTCCTTTCTGGTCTCGTTGCCCCACTGGGATAGTTAACCATTGCATTTTAACCCATCGAACATTATTAGGTATTTTTCTCTGTGCTAAGCATGCGTGAGGTTCCATGGGTATCAGAAAGGTGAGGACATGCGTCCCATACTTAGAAGCTCCTGGGTACTGGAGCAGCCAACGGGCAACAGGCAATTGCAGTGGTATTTGATGGAAGGGGAGGGGCATCCAGTAAAACTTGTGTAGATGAGGCTCAGGGAGTTTCTTGGAGGAAGTAGCAGCTAGATGGAATGGTGAGTGCTTGTCAGGACCGTGGGAATCAAATGCCTCCCTAAAGTTCAGGCCAGAGGCGTCTACCTTGATTCGCCTTAGTCACAGCCTTGGTCCTCAGGATAGGTAGAGTTTGGTTGTAAAGGAGAAGATATTGATGGTGAATAACCAGGAAGTGCATTTGAGGCCTGGACAAGCTGCCTGTGGCAGAAGGCAGAGTTAGGCTTCCATCCTTCCTTCATCTCCGTCTTGGAGAGTCAAGGTATGTGTGAGGTGGCTGAACCACCTCTGCCATCCAGGGATGTCCTCATTCCCCACTGTCACCAAAGCTCTTCTTGGGAGACAAGGTAGTTAGTTAAAGGGGGTTGAAGCTAAGGATTGTAGTAAGCCGGTTTAAGCTTATCCCCGACTAGCTTACAAATAAATGAGACTTGGACTACGGTTATTTTATTTGGCTTTGACAACTACAGCGGGGTAACCTCAAATCTACTCTTCCAACTGCTGTCCTGGTACCTCCCCAGAGGTTTACCCCAGATACTTGCTGTTTCTCCTGGTCAAGTGCTCACGGTTCCTCTCCCCTCATGGCAGCTTCCACTCTTCTCTTCCTTCCTCCTCTTCTCTCCTCCTCCAACCAGGTCACACCAAACCCACCTACCTCCAATCCCTCCAGCAATCGACTGTAGCCCATTTTATTTAACCAATAGCTTTAAGTCAAAGAACAAGGTTTGCACAACTAACGCTTGTAAACATGAGAAGTCAGCGGTCCTTGGCCTAGGCTTTCTGGCATAGCATTTAGCAGTACAATACATAGCAATAGACTAAACCTCAACAAAGAATCATAGGTTTTGAGATCTGTCATGGTATTCTTCAACTTACCCACCGTAGCAAAACAGCTCCCCCACCCCCAAAAGCTGTTACCTGGAGCCAGGCACTGTTCTAAGCTCTTTAACGATGTGAACTTACTCTGTTTTATGGAGTTCCTATCAGGTCAAGTTACTGAGGGTCAGAGTTGCTCCTGCTGCAGCTCTAAACCCATGCACATAATCACTGTATTGTCCTTGCTACTGACGGCTCTGAGGAAGAGGGAGAGTAAGTACCTTTCAGGATGTTTTCTAGCAATGAGAACAGTGTCAAATTCACAAAAGACTCATGTTTCATCTTAAAAATCCATATGCATTCTGCATAAATTGCAAAATAAACCCCCTGCTAGTTTCATAAGAGCATTGCCTCTTACCACATAACCAAGAGAAACAGGCAGGGTGCCATTTAGCTGCAGGTATTGAGAAGTGTCCTTAGGGATAGAAACTGCAGAGGGAGAAGCCCACACAGGCATGGGCTTTGGGGTTGGAGGAAAGGTTAGAAGATCCCTGTCCCCTTGCATCTATGCCGTGGCTTCTCTGAAGTCAGGGTGCATGCTGGGAAGGCTGGTGGAGATTTTCCTAGATTATCTTCATCATGAAGGTCTTCTACCAGTGGCCGTTCGTTCCCTCTCCATCGCCACTGGGTTCTCCAGCTCTAACTGCTGATGCTTGTCCCTCCCAATCCTTCCTCTCTCCCTCCCCTCCCCTCCCCCTCTCCCTCCCCCTCCCCCTCCTCTTTGGTTTTCTTCTGTAGGCAGCCTCCTTGAATGTCCTCTGAACCCATGTGCCTGAGATCAAGCTCAGGGGGAACCTCTTTCGTGTGAGACCACAACAGTTAGCTCCTTTTCCTTTTCCACATCCTGTTTCCTTGACCTTTGAATGTTTGCTCATGATGAGCCATGGCAGAACCCCATTGAGTGGTATTAAAAACTAACCCCTACCCAGAACCAACTTTTCTAAAGATGAGCTTGCGTGTATCATAAACTGGCTTCCACCTCATTAGGTATCTGTTGTCAACCTTGAACTTGTGGCCCTCCTTCCCTAGCGTTGGGATTACAGGTATCACCGCACGGTTTATGTGGTGCCGGGGACTGGACCCAGGGTTTTGTACACGTTAGGTAGATACTCCTATCAACAGGGCTATAGCCCCAGGCTCCAACATTTTTCAATTTTCCAAGAGATTTCTGTCCGTAGACAACCCTTGGCTGTCTCCTTTGTGCTCCAGACGTCTGGTGGCCTCTCCCACAGCTGCTCCGCAGGTCCTTTCACACTGAGGTCAGACTGCCCAGCTTCCCCCGGTCTCTGACGCTTTCAGCTTTCCGATTGCGTCTCCAAAGCATTGTCCCTTTATTCACCCACTGGGTCATTACTGAGCACCTGCCATTGGCCGGTTTGTTCCAGGAAGAAGGGTGCCATGAGGAATGGGGCCAAACGATCCCGTGACACGTGGCAACAGTGGTCGGTGAAGACAGATGAAATAATCAAGCGAAAAGCCATGTAGTAACTGAATAACATAAATATACGTGTGGAGAAGGAAATAAAATAAGCTAATATTCAAGTGGCAAGAGAAGAGAAGAAACAGCAAGTGACAAAGGGTAAGAGAAGGCTTGGGGGAGGAAGAGGAGGCCGGAGTGGCCAGAGTGTGTAACTGAGGGGAAGGGAGGCTACAGGACAGGCGGGTGTGGAAGCTGGGACCAGCTCACAAAGTCTGTTTGCCATAGGCTTGAAGGAGCTTGACTTTCTTCTCTGTGTTTCAGGGGAGTGTGGAGAAAAGGACGTCTCTGGCTTGTGTGAAGATGGGGGTAAGGACCTAGGTTGGGAACAAGAGGAACAATTAGGAGGATATTAGAGAAGCCCGGGAGAGCGGCAGTGGTGGCTTGGATAGTGCCCCCTTTGAACAGCGGTAACAATGCAGGAAAGAGATAAACAGACCTCAGATAGGTCTCAGAAGCAGCCATTGCAGGGTAGAAAAAGCCCTAGTGTGGGATCCTGGGACTGAGTCCTGGGCCCGCCACTCACTGACAGAGTCCTCATTGATAAAATGAAGACAATGGCCCCTGCTCTCAGTTTCTCGGGATGGGGAGGTGAGGAAGGCAATACCACCACCTTCCCAGCACCGTGCCCACGGTGCCCGCTACTTGGGAGAATGCAAACAGGCTTGAGTGTGCTCTGGGAAGGAAGCTCAGATTTCTTAGACCCTCTTCCTTATTAGAAGCTGAAAAGGAAAGATTCTTGTTTACCCTGGGGATAACTTAAAATTGGCTCTGTTACAAGGAAGGGTGCATCTGGAGGCCTCTCATTGTCTTCCCATGGTAGAAAAACTCCAGCCGGAGCTGAGCTTGTCCCTGTCCTAGGGTCAGCTGGGTCTCTGTGCTCTCGACATGAGCCTGTTGGTGGGTCAGGGAAGGAAGAGGAGGGACCGTATGAAGAAAGGACAGGCTTCTAGAAACTCGGCCTGGGTGGACATTGACCTGCTGTGGGTGGAGTTCAGTTCCCAGCCCTTTCCGTGAACGTTCTAAGAGCAGAGGTCCTAATCCTGGAAATCCCCAGCCTACGCTGGCTTGTGGCCTACTTTGTCCTGTAGCCCTATGGGAGGTCTGGGGACAGGGTGCACAGAGATTTATTAGGGCGTAAATCAAAGGTCAGTGGAACAGGAGAGTGAGAGTCCCTTTCGATCTCTGAGTGTGGACTCTGGAATCTCGGGTCCAGAGGGAAGTGGAGGAACTGACGTCAACAGGGCACCTACAATCCGCTGGCAGCATGCCAAGTATCACTCTGATGGCATCCAACGTCACCTCCTTCTCTTTTTTCCAATCCCCCCACCCCTGCACGCACCTTTTATGGAGAAAGGATCTCCTATGCAGCACAGGCTGGTCTAGAACTCATGATCCTCCCAAGTGCTAGGATTGCAGATATGTAATCCCACCTGTCTCTCCATTTTTCTCTCCTGACCTAGGAAACTGGGGCTTTGAGGGATACAAGCATCGTTTCTTCTGCTATAGGCTTGGTACTGTTGACTGAATCTGCCCAAAGGACCCAGAGAACTCCTGTGGCAGGCCCGGGAGCATGGTGTGGAAAGACCTCACTGATGTGTGCTTACATGTGGTTGGATTGGAACCTTCCCTCTCTACTCTGAAGCTTCCCTGAAGGTTCTTGATGAGAAGTTTGTCAACCTCTAGATTACCCTGAAAAGAAACTTTAAGTTGGGTCAACTGGCTCTCTGAGTATAATGCATGGAGCGAGCCACTTAACCTCTCCGAGGGTCGGTTTCTTTGTAAAATAGGGTTCAGCCTTGCCGGTCTACTGTAGGATTATGAATATTACAGTAAGATGAATAAATGATAGCCCCTGACACACATCTCATCGTTAAGTCACCTTTTTGTCTGTTGACAGCCTCCTCTGACTCCCTTAGTGCTCCAGCAGCTCCTCTCCATCCTCATGGGAAAGCTGTGCTCCCACAGGTCACCCGGCCCATGCCCACGATGCCTGGAGCTCAGACATGTGGGTAGCATCCTTTGCTTTTCAGCTGGCATGCATGGCCCCCTTCCTGGGCTGGGCTGGTGATGAGGACTGGCCCTGTGCCCTGCTCCTCTGCCAGCTGGGTGGCTGGGCCAGCAGCAGCTTGGACAAGCTTGAAGGCCCAGCAGGGCCTCTGTGAGCGGCAGCCTTCCTGAGCCCTCCTTTAGCACTGGGCCATCTGGTGCCTCTGTCCCCTTTTGTGTGCCTGGGGTGAGATGGCAGAGGCAGGGAGGCAAGAGAGGAGGGGACAGGGGATGTCATGGCCAGCTTTCCTCCCAGTTGAAGAAGGAGAAGTTTGAGGGAAGCCGATCCTGGGAAAGAGGTAGCCACTGCAGACTCAGGAGGGACTGGGCAGGATGGGGATGGTGCTAGGATTCCTCCCCCTCCCCTCTTGTGTGTTTTCTATAGAGTCTTGGATAGATGCAAGGAAGGGAAGACAGAGCAGGATGTAGGAGCAAAGCCGTAAGTGCTGAATGAAGAAAGCATGGCACACTGAATCAAAGTCCTCAGAAAGCCACAGAGGGGGCTGGGGACATGGTCTCACTGGTAAAGTGCTTGCCACGTGTAAGCGGGAGTACCTGACTTTAGCTCCCTAGCACCCATCGGAAAAGCTGAGCATCTTGCGTGTGCCTTCAATCCTGGCACTGGGGAGGTAGAAGCAGGACCGTTCTTGGGGCTTCCTGGCTAGCCAGTTAGCTGCTCTAGTGGGCTTCAGATTCCGTGACTGAGCCCATCTCAAAGAGTAAATTCGGTGGAGAGTGATTGAGGGAGGTGCCCAACATCAACCTCTCGTCTCCACATCCAGGGACACATATACATATGTACCGTGCCCATCCCCCTCCCCGGAAACCTGTGAGCTGGAACAATAGACAAAGGTGTTAGCAAGTCTCTGAGGGAAATGTATGTGGCTGCCCTCTTTCTGCTCAAGGAAAAAGGAAGTGAGAGAATACGGTTGGGGCCCTTCCTTGTTTAAGTGTAGAGGAAAGGAGGTGGCTGAAACCTGTGGGTGGTACTCGTAGCAGCCTTGGAGTTCCAGTAACCCCATCCATAGCTCCAGCTTGGGTGCCTGTCACACTGTGTAGACGGAGTCTTATTCCACGGAGAACCTTCGGGATGGGCACAGTCTCTGGGGCTGAGGAGGAAAAGTCACCCTGACAAACAATCCCCTGGTGTGGTTCCCACAGCACTGGGGGCTCTGGTGGGCTTTAAGGACTCCAAACTCTTGGGTTTCACATGGCATGAGGAACAGTTAGCCGACGACGAGGCCACTGCTTTGCAATTCTCTGGAGCTCTTGGGAGTCAGCTTCTTGTCTGTGTTCAGCAAACACTTTTCTTGGGAGCTGCGCAGGCTGACCTTGGGCTGGAAGCAGCTCTTCTTGAAGGTACTGTTCTCAGAGCCCACTCAGAAGTAAGCTCCCCTGCCTGGCTGGTTTTCCAGGCATCTCATTCGTAGCTGCACCTTCCTGAGGTGCGGTAAGCCCTCTTGATGTCCCCGAATAGGCCTTGTCATTGTATCGGCATCCGTCTTCGGGTCCCATCTGGTCACCATTGCTGTCCTTGAAGCAGGAAATCTCTGAACTAATTCCTGACGGAGCTGCCGGGAGAGCACACTGCCGGGAGAGCGCATTAGGCCGAGATGAAGCTGAGTGTGATTGATTTAGCACATGTAGAACCATTTAACATCCACCAAGTCCACAGGGTTTTGTTTTTTTCTCCCTCCCACCACTCTAGTCATTTGAAGAGCTTGGGTTAGACGCTCTAGGGGAACATTCTGTAACTCTGATGGTGGCGTAGGGGTGCCCCAACCTGCTCCCTGAAAGGGCAAGCGTGTCGTGGTGGTTCCAGACCCGCTCAGCTCCGGAGGGAACAGCAGTGAGTGGGGAGAGCCCACTGCTAGAGTCACATTCACCTTGAGGAAGGTCAGGCCACGGCTCAGAAAATCTTTAAGGTCAGGTGAAGCTGAAAAAATGGATTGAGCTAAATAGGTAGATGATGGCCCCTCACACGTGTCTACTCCATGCCACAGCTGGCTTATCTGAGCCACCTCGGGTAGGTATAGAGGTGACCTTAATTAACTGCTATTTATTGAGTATTTATGACTTGGGCATTGCACTACATACAGATGGTCACAATTAGTCCTGCCAACCGCCTTGAAAGGCATGAGTGGGAAAGGCATGGTCCAGAGAGACGAAGGCATAGTCCCACTCTCACACAGCTGGTAAATGCCGGTCACTTTTTAAACTGTCACCAAGGGAGGACAAAAGCTGGGTGCTTTCCAGAGGGCTGTCCTTCTGTCTGGCCTGATGGGGATGTAACAGGACGAGTGGCACGGGGACTGGGGTGCTGTTGGAGAGGGTCAGAAAATGGTTGCAAGGTAAGCCCCAGGCATAACGATGTTGTGAGCAGCAGGAGAGCAGGTAGAGTGCTTGCTTAGCATATATGACGTATGCTGGATTTGACGCCCCAGCACTGTATAGACGGGACACAGTAGCATATGTCTGCAAATCCAGTATCTGGGATGTGGAGACAGAAGGATCAGAAGTTCAAGGTCATTCTCAGCTACACAGTAAATTCAAGGTCAAGCGGAGACACATGGGTCCCAGTCTCAGACGGGTGGGGGAGAGCGAGCGCATGCCATCTCTTCAGCCTGAACAGGACGTTGATGTTTGAAAGCTGGCATGCATTGCTTTCGAATGGAGAGACTAACAGGCACAGAAGCACAGCGCAGGGCTGGAGTGATGGTTCAGTAGGCAAGAGTGAGCGCCTGAACTTGGATCCTAGCCCACATCAAAAGCTGGGAATGGCTGCACCTGAGCCTGGAAAAACCCCAGGGCTGTTGGGGGCAGAGGCAAGAGAATTACTGGGGCCTGCTGGTTGCCAGATTAACTCTACATCCAGTAAAGGCTCTTTCTGAAAGGAGTAAGATGGAGAGTGATAGAGCAGGGCACCTGACGTCCTCTTCTGATTTCCTTGCGCATGCACACAGACAGACAGACAGACAAACATGCACACACACACAGAGATAGACGCAGACACAGACACAGACACAAACACAGAGATACACACACACACACACACACGCACACACATGCACACAGAGATAGAGATACAGAAAGACACACACACAGAGACAGAGATAGGGACAGCTAGACAGACATGCTCCAACACAGAGACACAGAGACACACAGACACACACACACACACACACACACACACACACACACACACGCACCAACATGCACACAGAGATAGAGATACAGAAAGACACACACACAGAGACGGAGATAGGGACAGCTAGACAGACATGCTCCAACACACAGACACACACACACACACACACACACACACACACACACACACACACACACACACACACACACATTTCAGAATGTGAGCAGAACACAGAGCCTGGAGAGAGGCTTGGCAGGTCAGGTCATTTAAGGGGCTACTTCGTGGTTCTGTTTTCTTCTTTGAGGGTGAGAGCCAATGAAAACGTGGAAGAAGGAGACACATGTCTGAAGCCACCCTGTCAGTGGCTGCGGAGGGGGTCCACTGAAAGAAAGGAAGCATAAGGACCAAGGAGGAGGTTGCTGTGGAAGGGTGTGCGAGGACACATCCACAGAGACAGGAGACATCGGTTGGCTGGGGAGCGTGGGAGGACTGAAGAGTGATGCTGACTGGGAGGGTGGGTGCGCTATTTATAGAAATGGGAAGTCACTGTCAGGAGGTGTTCTGGGCAGGGGAGGAGACAGGAAGGGGAAGGAGGGGAGTAGATTCGGTTTGGGAGCCCAAGTTAGTGGATGGACATCTAGGTAGTGGTGGTCAGTACCAGGGGCCCCTGACCACTGACCTTCATGAGGAGGGTGTTGGATGGCCTTACTGTCCTGAGGCTCAGTGTTGAGGATGCTTAGCTTTTCATTTGTGCCTCATGGTGGCCTCAGAGGCTTGAGTGTTTGGGGGATCATGGGGTTGTAATCAGCTGGTACTTAGAGACGAGGAGCATGCCACCTTGCCAGCCCGTCCCCCTCAGTCGGTCCTTCAGACCTTCATGAAATCAACAGCTACAGCATCGCCTGAGCGGCTGCTCCCGGATGAGTCTTCACATAGACCCACCAAGGCCTACTCCACCTTCCCGAAGGACAATTCCTTCATCCTTCACAGCCCTGCCCTGACAACAGAGGCAGAATTAGAGCCTAGCCATGAGACCAGGGGAGACATTCAGGCTCACGAGGCCTGGCAAAGCTCTGCCTGGGAGAAAGCAGAGACCCATTCATTCATCCTTCTCCTGAGAAGGGCATTGTCTGGATACCAACGACTCCTAGATCCCCCGCTCACTGACTCTGAACCCCTTAATCATTTCACAGAGACAAACACCATGTCAATCTAAGTTTTAGAATTGGGCTCATTCCAATTTCTAGGTGAGAGAGGCAGTTCTACAAAGAAACACGTTATAATGGGAGCAAGAGTCAGTTACTCAATCTTTTCAGCCAGTGTGTATGGCTAAGGTGACCACAGCCCTGACAGACACACACACACTACAGGAGGAATTATACCTCAGATTTGGGGAACTTGAGGCATTTTTTTTTTCCCAGAGGAAGCGCTGTTTCAACTTAGGAAAAAAGAAAGCCAAAAGCTGTTCAGGAAGGGGAAAGAAACTTTGTTGTGGTCCAACGGAACACCAGGAGCAAAGCCTAAAGGGGGGAGTTCTATCTCTACTACAGGCACCAAAAGGACACCCTCTTAAGGGGACCAAAAATGCCTGCTTCACTGGGACTCCACTGGGCGTGTGCTTAGAATCACTTGGGAATTTAAAAATAAAAACAATCCCCAAACCTTAAAAAAATTCAGTCGCCAGACTCTACCCACCTTCTGACGTTCTGATTTGCTGGATCTGGAAAGAAAAAAATCTGAGCATTCACAGAATATAAAGCTCTCCCTATGTGCTGGCTAGGGTGTGTGTTTGTTTGTTTGTTGTCAATTTGGCACAAACTAGGGTAATCTGGGAAGAGGGACCCTCAGTAAAAAGACGACTCCATCAGACTGGCCTGTAGGCAAGTCTTGTTTTCTTCATTAACTCGGGAGAGCTCAGTCCACCATGGATTACCACAGCCACCCCGGGCAGGTGGTCCTGGGAAGTATAAGATTGCTGGACATTAGCTGAGAGAGCAAGCCAGTAAGCAAAGTTTCTCAGTGGCCTCTGCTTCAGTTTCTGCTTCCAGGTTCCTGCTCCGACTTCCCTCAATGATGCACCGCGATGTGGAAGTGTAAACCAAATAAACCCTTCCCTCCCCCAGGTTTCATGTTATGTTTATCATAGCAATAGAAAGGAAACTAGGGCAGGGACGGGCTGCATGCCTCGAGTCACCTCTGACGTGCGGACTTTTGCTCGCTTGCTGGTTGGTTGGTTGGTCTTCTGCGGATCGAGGAGTGAAGTTCAGTGGAAGTAGCAAGAGGGAGGAGAACGGTGTTTTTACAGTCTGCCTAGGTCAGAGTCCTCAGCTCCCTCTGTGAGCTCCGTTTCTCTCCATTCTTGGCCACCACCTTGAAACAAGTTCCAGTGCTTTTCCCCCTTGTCCCCATCCTGTAGGGGAGACAGCAGGCTTCTTCTCCTGTAGGACACAGATGGGCTCCGGGCTGAGGGAGGAGCCCCTTTGTTTGGTACTTTAGGCCCTCCTTCTCCACACCTTTCATGTGTCCCCTCACTGGCCTGTGCCTCACGAGAACCGCACCCTTACGATGCCCTCCCATCTCACGGTCGGAACAGATACCCCATGGTGGTAGGTGAGGTGTGGTAACAGAGCTGTGAAGCAGCTCCTCACGCTGTGTGTACAGTTGGGATCCAGAGGGAGATGAATGTGGGCCGCTACTGCCTGCTTTCTTTCCTCCTTTTTGTTCAATACAGACCCTAGCCATGGGATGGTGCCTCCCTGTTCTTGGTTCGACGACCCTCCTCAGTGCCTGCAAACACTCTTGAAGACGCATCCAGAAGTGTGTCCTGGGTGACTTCCGATCCAGTGACGCTGCCCGTGAGGACTGACCATGGTACCACCGTTTCCATCTGAATGTCGGAGAATCCTCTCCAAGGCTTGGGGCTCACTCCGGGAAGTTCGATGCATGAATAAGGGCACGCGGCTCCTAGCATTCCCTATACCCTCTGCCCTGTGTGCCAACAGACGTGCAAGGGGGCAGAGACTGAATAACCTCAGGTCTAAAGGCCCCAGCACTCAGCGAGCAAACTGATTCCCCAGGAGATCAGAGACTCCTGAAAGGACATTCCACTTGGCCAACCGCCATCCAAACCACAGGTTCGGAAACGGTGCCTCGCATTTTCTTCTGTCTTTGTAGTGATGCAGTAAGATTTCCATATGGGCTGTGTGCAGGAAATAGGGGGAAGCTGCTGTGTTGTACCTATTTGTCCTTGTCACTTCCCCTAAGCCCTTGTGTCCCCCAACAAGATTTTTTCTCTCTTGAGATAAGAGTCTTACTATGTAGACCAGGCTGGCCTGGAGCTTATGTAGACCAGGCTGGCCTGAGATTCGCAGTGATCCAACTGTCTATTCCATCCAAGTATCTGATTTACACCACCATACCCATCCTCCCCCGCCATTCCACCCCCCCACCCCACCCCCTACACACAGTTTACTTGGCTTTAGTTCATTTCCTGTAGCTCTTTGGCTCTTAGTGGTGACATTTCCAGAGGACCCTTGATAACCTCAGAGATCCTGAAAGTCTCACACGTTTTGGCCATCCCTGCTGGGACCAGTTTCTTCTGCACTTTGGTCTTCTGGCTGAGGGTCTGGTGATGGTCACACCCTTCAGGAGGGGTCAGAAGGGGGCAGAAGGTGTCGAGACTGTTGCGATGTTTTCCTGTCTGTGTGTCTTTGCATATTTCCACTGTTTGGCAAGAGTCTAGTGTCCATTATGGGTGAGGCAGACTTGCCTGGGCATGTCTGGTGGGCAGGCTGGCCAGCAGCCCATAGATCCTTGGGAGGAATCCTTGGCCTCTGCAGCAAAGTGAACTGGGTGTGGTCTGAGTCACGGAGGGAAAGGTCTGCTGTGGACCCAGATGGGTATTGATGGAGGTGGAAGCAGTGGTAGGTAGACGAAAAGGAGAGGCCGCAGGCACATGACTGCTTCTGGGTATGATGGAGGGGCAAGTTCGGTGTAGATATGATGAAGAGCAAAGCCAGAGGCAGAGACATCCAAGAGAGTCCAGCGTGAACGTGACCCTGAGCTGGTCCATGGGAAGAAATGGGTGAGGGGAGATAGGAGCACCAAGAGACCAGGAGACCGAGGAACCAAAAGGGGAAAAGAGGGAAAATCACCGGTGTAGCCAGAATGGCTGGATTGAGAAGCTGAGAGAAGGGCAGCCTAGTCCGTGGGTTGGAAAAGTTTAGAGAAGGGGGAGGAGTATGCCAGCCAGGAGGACCCTGTAACAGGCAAGGACAGAGGGATGCTGGGAGACACTCATGGGCAGCATCTGTTCATATTAACAGGCACCCAGTCAGCTATTTGTCCCAGGTTTGAGACCTAACGGTAGGCAGCATTTTCTGAACACTTAGAAGCCAGGAGCCGTGCTCAAGTCTTTTTCAGGTCTTTTCCCCACCTGTAGGCCAATCCCAGAAGGTGACCACCTTTGAGATTTTATATTTGATTATTAATTTTATAAATGACTTCATTTTGTGTGTTTGGGTGTTTTGCCTGCACTTAGGTCTGACACCACATGGCAGTGCAGAACAGAAGAGGGAATCAGATCCCCTGGAGCTAGAGTTAGATGGGTGTGAGCCACCGTGTGGGTGCTAGGAATTGAACCTGGGTCCTCTGGAAGAGCAGTCAGTGCTCTTAACTGCTGAGCTGTCTCTCTAGTGCCTAGATTTTATATCTTAGAGACAAGGGAAACAAAGCTCATGTTATTAGCTGTCTTTGGAGTCCCCATCTGCCTGAGCTGTGACTATTGCCTTCTCTGGGGACTTCCAGAAATGTTGGGTGGGACTTGGCAGTGGATGATTCAGAAGGAGCCGAATATGGGCTTCTATTGTTCTTGCTCTTAGACTGGGAAGTCTCAGGTTACAGTAGTAAGGCTTTAAAAACCAGAGTTGTTTTCGACCTCAGCTCCAGTGAGTTATTTCTTCAGTCCTTGCTTGTGAATAGGTCTGGCTTTCTGTAGCAAACTCCCATACTTCCTGCCCTGGCTTCTCTGGTCCCCAAACACTATAGGATAAAACAAACATCACGCTGTCATAGTTGGCCACAGCTGAACACGGTCCGAGTCAGTGCCACTGAAGAGTCTGATCACTGACAGTGTATGCATAAAAGGGAACTGACCCCCACCGAGCCGGACCGGGCAGAAGTGACGTGCACATTGTGTTTAAGTGTTTATTTATAGGTCACTAGGTAGAAACTGGAACCCCTGTGCCTAATTCCTGTTGCAATAGAGGCAAACTCGTGAAGGATCCAGAGATGCTCATCCACAGCTTCAAACCTCAGGTTTATGCTCAAATGGTGGGAGCAGCCCTTCTGTTTCTATGTGCAGGTTTTCACTGCTCCTTTGTTGCGACCTGGTAGTGCACTGCTGGGTACGGTAGGTAGGGAGCGGTGACGTCATGGCCAGAAGCACAGCTTTCTTTAATTTTCAGGTTGTTAGTTCTTGGCGAGGCCTCTGCCTCTTTCCATCCCCACCCCTGCTGGATTTTTCTGGAAGCTCTCAGGCTTCCCTCCAAATCCTATACCACACACACACACACACACACACACACACACACACACACACACACACACACACACACACACACACACACACGTAACAAGACACACTAGCATAGCATTTCCCGGGCTTCTGTGGACATCTCCCCAGATCAGTTCAGGACCCACAGTGTAACTGCTCCTTCACACATCTTCCTGTAAAGTCTGATGACGATGCTATGATAACCTTATACACAGACACAATCCCTCCCCTCAGAGCTTATACCCACCCTCCCGTTGCCTTCTGTCATCTTCCCCAGCACCTACCATCACCACTGCTCATTCAGACAGGGGCAGCAGGTGGATGGGTTGCTTCCTCTTTCTTTTCTTTTTTCTTCCTTTTTAATTTTTTGGTGTGGCTGTTTTGTTTGTTTTGCTTTGTTTTGTTTTTTGTGAGACAAGGTTTCTTTCTGTAGCCTTGGCTCTTCTGAAACTCACTCTGTAGACCACGCTGGCCTTAAACTCGGTGATCCACCTGCCTCTGCTTCCATAGTGCTGGGATTAAAGGCCTGTGCCACCCTCGCCACCCTCACCGCCCCTCCCCCCAGCCCCCAGGTTTCTTTTCTCCCTACTCTTACCTAGTTCCACCTTCTAATGGCAGCCAGACTGAGCTTTGAGACACTCCCAGTTCCTGCCGCCTCCCACCTGGAGAGTGGGAGTCAGTTCCTGTTCTGCTGTCTCCCATCCTCCTCCTCCCTGCTCTGTCCTCACCCACAGAGCCCTGATGCTGAAGACATCCTACCCCCCCCCCCCACTCCCCGAGCCTGGCTCTGGACTCCCGCTCTGGCCTCTCTCTGGGTCTGGAATGCTTTCCCTCTCCGTCTCTCTTCATCTGGCAAGCATCAGTTTGAACCTTAGGCCCACCGTAGAGATCTCAGCCTTGATCTCTCTTTCTTAAGTGTCTAGCCTGGGCTAGACTCTGTCACATGCAAACACTCCGCTTCTGAACCCACGATAAGAGGATGGAGAGCAAAGTAGTTAGAGTGGAGAGAACTGCAACTCCATTGGCATTCACATATGCTAATTAATGCCTGGTTAGAAAGCGCAGGGACTCGAGCAGATGCCTGCACACTTCAGCCGTGTGACCTTGGTGCCACGAGAGGGGATGACAAATGAATAAAGCAGAGCCTCAGCAGCTAACTTAGAAGTGCATTCCTGGGCAGGCAAGTCCAGGTCTGGAAGAGGAAAGAATGCAGCTGCGTGAAGGGTGTGAGGGCTAGGATGAAGAGTGGGTGGGCGGGAGGCAACGGCACCCAGCCCTCGGAGAGTCTGCCTTGGGAAACGGTGTGAAAGAAGGGAAATTGCTTCTGCGATATGAAAACAATACGCTTTCACTCTCGGGAATCAGGTTGCTCCTCCTTCACTGACTCGATGGGCTCGTGGTTTCGGGAGAGCCCCAGACAGTCTAGAACAAAGACGTCTTACTCAGCTTTGCCTTTCAAACTTGATTCCCCCCTCCTACCCTGCCTGCTCCATAGCTAGTGAATGCTTAATATTCTCAGAGCCTGGTTGGAGAGAGAGAGAGAGAGAGAGAGAGAGAGAGAGAGAGAGAGAGAGAGAGAGAGAGAGAGAGAGAGAGAGAGAGAGAATGCTTCCCATATTTCAAGGAGATCCTTTGTTTCTATCTAGAAGTGCAGCTTGGGCATGCAAGCATAAAGCAACGTGTTCAGCCGCAGTGCTGAGGATATAAAATTCAAAGAGCTCAGGCCCTGAGGATGGAAGACTGGAGTGCCTGGCAGGAGGCTCAGCAGACGTGAGGAGGCAGAGGAAGGTGCAATGTGCCCCACCCTCTACCCAAAGCCTCCGGGGAGGAATGTCAAGGGGGTAGTAACAGCCCTTCAGGGGAAGTAGGAAGTCAGGGGTTAAGCTCCACTTCACATATGGGCCTTTGTGACTCCCTTGATGGTGTCTTTCCATAGCAGCCTAAAGCTCGCTGTCAAACAAGCAAATTCTGCCTCAGCAGAGAAAGGGCCTGTGACAGTGGCCCTTGCTTCCCTGTGGCTTGCATGAGAATAAACTTCCCAAGTGGTCTCTGGAAATACATAAGGAGGCTGGCTTTGAGGAGTCAGGAGCTTACTGGGCCAGGGGGAGCCCTTGGCAGCTTCTCCAAGTAGAGATCCAGAGCTGGGTCCCGAGGGAGGACAGGGCTGAGCTCTAGGAGTCTGATGACAGGGAGCAGTGAGCTGGCCAGGAACGTTTGTTAGGCATTGTCTGCCTGCTGGGAGCAAGTCATGTGTGTTCCAAGCCCAGCTGGACAAGCCACAGGCGAGGATGTGGCTCAGGGACAGCACACGAGACAGGCATTTAAGGGCTTTCGTTCACGGTAAGGTCAAGCAATCCCATAGCATATTGAGTGTGATCTCTCCTCCGAGCTGGTTGGCTCACTCCCGAAGGTGGTACTGCTGTGTCAGTTCATTGCGGCTCACTGAAGTCTCACTTTGAGATTGAGCAGACAAGAACAGACCTCACACAGAGCACGGCGGTGAGAAAAACACCCAAGAAGGAGTAAATAGAGAGACCTGAGATTGCAGTCTGGAGAAAGGGCATTTGGGGCGACACAGGTCCTTCATGTCTCCCAAGAACAGCTATGATGCACGGACCATATAGGGACATTTAATCTCCAGTTCTGGCGAGCTGTCTATAGACAGCTAGCACATGCTGAACCAGGAGACTTCCTGGATTTGGTACCTCTAAGCAGAAGCCAGGACAGTGTGTAGGAGATTTGGACATCTGTTTTGGTCACAAATCTGGACAACCTTCAAGTCCCCCACCCACTTACCCTCACCTTAAGACTTGATGACTGCCGAGTGAAATTCTAATTTTATTCTTGCTGACTCAGAGGCAGGGGAGGATCTTGCTTTGAGTCAGAGCACCCATGTGGAAAGACCTCACTTCTTGGAGCTGGCTCTTAGCGTGGCTCTACCACTCACCAGCTGGGTGCCCTGGACAACTTCCTTCACCTCCCAGATCATCGTGTTCTGGTTTGTAGGACGGAGATGTTTGCCCAGGGTTAGGAGAGCACTTAGAACATCAATATAATAAAAGGTTGAGACGTGGCAGACTGGATGAGACGTAGGGGAGCTTTTCCGTGCTATAAAACCATGGGACTTCCCACGGGCTTGTTTTCTTGTTCATCTGGGCAGCCGATAGTGTGCGAGAACATGGAGTTTAACACGAAGGCAAGGCAGATGCCGATGCAGGGCAGATGGGTTCTACCTTGAGTGGTCATAAAAGAGAACTGCTCTGAGTTGGGGAAGGGCACTTAGAACTCAGCTGGAGGAGAGGCCAGGAGGAAGTTATCACTAAGGCTACAGATGGCCTCCTCTTACTCTGTCCTTGAACGTCTAGTTCAGCTGCTGAGATGTTCACACTCTGGAGCGAAGAGAGTGGTCTTGGGTAGATCTGCCCACCCCTAGGTGACATCCGATTTGGACCAACTTGTGGCTGTGAAGTGGTCACAATCGAAGGTTTCACTTTGTCTCGGCCTCAGCCTCCTACATGAGTTCTCCTAGCCTCGGCCCCTTCATCTGATCCAGCCCCTTCCCATTTCTTCCATCCCAGCCTTGCCCCCTGTGAACTAGCTCCTTGTTCATGAGGAGGAAAGAAAGATGTCTGCCTCTCTCCAGGATGCTTGGTTGATCAGCTGGAGAGGCCGTGAGTGAGGATGAACACAGGCAGCCCCCACACGGCCGTGCCTGTGGTCGAGAAGCTGATCCACACTGTGTGGACTGTGTGGGTGGGGACTGCCAAGAACAGGCCCACAGCCCTGCCCCTACCCCCCAACCCCCTCTTGCCTTCTGGTTGGAGGAAGTGAGTCCAGCCTGGGGCCTCAGCGGCTGAATCAGTGGTTCTTGGAAGGTGATGATGTCACCGTGACAGGGCGGTTCCCCTCCCCCAGCCACAGTCAAAAGGAGAGTGACAAATGTCTCTCTCAGGCAGAGGCCTGAAGCTCTCAGGGGAGTAGTCTGTGTTCACGGTCTGCGCTGGTCACTTAATGCCACCTTGGTAGCGGTTGTCATCCTCAAATTCCCTCTCTTCTCATCCTTGTCCCTTTTTCATCCTGTGTGCTGGAGTTCTGGGAAAGTCTTGATAATATTTTATTTAATTTCTTGGGGGGAGGGTCTCGTGTCTTCCATATTGGCATGAAATTGCTGTGAAATTGAGGATGGCTCTTTTTAGAAAATTATCATTCATTTTATTTTTTTTCCGGAGCTGAGGACCCAACCCAGGGCTCTACCACTGAGCTAAATCCCCAACCCCTTTTATCATTCATTTTTATTTCATGTTTTGCCTGCGTTTATGTCTGTGAGGGTGTCGGGTCCCCTGGAACTGTGAACCGCCCTGTAGGTGCTGGGAATTGAACTCAGGGTCTCTGGAAAAGCAACCAGTGCTCTTAACCACTGAGCCATCTCTCCAGCCCCCTGTGGATGACTTTTCTAATCCTCTTGCCTCTGCCTGAGGAGTGCTGGGGTTTGCGGATGTGTGCCACCACATGCCGGGGAGAGAACCCTTGGGTGGCATATACTAGGCAAAGCGCCTTACTAACAGATCTGCACCGGCGGCCCGTCTTGATGATTTTAACCATTTTGTATCTTTATTCTCCCATATGAATCGATGCACAAATCATAGACTATCATCTTGCCTGACCATGTGTGTTCTGGGACATAGAAATATCATGTCTTCTTAGAAACAGCATGTGAAGATGTATGTCCCCCTTTCCAGGTTCACATCTTTCCCTTTTTTTTAAAAAAAAAATATTAATCACAATATCAGGGGCTGTGTCCCACTGGACAGAGTGGGGACGCGTTAAGCCTTCATTTACTACCCGGCTACCTCGTGGTTGGGAATGTGGTGGAAGACTGAGATGGATGTTTTTCTCTTCTCAGGTGTCAGCTGCTGTAAAGAAAGCCAACAGCATTCTCCTGCGAGGCTTTCGGGGAACTCGGCTGGGCTGGCTAGGCCAGAGATTCCTAAAACCAAAACAAAAACCAAACAAAACCACCCTTTGTTTTCTGTGTACCGCTGGGCTGCCTGGAGACCTTGTGTTAGATTCACTTGGAATAAAATGGGTCCTTTTTGTCAGCGGCTGCTGGTGCTCCAGACTAACCTTGACGGTACAGGGAGCCCTGGCATCGCCTTACTCTGCCCGATGCTGCCCCCTGCAGGTGCATCGCCAACAGGGCCTGGTGTCTCCGTTGGCCTAATGGTGGTTCTTCATCACCTGAAGTTGTCAGAGCAGTTAATAGAGCATGAACAGGAAGAACATTAGGCTTTTCTGAGTGAAACTAGGACACTGAGATAAATAGCAGAGGTGATGAGAATGATCGATGGATGTTCAAGCTTCAAATAAGTTGATGGAGCAGGGGTACCAGGAAGGGGGACCAAAGTTTAGATCAAGGCTCATGGCGACTCAAGGCATGGTTGATCTGAACTCCTGTCCAGTGCGTGATATGGCCAGACAATTGCTCAAGGTTGTGAAGTTAGCAGATGACAGACCTGGATGCGAACTCAGACTCCAGAGTACTGTTGTCACACCTGTGACATTTGGTGTTCTCGTAGCTCCTTGCTAAGAGATTGTCTTAGTTTTATTTCTATTGCTGGGACAAAGTGCTCTGACAGAAAGCAACTTAGGGACAAAAGGTAGTATTTTAAGCTCACAATGGCAGGTTACATCCAGCATAGCAGGGAAGACAGGGCAACAAGGAACTTAATAAGATAGCAGGTCACATCACCTCCACCGTGAGGCATGCTTACAACTCAGTTCATTTTCTCTACTTACATATAGTCTAGGACCCAAACCTAGGGAATGGTGTCACCCACCATGGGCTGGGTCTTCCACATCAGTTACAACAGTCAACACAGTTTCCTACGGACACTCCCTCAGACTCTCTTACCTGGTGATACTGGATTGTGTTAAGTTGACAATTAAAACTGACCAGAGATCAGTATCTCTGGATATTGGAGGGAAGTTGCTTTGTGCCTGGCGTGGACTAGGTGCTTGGGAATGAAGATGAGCTTTCCATAGGAAACTCTCTGTATGAAGAGGTCTTAGCTATGGCCTCTGTAATACGATTTGAGGGATGCTGGGAAGGTCTTCCCAACGTTCTCACCACACTGGCCTGGAGTGTCACTATAGGAGAGGCATTCTTTTGAGTAGGGTCGACTAAGTGGGTCTCTTATCAATGAAGATGCAGCTCCTAAGTGAAGTGACTGATATCAGTCTTTATACTTTAGCTCTACCTCTGTCTGAAAAGACCCTTCTAAAGGCCAGCATTTAACTGGCCATGAGGCCCGCCCAGGCTACCTCTGATGTGGTATCTGAGTTTCCCCCGTACACTTCTCTCCTCTGGTCTCGTGGGGGTCCTTTTCCGCTTGTTCCTGGTTCTGGGTCTTCACTGTACAATCAAGCCTCAGGTCAGCGACAAAGACAACACTTTAACTGCAAACTCAGAGAATGTGCATTTTCTCCGAAAATCCTCCTGGACCTCGCTTTCAGGAAAAGTGAAGATTCTTTAGCATTTGCCTCATTTTATTTCCACCCCTCTGTCCAGCACCAACTCTCCCTAGCATCCTTCCTCTGTCTTCCTCCATCACCCTCCTCCGTTCAGTTCTTCCGTGCTTTGTTACCCAGCATGCATCTTCACATCTCCATGCTTCCTTACCCACAACCCCCTAGGACACTACCTCTTTAGTGGACAGTTCGCTCTTCTCAGTGAAGCCCTCCTTTACTCCTACTTGCAGCCTCCAAGACAGAGGTAAGTGTTATATCTCGCCCCCTTCCCCCGTGCTTGGAGGTCTATGCACGAACGAATGGGTAAACAGAGTCAGCGGATGAGTGGCTTCTCCAGTTTCAAGGGTGTGCTGCTCTTGAAATACATGCTAAACAAACGGTGCCTGTGCTTTCAAGGGTTGCTGTGCATCCAATGTGTGATGCCCACACAGGTGGGATAGGCCAGCTCTGCTAAGAACGTCTGCTAAGAGATACAGCTTGAACTTATACGAGCAGACGAGTTTCAGAGCACTGCCATGGAGACGGACGAGCACTCAGGCAGTAAGGTACCACTCAGGCTCTGACAGGTGTTACAGAAAATGGACTCACATACGCCCTTCGTGTTAACAAAGCAAAAACAAAAGAAACCTTCCTACCTAATGGGAACCGTGCTTCAAGATAGAGCAGAACCTTCATCCCCAGTGAACAAAAAAAAAAAGCCTTTGATGTTTGAAGCAGGATATAGAGGGCCATGAAGAACATAAATTCTTAAAGATAGACCTAAAGGTAAGGGGAGAATGAAGTCGCTGGCTAGATCCCTGGCACCGTGTTTAAAGTTGAGTGTTTTGTATAGATACACTCCACGATTTGTGCTTTGGCTCAAACATTTTCAACTTTTATGGCTTTTCCAAAGTCGTACAAATTCAGTGAGAATGCTGGATTTTTTTCATCTTCTCCTGAGCTAGCTCTGCACGGTACAGTACAGTACTGCCTCATGTTGCTGGGCCACAGCCATGAGCTCTGACTCCCACATAGCCACTTGATCTCAAGGGAAACAATTAACGGTCTAGTGTGCTGGGCCGCTAAGTGTGGTGTTGGCTCGGCTATTCGGATGAAGCACATTTTCAGCTTACAATGTTTTCAACTTAGGATGAGTTTACTAGGCTCTAACCGCATCATAAATGCAGGAGCATCTGCGTATAATTATACAGTTCGCTCTGTGAAGTGATGAACCTGGGTCCTTGGACCCTGCTAAAGTGTTGTTTACGTTTTACACAGCTAGAACTGTATAATCTTCAGATCCACCTCTCAAACCCCAGGTCAGGGAAGGCACTGCCCGTGTCACTATTGTCCAACCCACCGACTCCATGCAAAGTTTTCAGGCTGTGTCTCTTTTCTCCTTCTGGACTGATAACATATTCAGAAATACGTGTTGCACAGCTCTCGTGCCTCTTTACTTTTCTCTAGTCTAGAATAGTTGCTATGTAGTCTTGCTACCCTTGATCTGGTGCTGTTGACTCATCTTTCCACGGGTGGGATTACAGACACGTGTCACCGTGCTCCGCTTCGAGTTTGTTACGGGCCTCGTATGTGCTGGATGCTCCTGGATCTGTCTGGTGTCGTCTCGTGATTAGACACGGGCTGCAATCCATAAGGATGTCACAGAAATGACAAAATGCTCTTCTCAGCAAATTACGCAGTGGTACGATGGGGCAGAGCAGTCAGATGACTGGAGCTGTGTGTCCTGGGACCACACTTCTCCTATTTGAAGTTGCCATTTTCCCTTTTAGGATGGACCGTGTGGTAATATCCCTCTTTGGATCAAACTTCCACTACCAATTCTGGTTTCTCTCGAAGCCTCCTGCTGGAATTGAACACCGGCACAACAGCTGCCAAATGGCTTTTCTATTTCTGTCATCGTCTTCTCTAACAGTTGGCAAACGACTGAACTAACTGGCCTTTTTATTTCTTGTATTTGTTTATAGATTCATCTCGGCGAGGAACCCCATTTTGTTCTGCAGATGGTATTCTACGGCTATCCTTTTGGTCTGTGTTCATGTTCAAGTTGTTGTAGACATGGCGGGTCAAGCCCATTTAGTTGAATTTTCTGACGCTTCCCCATTCTTCTCGGCAATTTCTTTTCAGGATGGTAATATAGCCCAGGCTTACCTTTCTCTAACCTAGAATCCTCTCTTTCTCCACTTTGCCTCCCTCTCTTTCAGTAGAGGATGCTGTTTAGAAACCAGGAACTGGCCCTTTAATGTGTTCATTATGACTGAGGTACCACTGCTTCCAGGCCATCTCTCAGTGGGTAGGCCTAGGAAACACACGCTTATACACAAACAGGCATAAACACACACATGTCTGTAACTACAGTCATTTCTAAATCTCTTTGTATATTTAAAAAAAACAAGTGTATCATATTTTTAGCTTTGATTTTAATCCACTTGTCTTTATAATTTTCTTTTTCTTGTTTCTAATAGCAAGACTCCTGGTTTGTTTTTCTTGAACTTGTGTGTGTGTGTGTGTGTGTGTGTGTGTGTGCATGCATGGGGTGTTCAGAAGACAACTTTTGAGAGTTGGTTCTCTCCTTCTTCCTTGTGAGTTTCAGGGATTAAATTCAAGTCATTAGGCTTGGTGGCATGTGCCTTTTCTGAGCCACCTCATGAACCCCTGCTTTGTTGGTTTGCTTGTTTGTTTGTTTCTCTGAGACAAGGTTTCTCTATATAGCTGTAGCTTCCTGGAACTCACTCTGAAGGTCGGACTGGCCTTAAACTCAAGGATTTACCTTCTCTGTCCCCTGAATGCTGGGATTAAAGGTGGCTCAACCATGCCTGGCTCAACATTGTTTGTTTTTGCTTTGTTTTAGTTTTCCTTCATACATGCACTTACTTTTAAATTGCTTATATAAAGTAACAACTCAAACATATCAGGCGTTCTTCTGGGTGGCATCCCTTGCTCCTGTCAGTGCCCAGGAAGTTCAGAGACGTCTCTTCCGTGGTAGGAGGGAAGGAAAAGGAAAGAAGAGTTCTTCAATCAGAAGCTTAAATGAAGAATGAGGGGCTGTTCTGTTCATACCAGCAAGTGTTTGGCCAAGAAACATTTAATAAGACACGAAAATATGTGTGTGGGCATTAACTGGTAATGAATACTGTCTTAGTCAATGTCTGTGAGGAGACGCCATGGCCACGGCAATTCTTATAAAGAAAACATTTAATTGGGGATAGCTTGCAGGTTCAGAGGTTTAGTCCATTACTGTCATGGTGGGAAGCATGGTAGCACACAGATAGACATGGTGCTAAAGAGATAGTTGAGAGTTCTACTTCCGTGTCTGCAGCAGCAGGAAGAGAGAGACACTGGGCCTGGCTTGAGCATTTGAAACTTCAGAGCCCACCCCCAGGGACCTACTTCTTCGGGGGTGGGGGAAGCCACACCTACTGCAACAAGGCCACACCTCCTAATAGTGTCACTCCCCATGGGCCTATGAGGGTCATTTTTGTTCAAACCACCATAGATACTGAATAGTATCTATTAACTATTTGTTTAAAATATAGCAAACATCCAGGCTTGGTCATGCTTTAATCAGCGGACAAAGACAGGTGGTTCTCTGAGTTTGAGGGCAGCCTGGTCTACAGAGTGAATCCCAGACCAGGCAGGGTTACACAATGAGACTCTGGATGCCATTATTCACATAAGACCTCATAAGTGGTTGGGCCAGGAGTGACAGGCTCAAAGATGATCAAAAGACAATTCAAAGTTCAAATTGAGCCTTGTGACCAAACTTGTGTCAGGAATGAAAATCAAAGCAGCTCCTCCTCTGGGAAAATCCCCAGCAAAAATCAGCCTCGAGTCAGTGATATTAACCACCTGTGGGTAAAGCTAACGTGAAAGATGGCTTGTAACCAACGGCTGGCTATAGCCTGGGTGCTGTCCCAAGTCCTCTGCAGCCATTCAGTCTCTCGACACTGCTCATATTGTTGCTGGCTGTTTACCGCTTCTGCCATTCCTATGTCTCTCTTTGGGCTGTCTATCAGTCTGCTAGGCACCACGAGACAAGAAGACAAGGAAGCCAATGCATTTTTCATATTCAGAAGTTTATAGTGGGGAATGGGGTGGGGTGGGGGTGGGGGCAGAGCAGTCGCCGGGCCATTTCAATCCATGGGTTGTGTTGAGAGGGGTGAGAGTATGACTCTGACTTAGTGGGGAATGTACGTAGTATGTACCAGTTTGAAGAGGTAACATTTAAGTGGAGACCCGAAGGGGTAGTGGGAGATAGCTAAAAAGAAGGAGTGGAGAGAATATGACAGGACAAGTGGGCACGTGTTGAACTTAGATATGGGAAAGACCTTGGAGTACTCAGAGAGTGCCGGGTGGTTCAATATGGCTGAGAGACTGGAGCACAAGGCAGAACTGGTTCTTCAATGGTGTTAGATGCCCTGTTGAGTTGGGCGTTTGGAGCTCATCCTAGGGAGAGGAGTATCCTGAAAGTGTGTTAGGAAGATGTGTAATATGATCACAACCCCATTTTAGAAATCCTCTCTGACCATGTATGGCAAATTAGTAAACTCGAAGTTAGGGGCACAGTTCTCACAGAAATGTACTCATGTGGGATACCAGCCCCATTTCGGAGAGTAGAGGCATGGCCACCATCTATTCGGGATATCTAACTGTGGATTTGATGATTCCCAAAACTACCTCAAGTTTGATAATTCACAAGAACAAGTCACAGAATCCAGGGCAATTATTACTTATAACTAGTTTTATTACACTAAAAAAAAAAACTGGAAATAGTTAAGGGAAAAATATTATCTCTCTCTCTCTTTCTCTATCTATCTATCTATCTATCTATCTATCTATCTATCTATCTATCTATCTATCTATCTGTCTATGAATATGAGAGGGTTTCAAATGCAAAGTGTTGGTATCCTCAGAATGTCTTGGCCTAACAGCTTTGTGTGACGATATTCTCTAGGGAAATTCCCTTTAACTTCAGGGCCCACAGTGTTTGTTGAGGTTTCATTGGCTAGGCATTGTTGATTGCATTTTTGTCCATATGGTTGAACTCAATTTTCAGGACCCTCCCCGTCCACGGGTCAAGCTGTATCATTTACCTCAAGCTTCAACCTTCTAATCACTCAGTCTGCCTGCCCAACCTCCATCCCTACTCAGCACACAGGAAGTGAAGGGCTCGCAGTGAAAAGTAAGGTCACCTCCAGCACTCAGGAAGTGGCCAGGCTTGGTTAATCTTGAGTGTCAAGTTGATGGGCTTTAGAGTCACCATAAAAACAAACCCCTGGGCAGGCCCGTAAGGGATTCTCTATATTAGGATAATTGAGGTAGGAAGACCTATCCTATGGTGGTCTGAATCTACCATATTCTTGGGCATTTGAATACTTGTTCTGCAGCTGGTTATGCTGTTCGGGGAGGTCTAGGAGGTGTGCCGTTGCTGAAGGAAGTTACTGGAGGTTTCAAAGTTTCCCACCAGCCCCAGGTCACTCTCTCTGTTCCTGCTGATGGTTAGACATGTGAGCTCTCAGCTTCTAGCTGCCACGTCTGCTGCCTGCTGTCCTTGATGTTTTGGGACCTAACCCTCTGGAACTGTAAGCCCCACAAACTCTTCTGTATGTTGCCTTAATCATGGTGTCTTATCACACTGATAGACACGTAACTAAGACACACAGTAAGTAAGGATGGCACTATTCCATGGGTCAGGGTTCCCAACTAAATGACAAGGAGAAAACCAGCTGAGAACCAGCACTCCTCTATCTCTGCTTCCTGACAATGGACTCAGTGTACCCAGAGGCCCAGTGTTCCTGTCCCTGCAACCATAATTTCCTTGACATGATAGACTGTACCCTCGAACTGTACCCTTCCTTCAGTACATTGCCTTGGCCAGGTGTTTTTACCAAAACAGCGAGAAGACTAACATATTCCAGAGTGTAGATATTTCCTCCAGGGATCCCACAAAGTCAGACATCTCTTTAAGTGAGCCTGAATTCCTTGCTACAAATTTCGGTTTGACAATTAAAATGGATGAGAACAGGTCTGGAAGCAAGAAAACTATTAGGTGGTGGTTGCTGAAAGAGAACGTAGAGGCTTAGACTAACGAAGAGGAGATGGGGTTGGAAGAGATCCAAGAATTTAGAAATGCATCAAGAGTACGGTGTATTGGTGTATGGTGGTTGATTTTTGAATAAGGGGTGTTAAGAGATGGGGAGGAGTCAAGGCTGGGCAGGTATTGGGTCTGGGCACATGGTGGTCTTGGGGTACAGTGTACCAAGAGAGACCTCTGGCTTCTCAGTTTCCTGTGAAATCATCCTAGCGAAATGCCGAGCATGTAATAAGCATTTAGCAAATACCTGTTGGATGAGAACTGAGCTAATGGCCTTGCCTACAAGCAAACGAGGCAGTAACTGGATCTGGATGGCTGCGAAAGAGCAGCCTGGGCTCAAAACAATTTGCTGTCTGCTTCTAAAATGGCCGCAAATGAGCTCGCCCATCTCCAGCAACTGGGCATTCTCAGTAAGTGGGATCATTCCCAGATCGTTTAAGAATGTGTCTGTGTGTGGGAAGGGAAGGGTCGATGTAAGCTGTGAATGTTCGTTTGAAAACTAAGCACAAGCTATTCTTTCCTGGAAGGACTTTATATGTGCTTAAAGTTAAATTGGTGCTATGGTTGGGACATGAAAGTGTCCCCATCAAAGAAAGACTTTGGTTCCCAGCTGGCAATGCAATTGAGAAAAGATTGTGTTGTCAGTGGACTAATCCACTTGGCTACTAGGAGGTGAGGCTTGGTTGGAAGTACTACTATCATAGGGCAAGATAGAGGCATCTTCGAAGGGTACACCTTGCCCCATCTCCTTCCTGTCTGTCTCTTCTTCCTGTCCACACAGGGTAAACACATTTTCTTTGCCCAGATGTTTTACCATAATGTCTCTGCCTTGCCACAGGCCTGAAAACCACTGGGCCAGCCAAACATTGACACCTGCAAGACTTTCTCTCAGTGTAGATCCTGGTTGCATCATGTTCCTTCAAGGCCTTCCCCCACCCCTCACCCCCTCCACACACATTCCCCCATCCCCCAGCTGTTCTGAGCTCTACCTCTTAGCAGGAACGCCCACACTCTGTGCCTTCACCCTGCACGGATCATGTCTCTCGTTTTGTTGTGTGATCTTTCTATTCTGCTCTGGACATTTCACTTCCTTAAGTAGACGAATGTCAGGAGGAGACTCTCATCTTTGCCCTCCCCTCAATTTCCCATTACTGAGTCTTAGCACAGTGCTATTTTGCAAATAGCGCTTATTCAAAAAAACCGAAACCAAAATGAACCCTCCAAAAAACCAACCCCTCCACAGAGATATACACACTGAAAACACACACACACACACACACACACACACACACACACACACACACACACACACAGATTGCTATTTTTACCTACTCTTTCCTAAATATTGCCTTGCAGTCATGAGCTGAACTTAGCCTGCATGAGGTTGTTATACTCCGTAGTACCAGTGTGTTTTCCTTTCGTGTGTTTATCTAGCAGCCCCTTGGTTGGTGGCAGTGACTCACATCCCTGAATGAGGACTGCTGCCTTATAAGGAGCACTGCAGAGGGCACTCACTCTGAAGAGCCTGTCACCTCTCAAAGCATCTTTGGAACTCTGATTTACATCAGCTGGACTGGCAAGGCTTCGTGCCTCTTTGGAGGCTGTCATTTTGGCAGCAGGGGAGAGTGATCTTGGCCCAGTTTGTTGGGCGTGGTCACCTGGAGGGGGACGGAGTGTGAATGGGTTGTTCATTTGGTGGATTTCTATGAGTTCAAGGCCAGTTCTGGCCTACATAGTGATAAGTTCCTGCCCAACAGGGATACATTGTGAGGTCTGGTCTAAAGAGAAGGGCAGGATGAACTTAGCTGACTTCCGTACCCCGGTACCCCACAAAGATGAAGGGCATAGACACTATATCTATAAGACAGTAACACAAAGAGCAGTGACGTTTGCATTGGTGGGGGAAGGGAATGTGTGGAGACTACTGAAGCCCCAGAGGTGATCCGAGACAATGGATGAGATCCTGCACTTACATAGGTACAATGCCCAGGGGAAGCCAGGACTGGCACAGGGAACCTGTGAGCGGGGTGAAGCTGGCCACTGAAATCCCCGAACAAAGGAATCCCCCTCACGCTTTTTTAAAATTAAATTTGCTTAACCATTCTATTCATATCTGTTAAGCATTCAGACTCATTCTAGAAAATTCCGAAGATACACAGAAGAACGGAGAGCGAAGAAAGCATCTATAAATGTCCCTGTCCTCCTCCGGGTCTCAGGGTTTGCGGAGACAAGGCCACTGAGCAGATCGGTGCACGCAGGGTTATTTATAAAGCTCTCTCTCTCCTTCCTCCCACCCACTCCCCTCTCTAGCTTGGCTAGAGAGAGGCCTTCAGCCAGGACATTCCCTTGCAGCCTACTCCCGCTGCTATATAAAGCCGGCTCCTCTCAGGGCTGGATCAGAATGGTCCTTATCTCTTTGTAGCAGGACTCTGATAGCCTGCCCCATTGGCAGGAGCTCTGAGGTCTCTGGCTGCTGCTATCAAGCCCTCGGGCCCCCTTGTGGTTGTTGTCTTCTCTGGTTCCCACTGAAATTTGGCCCGCTTCACTCACTGAAACCTCAAATATAGGACACTGTTTGCTTGTTTCCTTGGAGGACAGGTGCCAGGCAGCAGAGAGGAACCTAATGGGCTTGGCACGGGTGACAAGTGCGTCCTGCACATATAGGCTCCATGCAGTACTGGTGAACTGTCACAATCCATGATGTCCTCCTGCTGAAGCGGATGTCCCAACCCCCTGCTCCTTCAGCCCCCACTTCAAGCATTTCTCTGGCTTTTCTCTTCATTAGTGCTTGGCTCTGGGTCCTCGGTACCCATATGGTTTCTACAGGCAAAAGCTTTGCATGGCTGGTAGCCTACCGCATCTTGGTTCCAGCATCCCGGGCTGGACTTTCCTATTCGCTGAGAGTGGACCAAAGCAGAGATACCAACTTTGCCTGGAATTCTTATGCCAAGGGAGGCAGAATCATCTGATTGCTGCAAGTTATGGCAGGGGAGGCAGGGGAGGCAGGGGAGGCAGGGGAGGCAGGGGAGGCAGGGGAGACAGGGGAGGCAGGGGAGGCAGGGGAGGCAGGGGAGGCAGGGGAGGCAGGGGAGGCAGGGGAGGCAGGGAGCCTCCAGGGAAGATGTGCAAGACTTAAACCAATTGAGTGCCTGTGAGAAATCCTAGCTTCTCCTTCGAAGAGGAAGTGTGATCTTAAGCAAGTTATGTAAGTCCTTTGAGGCTCTGTTTTCTCATCTTTAAAATATAGCGTGTGATGTTTCTATCTTCGGACTGATGCAAAAATTAAGGGGATACATACAAAGTTCTGGAAGCGTGTACGGAATGGTACCACGGAGTCACCGAATTATTGCCGCAACGGTATTTGTAGCCCTTTGGATAGGAGAGAGGCAGAGACTTCTCTCAGTAGATCTTTTACAAAACCCTGGCTATGAAAGCCAAAACAAATCCACAGAAATCCATCCAAGCAAGCAGGTACCGCTTCCACTGATGCTTTCAGGTGCTAAAGAATACTTTCAAAGCAAATTCAGGGTTTTGAGATGGGCCTGTCTACCTTTGTACTGGCTTTTGAGAAGCAGATCAACCTCATCTGGAAAAACAAGTCTTTGCACTTACTACTTGGTCAGAATTTAGCAAAATATTCTTAGTGGGTTGGGGACACAGGTCAGTGGCAAAGTGTTTGTCTAGCATGTTTGTGGCCCTAAGTTAAATCATTAGTACCAACACCACTATCTATCTATCTATCTATCTATCTATCTATCTATCTATCTATCTATCCATCCATCCATCCATCTATCTACACACACACACGCCCACACACACACGCACATACACATATATATCTTCAAAACACACATACAAACACATATATACCTATACACAATATATATGTATATATGCACACACATATACATATATGTACACAACACACAAATATACTTATATATGTATATATATACATGTATACACACATTTATATGTTATTATGTGTATATGTGTATGTATGTATGTATGTATGAGTGTGCGTGTGTGTGTGTGTGTGTGTGTGTGTGTGTGTACTGGGTTGTATAGTGGCCTAGGTCTATAATCCCAGAACTCTGACGGTGGGAGACAGGAGACTCAGAAGTTCTAGGTCATTCTTGGGTACACAGCAAGTTAGAAGTCATCCTGGCCTACATGAGACCTTATCATAAAAAGCAAAAACAATCCTTTTATAACCTACAAGGACAGACTGACTCTAAAACACTAATAATAGAGATACTACTGGTCAGGATTTATGACATGTGGTGCCCAGAGGAACATGCATAGCAGAATGACTAGTACTGTGTCCTCTTGACTAGACCACAAAGGCCTAGATATTCAGCTAACTTAGTCTGGGCAAATCTGTTTCTGGATGAGATCAACATTGGAGCTGGTAGACTGCTTGGAGCAGATTGACGCCCCCACCCCTCGTGTGAGCAGGTCTCCTTCCATGTGCTGAGATGATCAGAGTTGAGGTAAGGAAGGTTTCTTTGTATCTATCTTTGAGCTGGATTTGAGGTCCTCTTCTGCCTTTGGCTCCACGCAGACCATTCATGGGCTGTCCTGGCTCCCAGCCCCATCAATTCTGGAACCACACCATCAACTCTCTCACTCTGAAAACAGATCCTGGGATAGCTCAGCCGACAGAATGTGTGAGCCAACTTGTTAGACTAAATCAACAAATACACTAATTTTTTTGTTGTTCTAGAAAACATTTGACAAAATGTACAATCTTATGACAAATTAATAAACAATTAGGTGGACATTAAAAGTGAAACCAGCACCTAATGGACGTAGTTCGGAAAAAGCTAACAGGCAGAAAGCAGAAGGAAGGGGTTAAAAAGCACTGGGGGTGGGGGGCTCCGAGGAAAGAGTACTTGTTTCTCTGGCAAAAGACCAGGGTGCAGTTCCTAGCACTCACATGGTGGTTCACAGCCATCTGTAGCTTCAGTTCCAGGGGATCCTCCACACCGTCTTCTGACTTCTGCAAGCATCAGGCTCGCACATGCGCTGTACATAAGTACATGCAGGCAAAACAAAAGAAACGTAAAACCAAAGAAACAAATCTTTTTCAAAGTATCAAAGAAGAAACCAGTGAGTTAAAAAAAAAAAGAATTGTTTCAACAATAATAAGGAACCAATAAATACATTTTAAAAATGTTAATAGAAAAACAGGAATATATAGAAATTATTAGGTAACCTTATCCAGAGAAAAGAGGGGAGAAAACACACAAAATAAAAAAAAAGAAAGGGGTTGGGGAATTAGCTCAGGGGGAGGGCCCTTGCCTAGGAAGCGAAAGGCCCTGGGTTTGGTCCCCAACTCCAAAAAAAAAAAAAAAAAAAAAAAAAGGAAATAAATGTTGAGAAAACAACCACAGCTAGAAAGAATTAAAATAATACTTACAGACTATTTTGCACAATTCCATTTGAGTAAGTTTTGGGGACAGTAAAGACCTAAGCAGAGAGGCTTCTTGTGAGGGATCCTGTGAGGTCATCTCTTGGTCACTGGAATGTTTGACCTGGTATGAGTGTCTCGGTTTGTCTGGTAGCCTTAGGGTCTTGCTGGACAGCCTACCAACTGACTCAGGACACCTTGGGCCATACAGCGTCTACTCTACTGGAAGGGTTAAAGTTAACCTGTAAGCCTCACTTGCCCAAAGATAGAGAACTCCTGGGATGCTGGCGACTGTTGTGCTTGTAGGATAACAAGTCACATATCTCACTTTAATAACCAAGGTTGGTTGTTCAACGACACAGGCTGTGCAGGAGACAATTAGGCAGGAAGCATGTTGGGATGCATGCTTGCCCCCTGTTAACAACCAGGCATCTCTACTGCATGCCGCCAGGGACCTAGTGACAACAGATGTCATCGTATCCTCCACTGTGCACGTGCTCCACCCCCCTATAAAAGGCCAATCCCTCCTCTCCCCTCTTTTCCCTCCACCGTCACCCAGAGGCAGCCTTAGTATATCCTTCCCCGATAAACCTCCCATGTGAGATCTGTCACATGGTGTGACTTTAGGGCATCCATCGCTTAGATCGTAACATCCCCCAACTGGGTGAAGGCCAAAGGATGTAGCCTTGTGGGTTTGGCCTTTATAGACAACTGATTGACTTAATTCAATGTCATTCTCTGGGAATTCTGTGTGTGGACCTGGCCAGTATTCATCTTCCTGGCTGGTATTTAATAAATACTGATCTCTCTTCTCACAATTTTCAGGTTTAACACTACCTCGGTGGTGTGTGTGTGTGTGTGTGTGTGTGTGTGTGTGTGTGTGTGTGTGTGAATTGATGTGAGGCTAATCATGTCAATGTGCTTCAAACTCAAAAAAGAACCAGGCGAGCTGCCTTGGCTGGCAATATTCTTTTGTTCAGGTCTTGCTGCAGGGAAGGGGCTATGGCTTCTTTGGAAGAGGAAAATGTAAGTGCTTAGAAGTTCCCTGTGTGCCCCTCCTCTTGGTTAGGTGTATTCTGTTTTCTTTCATTATAAACAACTGTTAAACTTCTAGCAGATTCCATGAGTCCTAGTAAACGATTGAACCAGAACACAGTCCTGGGATCCCCACTTTACAAAACCGGATATAGTCCTGCTGTCTGTCTGGAAATGAGGTCCATTCAAACTGACTCATGCTATAGTGAAGCCAGAGCTTTACTTTGTTAACTTGTAAATCAGGAGATATCTCGAGAAGACTGGCAGTTCATACGGAAGGAGGAGGAAGAGAGTAGGAAGGGATAGACCGTTTGTACAAAGGGTGAAGCGGGGAGGGAAGGCTACAATTCAAATGCAAATTATAAAGGTGTTGGAAACGTGGCTGGATGGTGGTGGAGGAAGAGGCAGGTGGATCTCTGTGAATTCAAAGTCAGCCTAGTCTACAAGGAAAGTTCCAGGCGAGCCAGGAAAGCCAGGGCTATAAAGAAACACTGTTTCCTCCTCCTCCTCCTCCTCCCTCCCTCCTCCTCCTCCTCCTCCTCCTCCTCCTCCTCCTCCTTTTCCTCTTCCTCTTCCCTCCTCCTCTTCCTCCTCCCCCTTTCCTCCTCCTCCCCTCTCCTCCTCTTCCTCCTTCCTCCTCCTCCTCCTCCCTCCTCTTCTCCTCCTCTTCCTCCTCCTCCTCCTCCTCCTCTTCCTCCTCTTCCTCCTCCTCCTTTTCCTCCTCCTTTTCCTCCTCCTCCTCCTCCTCCTCCTCCTCCTCCTCCTCCTCCTCCTCCTCCTCCTCTTCCTCCTCCTCCTCCTCTTCCTCCTCCTCCTCCTCTTCCTCCTCCTCCTCCTCCTCTCCTCCTCTTCCTCCTCCTCCTTTTCCTCCTCCTCCTTTTCCTCTTCCTCTTCCTCCTCCTCTTCCTCCTCCTCTTCCTCCTCCTCTTCCTTCTCTCTCCTCTTCCTCCTCCTCCTCTACTGCTTCCTCCTCCTCCTCCACAAAAAAAAAAACAAAAAAACAAAAAAACAAAAAAACCAACCAACCAACCAACCATACAAACAAAAGACAAAAGTCTGTAGGAAACATAGTTTAGAATAAGCATTGGAAAAATCAGTATTGTCAGCTTTCTCCAAGGACATGGATGACAACTGGTCACCTGGAAGGCCAGAGTGAAAAGTGACCACCAACCTGGTGATCCTTGGCTACTCCATTAGGAGCCAGCCTCTGGCTGAATTCACCCAACATCCTGACCAGTGGTTAGGCCTTAATCCTGCAGTGACTAGAGCACAGCCCCATGAAAGAGGCTCCCTGTGCTCTGCGTCCTGTACCGATAGAACCTATCCTTATGCTTAGGATCGTCATTAGGCCCCAGCCCTGAGCTCTGCTTCTCAGGCAGTAGCACCCATTCTTACTGTAAAGGCCACAGGCCACAGGTCTTACTAGGTTTAAATTCACAGGGAAAGTGAACCACAAGGTTGGTGCCTGGAGGTCTTCACTCAGTGCCTGAGAAGACCGCACTGCCCCAAGTTTTATTTTTCAACTTTCCTGCTGCAGATCACTCCACAGCCAGTGTGTATATATGCGTGCGTGCGTGCGTGCATGTGTGCGCATATGTGCACACGTGTGTGTCTGACACAACGTTACAATAATTAAAATAACATGGGGCATCTTGGAGTTGGAACAGATCAGGAAGTCCAGAAATACATAAATACTTATTGGGAATCTGGCTTATGATAATAGTGGCATTTCAAACCTTTGAGAGAAAATATGCATTATTCACTGAATAGGGTTGCGATGAGTGGGTGGCCATCTGGAAAGGCATGAAGTTGGATCCATGCTTTCCTTCTTGTATCAGGGTCTACACCAGGAGGAGACAGTGATTTAAAATTTTTAAGATGCTGGAAGGAACTAGGGGAGATTTATGAATAAGCAGAGGAAATTGGGGAAGAAAACTTCATAGCATGACACTAACAAGCCACAAAGAAAAAAACTAACACATTTTTGGTTAAATCACACATTATGTATGGAAAAACCAATAAAAACAAATTTAAAAGGGTAATGTCAAGCTAGGAAAAATATGCCAATATTCTCAATGATAAAGGCCTTCCGCTAATCAGAAAGCAAAAGGACATGCTCTGTGATAAGAAAATGGGCAAACGATAACAGCTAGAGACCATAAGAAAAAGTATAGAAACCTAAGAAGCTCTCATATTTATCACTTATGATAAAACCTATAAACTAAACCAGGGAGATGGCATTTACCACCTTTTTTTTTTTAAGATTCATTTATTTAATGTATGTGACCGCACTGTCCTTTACACACCAGAAGAGGGCATCAGATCTCATTACAGATGGTTGTGAGCCACCGTGTGGTTGCTGGGATTGGAACTCAGGTCCTCTGGAAGAGCAGTCAGTGCTCTTAACCACTGAGCCATCTCTCCAGCCCCATTTACCACTTGTTAATTACCAAATTGACAAAAAATTAAAACCGAATGCATTCTGTCAAGGGTGTGACGAATAGATCAGTGTCACCGACGTATGGTGGTGATGGTGGAGTATTAAATCTGATTGTCTTTTATGAACAAACATACAATTATAGAAGCACATGTCTGATGACTGGCCCGCTGTTGTTAGGAATGTATTCTAGCTACTTTTGGACAAAGTTCAATAGGTACAAAGTTACTCTTTGTAGCATTACTTGAAACAGTAGGAGATCAGAAATCACCTAAACACCCATTGAAACCGGTCTGCTGGGGAGTTGGTCAGTGGGTAAAAGTCCTTTGCTTCATGGCTTTGGCAGTCTGAGTTCAATCCCCAGAAGCCATGGGAAAAACCTGGGTTCAGGGACCGGCTTCTGTCATCTTAGCACTCCACAGGGAGACGGGAGGCAGAGGCAGGAGAATCAGTCAGAAGCTTACAGATCAGCTAGCCTGGGGTACACCGTATGGCGGAAACAAGGGAGATCCTGCCTCATGGAGGTGGGAGGAAAGAGTCTCCACAGATACCCACACTCACATGTATTAATAGTGTTATTAATATTAACTAATAGTAATCATGATAAGCCTAGCTGAGTGAACTATGTCTATGCGAGGCAGTGGGGCATCGGGAAGCCAGGAAGAGCCTCTAGCATTTTATGTGCTGACTCAGCTCCCAGACATACTTTCAGGGGAGCAAGACAAGGCTCAGAATTGTCTGTCTCTGTGTCTCTGTGGGCTGGTGGCACTGTTCTTGTGAAACGTTTGTGAGGTGGGTGCTGAGATTCTGACCTGTCCTCCAGGTGAGGGGACAGGCATGGGGAGGTTGTCTGCCACCTACTTGCTGGTGAGAGGCAGTGTTAGATCCTGAACTCAACTAGTCTGCTCCAGGGGCAGGAGGACATGTCACTTATCGCTACTCACGTGTCTATGAGTGTGTGCTGTGTGTGTGTGTATTTATGAAGATTGGTCATCATTGTTTGTACTGACAAGTGGATGCATCTGTGAGGGTGTTTCCAGAAAGGATTACTAAGTGGGTGGGAGTGGTCCCACTCCATAGGCTGGGGACCCTGATGGAGATGCAGGCTCTCTGTCTGTGTCTCTGTCTCTTTGTCTTTCTCTCTGTTTCTGTGTCTCTGTGTCTATGCCTCTGTCTCCCTCTCTGTCTTTCTGTCTTTCTATCTCTGTGTCTCTCTGTCTCTCTGTCTTTGTCTCTGTTTCTCTGTCTCCCTCTCTGTCTTTCCTTTGTCTCTGTGTCTCTGTCTTTCTCTCTGTCTTTATATCTCTGTCTGTCTCTGTGTCTCTGTATCTCTGTCTTTCCGACCCCTCTCTGCTTCCTGCTTCTGGGAGGTAAGAAGCTTTGACCCCCATAATGCACCACCGGATGCCGCGGAAGAGCTGGGGCCCTTGGGCTGGATCTAGCCTGGGGCCGAGTGGAAAAAGAGAGGAGAGCTCCAGCTGGTGGTGGCAGGCTTGGCTTGGCTTGGCGGCAGCTGTGGCTGGGAGCGCAGAGTGGCCTTCTATGGGAGACTAGAAGGCTCTATAGGTGAAGGTCTTCTCCATGGCTCTGCACGGTGGATCCCGATGAGAAGAGGCAGTCCATGGTTTTAAGGCATTTATTGTTATGGCAGAAAGTGGATGTGTAAAACTGTACCCCACTTCTCAGGGTGGGCCCGAGATTAAATACCTTTGCAGGGAGGAGTGTCTGGGAAGGAAAGTTCATTGGCTAAGCCTCCAGGCCTGTAGGTACCTCATTAAAATGGAGATCTGTCTTGAGCCTAAGTGACCTGTGGTCAAGTCTTCTACCTGTGGAGGGGGTTGGGGAGTTGCCCTCATGTAACCGATGGCCACAAATCTATGGAGAGCTGCAGCTAGTGACAGGGTCCTGGTGCCCGGGAGTCAGGCGAAATGCCTACTGTCTGTCCCTTCAGGGTCACCGGGGCTTCTAGCCTTAGCTTGACCAGGAACCAGGGTGCCTTTCATGGTCCCACACTCACCCTTGGCGGTCAGACTAGATTTTTGTTTGTTCTTGTTTTTTTTTCCTCCCAAAATGTGTTTCTTGAGATAGTTCTCAGTCATCTTGAATCAGGTGCTTTTAGTGTTGCTTCCTCATGAGTGAGCATCCTGTCAGCTCAGTTTTCTCACCTGTAGGCTGACAGAAGACAGTGGAGCAGCCATCACACAAGACTACCGTGTGCTCCTGGCTAAAGATGTTGGGGACTTTATAGCATCCTAGGTATTTCACATCCATAAAGTAGGAACTGGGGCTCTGTACCAGGCGCTTTTTCTTGTGTTTCCTCTTCTCCTCTTCTGGAGAGGAATGAAGGAGAGCCTTTGCAAGAGGCATGTTCTCGTAGGGAGGTCGTCACTGCTGGTTTTATTAAGGCAGGGCCTTGTTATGTAGCCCAGACTGGCTTTAAGCTAGTATTTGGTAGCCCAGGCTGGATTTGAACTTTCAGCCCTCCCAGCTCAACCTCCAGAGACTTGGCAAACATTTAGCATGTTAAAACACAGTCTCACAGTCGAAATCTACAAAAGAGTGCATGGTGAAATGTAACACCTCTCCCATTCATTCCCCATAGGCTGGGGGGGGGGGTGGTTTTCTGATAGTGTGTTAGACTTTTCTTCACAGAGACAAGAGACATGCTGTGCCTTCCATAGGTCCCAGCCAGGCAGGGAGCAGTACCGCTTTGAGGGCTTGCTTTGTGCCCTTCGGGGCTGTGGCTGGTGCAGGGTCCGGTTGTTTTCTGCTCAGTAAAGTGTTCCCTTGGGGCATGGAGACCTTCAAGGGTTTTAAAACACTCTTGGTTCCGGTTAAATGACCTGCATGGTGTGCTGGAGAGGCCTCAACAGCAGCAGAGAGGAAACATCAGGGCCTGGGAGCCTGTGTGCGTCCCTCCCCCACAGGTTTGTCAGAAAACAATCTCTTTTCTCTGCCCTTCCCTTCCCTTGCTTGCCTGGGCACAGCCTGGCGCCACTTTGTGATGTGTTGGTGTCAGGTGTCAGGGCTGTGATAAAGGAAGGAGTCAGAGTGGCCACCTCCTCCTCCCTCAATCTGTAACCATACCAGTCCCAAGGACCACCAACCCTTTGACACACATACACGTTTGATCACACGATCACAACTGGGTGGAGTCTGTAACTGCATTAACCACCACGTACACTTCCATGAGTGCCAGCGGCAACCATGTGGCCTCTTAGCCACACCACAGTCCCCTCTGCAACGGCAACATTGCAGCCACCTTCCCAAGGTGTGCTACGTTGTCACTTAGGGCCCTGGGCAGGACTCCCCAGACTCTATGCCAGATGCATGGAGGGCGAGCAGACATGCTTGGGGGCTGATCCTGAGGGCTTTTAGTCAGGAATGGGTGGAGGCCCGCATTGACTAGGAGCAGTGGGTAGTCTTCCCAAGTGGAAGGTGTGTGTGTGTGTGTGTGTGTGTGTGTGTGTGTGTGTGTGTGGTGGGGGTCGGAGGTCGGAGTTCACATCACTTTAGCTATAGCTTTTTCTGGTGGGTCAAGACGATCATGCTGTGCTCTGCTGTGCACCAGTGAAGCAGGCGTGGGAGTAGGGTGGAAGAGACTTACCCGTGTCCCGGTGGCTCACTGGGTAGGGCTCCTTACACAAGAGTGTGGCCTCAGTTCTCCTGAAAGCCACTTTCTCAACCGGGCTGGATTCAGCTGCTGCGGTGTGTCAGCACAGTCTCTGTGAATGATGGGTAATTTGAATTCTCAAAATGTGATAAGAACCAGTAGGGAGTCTGGCCTCTGGCCATGCCTGCAGGCATTCTTTCGGTCCTGTTAGCTGAGGTGGGTAGATCCACCCACTGTGTGTCACATCACCCACTGTGCGCCCGTCAGGGTTTGGACTATATAAGGGGAACATCAGCTGAACACAAACATTTGCTATTCCCTCACCTTCCTGATTTCAGATGCAACGTGACCAGCTGCTTCAAACTCTGACTGCCCTCCCGAGTCCCGCCACGGTGGACTGTACCGTGAACTGTGAGCTCAAATAAACTCTCCCAAGTTGTTTTTGCAAGGCTGTCTTCTCACTCCAACAGAAACAAGGACAAGGCAATGTGGCAGGGGCCTGCACTCGGCCGCCCCATGCTGGCTGCTGGGTCAGCTCAACCAAAGACCCATGATGTGAGAGCACGAGTGTTGGGAGCTGCAAGCTGAACTGAAGGGTGAGGCTGAGCTACCTGGGCTCCAGCACAAGTCGCCCTTTTTCCTGCTCTCTCTGCACCCGTGGCAGTTGTCATCTACCTCTGTGGTCACAGTGGTCTGCCCACTCCATTATCCAAAGCCTTAGGCATTTGACCCCAAGGAAGCAGGGTTGGCACTTGCTGTGTGTACCGGCCCAGTGACAACCAATAGAGTCGCCCCAGGGTGTCTGCTTCTTATCAGGATCCCAGGATGGAATGAATAGGGAAGCGCAAAGACAGACTGCATTTTCCCCACACTCTCCAGGAGCTCCAAGGGCTTAGATAGGAAGTGTGGGTGGCAGTGCTACTGGAGGACCTTAAAAGAAGCACAGGATGGGGACACAAAGGAGACGATAAGAAATAGGTTGGGGTCACTGCTTAAGTTTGAAGCTAGTTGCTACAGGGGAGCAAACTTGTGAGTTCATACCTCACGTGGGGCAGAAAGCCCAGCTCTGGGGCGATAGCCATTGGGAGAGAAGGGGTGAGGTAAGGCTACAAGGAGCTCGGAAGCTTCTGCTGAGGAGGCTGGGCTTTACGTAAGTAACAGGGAGTCACGATCACAGGAAGATGATTCAGCCAACACATGGCGGCTCAGGGAGACAATTCTCTCTTCCGTGAGGAGGTCTGTGGAGAGGGGGCGCAGACTCAGGTGTTAGCATGGGTAGCAGCCGGAACAAGACACATGGCTAGGACAGCAAACTGTCGGGAGATCAGGAAGGCTGAGGGGCAAAGATGGATGGTGGGGAGATAGATGCAGGAGCTCTGGCTGAAACGTGGGGGCACTAGTAAAGAGGAGGCTCAGTGTGGGCAGGAAGAGGACTGAATTAGGGGCTGAGAAGTCGGGGTGAGAGGGACCAGGCGGAGGGAACTTTCTAGGCCTGAGGGAATAGTGTCTAAGAGCAGACTTCCTCTAGGCCATTCCCACATGCAGGTGAGAAGCGAAGGGTCTCACCGTCTGCTGGTCTTTCCTTTTGTCCGTGGCAGGGGAAGAGCAAGCTCTCCTCCGTGCAGGGGGATTGCTAGTTCTGCTGACGGGCCCCTCATGCTTCCTGTTTTCTGACTTTAGAGAGAGCACTGTTTTTCTTCCAAGAAAAGAGGAAGTGGTCCCCACAGTTGTCCCAAGAGTGGCCTCTGAGGTTCACCAAGGTATATCCCTGGTTGTCTACAGGGCCTTCGAGTCCTCTCCCAAGATCCCAAGCCTGTTGGGCAATGAGATAGATTTTCTTTGTCTTACCAGCTTCTAGGCCAGTATTTCCCAACTGTGATTCAAAGGAGCACCACCCATGGAGTTATAAATAACCCTCTTGCCCAGGCAACCACGAAGACCAATTGAACACAGTCTGAGGGGGAGAGTGCATTTGAAAGCACCCTGGAAGATTGCAGGGTACAGCCAAACTTGGCAATCTCAAGTCCAAGTCCATGGTCCTGTAACTGTTGCTATTAACAATGGAGCAGGTATTCCTGATGTTTGGAAAATGAGGCAAAGCCAGCTTAGGCTTCCGGGAAGGGTTTGGCAGGGGAAACGTCATTACTGATGTGAACTGCTTCTTAGTTGCAAAGTTGTCTATTTCCTCCCTGTCAGGCAGCTGTGGGCACCTGGACTGCACCCTTGTTCCTGTTCTCTAGGGTTGGGACAATTCCACACGCACCTATTCTTATCTCTAGCACAGACCCAGGCTATTGTGCGCATGTGTAACTTGGACTGTTGTGCTCCCGTGCAGTAAAGCTGAATGACTTAGGCACCTATTCTTCAGACATTCTGGAAGCTGGAGGTTGAGTTCAGGGTGCCAGCATGGTCTGGTTCTGGTGAGGGCTCGCTCACTTCCTGGCTTGCAGACCGATGCTTTCTTCAAATGACAGAAGGAACTTTGGTTTCTCCTCATAAGGTTAATGCCTCCAGGCTCCAGGCTCATGACCTCACCTAGAGCTAATAATCTTCCAAAGGTACCCCTCCAACCCCCACTCCTCCATTCATGGAATCGGGAAGAGAGTACTGATGTCTTTCCTCTATGCTTGTATGTGTGTGTGTGTGTGTGTGTGTGTGTGTGTGTGTGTGTGTGTACACGTCTTCACAGGCTACCTGAGGGGGAGGAAGTGGGAGGGGTGCTCTTCTGGGCTGATTTCAGGAGACCTGACTGAAGGTCTTGCAGTTGCGCACGCCCACCGCACTGCCTGTCTCTGACAGATGCATCTTCAGAACTTCCGGCTCCGCCTCCGTGGGCAGCGCCTCCCTGGCTTAGGGGAGGAGCTGCAGCGGCAAGTCTGCGTTTTCATATTAAACTGCATTTCCTCTCTCTGGATGATTTCTTCAGAACTGCCACTCATTAGTGTTCTTTGTTCCCCACAATTTCCCCGGGTTTATATAATGCTACTCAATTTATGTATTTTAATGCACACATTCTCATTTCATTTCATTCAGGGAGCAGGAGCCAGTCCAGTCCAGGTGCCCACAGCTGTCTGGCAGGGAAGAAATACACAGCTTTATAACTCAGAAGGAGTTCGCATCGGTAATGACTTTCCCCTGTCCGTTTTTCTATTAAAATAACTTTTGTGTTTGTGTACATAGCTTAGGCTATGTACAGTTTCATAACTTTTTTAAAAATCAACGATTATTAGCTATTTATTTATATTCCTAAGGATCCTGAATATTTTTTATAACGCTTATTACTACTTGGCATATTATCCTCCCCAGCGTGTGTGTGTGTGTGGAGTTGTGTGTGTGTGAATGTATGTATCAGTGTGTATGTGTGAGAGTGTGTGTGTGTGAGAGAATGTATGTGTATGAGTGTGCGGCGAGTATGTATGTGTGTATTTGTGTGTGTGAGTGTGTACATGTGTGTGCATGTGTGTGAGTATGTATGTATGTGTGTATGTGTGTGAGTATGTATGTATGTGTGTATGTGTGTATGTGTGTGTATATAATGTGTATGTGTGTGCATGTGTGTGTATGTGTGTGTATATAATGTGTATGTGTGTGCATGTGTGTATGTGTGTGTGTATATAATGTGTATGTGTGTATAGTGGGTATGTGTTTATGTATAGAACCAATGTTGATGTCACGTGTCTTGCTACATGGCTTTCTGCTTTCTGTTGACAGGTTCTCTCACTGAACCTAGAGCTCACTGATTCAGCCAGGCCAACTGGCAATGAGCTTTAGGGAGCTGCCTCTCTGCTCTGTACCCCAGAGCTGAGATTAGACCCCTAAGGCCGTGTCCTATTTTTTTTTTTTTGAGTGGTGGGGATCTGAACCAGACCCGCTTGCAGACTTCCTAACTGAACTCAGTTCCTAACAAGTCCTCATGTCGACTTTACTAACTGAACCATCTCAGCTTTGGTTTTTAAACTTTAAAACTTTTTCTATTTCATCTATTGCTGCTAAGTGTTTGGAGGGGCCCTTGAATCATCAACTTACAGTAAATACTACTGTGCCTGGAAGTCCTGTAATTAGAACTCATTTAGACGACCATCAAACCTATTATAACAGGGCCTTAGGGGTTTACTCTTGAAACTGCAGAATACTGATGTCTGGCACTGTTAAAGTTCACCTTGTTCCGCCTCCTCACTCTAGGAGGGGGTGGGGATGGGGATGGGGGTGGGGGAAGGAAACAGAGGCCAAGGGATTTGCTTCAGGCCATGCATCTTGTTAGTAGCAGAGCCAGGACGGCAAACCTGATTCCACAGCCCAGGGCTTTGTACTTTTGCCTTTGAACATCCACTTTCTCTCACAGCATGACCTGCCTCAGAGCCTCACAGCTTAAGGGCCAGCTCTGGCTGCACTCTGTCTCTGTGGTTTTTCTCTCCCCAGGCATGCGGCATGTAAGTGGGGAAGGAAAAGATTGGACTTTAATAATTAGTTGGTGACAGCCCCAGGAGAGTCTCCGCATGAGACCAGGGCCCCACAATGGATGAAGTCACATTTTATATACGTCACTGCCCTCTAGTGGCCACAATGAGTGTCAAGTGAAGGAAAACATTAAGGTTCGCATAGTCTGAACTCTTAGCCCTGCCTGAAAACACACACTGGGCCCCATTTATTTGGTATTACAGTACCAAATGAATAACATATATGCTTACAGAAGCAAAATCTATTCTCTGATGCTGACCATCTGAGGAGCACTGCCAAGAGGAATGTAACAAGTCTTACTGTTAAGCCTCTCTAATAGTAAAGACTTAGTAACAAGATTCTCAAGCCACATAAACTAGAAACTGTTAAGTGCTTTATTCTACTTGACACAAGTTGCCCCCCAAAATGATCATTTCAGCATTAATCAAAAAATTAATATAAAAAAGAAACATTCTGGTATTTCTTCTGGTACTGTTTACTTCTTTTCTTTTTCTTTTTGACTTTTTTTCAAGACAGGGTTTCTCTGTATAACAGCCCTGGCTGTCCTGGAACTTACTTTGTAGACCAAGCTGGCCTCAAAGTCACAGATTATCTGTCTGTCCTGCCCCTGCCTCTAACCCTGACTCTGAGTGCCGGGATTAAAGGCGTGAACCACCATGCTTTTTTTTTTTTTTTTTTTTTTTTTTTTTTTGAGATGGGTTTTGTGTGTCCTGGGTCATATAGCTAAGGATGACCTTAAACTACTGATTCTTCTGCCTCTAATTCCTGGTTGCTTGGCTTGCAGATATGTACCACCAGGCCTGGTTTATGGTGCTGGGATTGAACCCAGAGTTTTGTGCTTGCTAGTCAAACATTCTAACAACTGAGCTATAGCCCCAGCCCTGGTCCTGAAGTTCTGAACTCTGGCATGGTAAATTCAACATCTCTGTTGGCCTGGCCACACTGTGTGCCCACTAGCTGAGTGGGTCTTGTGGCTGTTGTGATGGGTAGTGAGGGTGAAGGAGGAAGTGTTCTTGTTGGAGGAAGTGTATCACTGAGGGTGGGCTTTGAGGTTTCAAAAACCCACCCAGTGGTTTACTCTTCCTGCTGTCTCAAGACCTGGATGCAGAACTCTCAGAAGCTTGCCTGCGTGCTGCCATGCTCTCTGACGTGATGACAGTGGACTAAACCCGAGAGAATATAAGCAAGACCCCAGTAGTAAGACAAAAACCAAGGCTGGCCTCAAGCTCACAGCAATTCTGTTCAGGACTGATGTTGTAGATGTGAATCACCATACCTAAGGAGTTTCCCTTCTATATGTTACACACAGGGACTTTGTAGACAGGTAAAGACAAAGACAGGTAAAGGACAAACTTGGTTCTTGTTACTGTGCTGACAAATGTAGGTCCATGAGGAAGAGTTCCACCAGTCTGCAGCAAGAACACTTTCAGTGTGTAAATTCAGCATAAGGTTATAGGCTGTTTTTTTGAGGGACTGATGTGATGGTCCTCTGGACTTAGTTGCTGTCACTGTTTCCATTCTTCTCTGAGATGACGGTCCCAGCAGATGGTAGTTTATTATTGAGTAGCACAGATGTGATCGTCTTCCGGATCCCCCCTCCTGCCCTCGCCTTTATATCTACCGGCTCCCGGGAACTACTGTGTTAGGTGGCTTTTTCTTGCTGCTTAGACAATTGATGCTCACAAATGGGACAGATGCCTGCATGACCATTATTGAGTGGTTCTCAGCATGTCCCCTGCTTGCCCTCTCTGCTTTATAAAAGCAGTCCAAGAAATGGATGCAAGTGCAAGGAGCTGGTGTGTGTGTGTGTGTGTGTGCGTGTGTGTGCGTGCTACAATTTGCTCTAAAAACAACCCCAAGGAGTAAGCCATTTGTAAAATCCAGTTCGTAGCAATAAAAACAGATTACTACTTGACTGAGCATCTAGACTGATCTAGACGGTGTTGCTCCTGACTTTAGAGGGTGGTTTCAGTATAACATGATTTCTTTTAAGTTCAGAGCAACAGAAGCCACTGCTAAGGGGCAAAGCCTTTAGTAACCCCAGCCTCCTAATTAACAGCTCTAGTTAGAGCCTGTGTTGGGCTCAGTGTGTTTCCACCTTGGTGGATGGGCTAAGGCACTTTGGATAAGAGTCTGTATATTGAAAAACTCGAAGTCTTCCTTTGTAGTATAACCTTGTGTGTGTGAATCCCACGGGTCTTGCCGTGGTCTGAATCATGTCGGTCTGGTTTTACACTGTCCCTTATCTTTAATTAAAAAACAGATTACTCTCTTGACTCATCTGACTTGCTCTGTGTGCCCTGACTTTAGCAGGTGGTTTCCTATCATAGGCTTTTTTTTAAGCTGAAAGCAACAGAGTCTTAGAATGTGACTTGTGGTCCCTCTGTTTAGGAACGTGGACTTTCAGCTCTGTGGTCTGTGGTCACTAGGGTTCTACTTAGAGTTGCGTTTTGTTTTTCAAATTCTGCGTGGCACTTCTGCTTGAGTCACAACAGGAGAAAGATGTTAGTAGATGAAATTTTGTAAATCAAAGAATTTTGACTGGTCCCTCTGTTTAGACGTCACTCTGGGTCTTGGTCACTAGGGTTCTACTTTAGAATTCTTTTTTGCAAATCGAGTAATCCTCCTGCTTGAGTCAAAACAGGGAAAGGGATTTAGCTAGTAGTAGAAATTTTGTAAATCAAATAATTTTGACTTCTCTCAGACGTCACGGCTTAAGAAATATTCCGGCGAATTCTTTTGCAGATCGAGTAATCCTCCCTGTTTCAAAAATTCGGTGTTTGATATGCTGCCTCTCCAGAGGAGGAGGAGGTCCATATGTATTAAACAAGATGCAAGGATCCCATCGTCCAGCTCCCCTTCCGGATTTAAGCAGCATCTTCACAATTAGCCGCCTCGGAAGCAATTACACTGAGTATTAATAAAGGGGCTCCAGCCACAGAACAGTGCCCAAGGGAGGCTCCGGCTCCGAGTCAGGACTAATGGCCCTGCAGTTGTTTTAATGGATTTCCAATGAAGTGTGAAGATGACAGACCAACAAGGCCGAGACTATGACAGAGCACAGTTAGCACGGCCGTTAGCACCCCAGCCTTGTTCCTGTTTGCATTTCTTTAGTCTTGATGAACTGGTTGCCTGAGTATTTACTGATTAATGTATATTTAACATAACTCATAAAATATTTGTTGATTCAAGGGTAGGAGCCCCACCCATACTGCTTTTGCAGGGGAGGTGTTAGCATGACTTCCTGTAGTGACGACATAAAGGAAGATGACCAGGTAGGGAGCCTGAGTCCAGGGGCTCTAATGACATCATTTCTGCTCTATACCACTGTGATCCCAGCTCTTTGGCTCTCAGGTCCTGGTCCTCCATAGCGAGGAACAGAGTTCTAGACAGTCAGCCCTATATCATTGTCCTCTGCTGGGACCATGTCTTGTGGCTCTGATCGGAACAGCATGCGGGAGAGGAATGTCTAGTAGGGGGTTTATTCAAAGGACAAACTGTTTCTCCCCTTGTGTGGTAAAACTAGCACAAGAGTTCTAGTGGCCTCTTCTATGATTCCACAGGGTGTGACCAGAGTCAGAGGGAAGACAATGGGAGAGGCCTAGAGGATGATCCAGATCATGACAGTCATGAAAGCTGGTACCTGTTGAGGTTCTTGTAGTCATGATCTCTGTTTTTTCCTTGATCATTTATAAAGATTCTTCTGCATCATGGGTATTTCATCGAACACCCATAGAGTAGGCCAGGATTGGGGGGGACCACAGATGGATCTTCTATTTGTCTGCCTGCCTGCCTGTCTGTCTGTCTGCCTCTCTCTCTCTCTCTCTCTCTCTCTCTCTCTCTCTCTCTCTCTCTCTCGTCTTACTCTGTAACTCAGGCTGCCCTGGAATTCTATCTGGCTCAGGCTTGTCCTTGAATCTGTACCCACGTTCATCTCTCAGTCTTCCAAGTGCTGGGATTACAGGCTAGAATCCCCACACCAGTGAGAGGTAGATAGTTCTGTAGGTTATTCTGTAGTTGAGAAAACTCTCGAGGAGTCCCACTGGGGCTGGACAAAGGCAGCAGCTGAGCTGGAATGTCTGACCCTGCAGCTCTCTGGGGAACTCAGATGTTGTGTTGCAAAACTTTTCCTGGGAAGATGCTATGTAAGTGTTACAACTCTGAGGGGAAAGGTTCCTCCCCATCCCTGCTTGCATGTGTTACAGCTCTGAAGCGAAAGGTATCCTGGCAGTGCAAAGCCAAGGGATACTACAAAGTCTCACCACGCAACAAACCTCACACAGAAATATATTGGGAAAGACGTATATATTGTTAAAGATATATTGCAAAGATATAGTGCTCTTCTGGGACAAGAAGCAAAGAACTGAACAGGTGACAGGTTTTATATAGGGTTTCTTGGAGGTGGGGCTGAAAATTTCCAGGGTGGGGATTTGGGGAGGTTCAAGCCAAGCCCAGGGATTGGTAGGTCCTGGTATGTTTTCAAACCCAGAAGTGGGCTCAGATCTTTTACCGTATATGCTATATGTCTATTCACCCCAGATAGGAAGCCTGTGACAGAGCAAAGCATAGATACCACCAAAGTCAAACTTGGTGAGCCAATGAATTTCACTGAGGTATTTTATTTATTTACTTACAGAAAGATGGGTGAGGGGTTACTTCAGGAGTAGAAATGACTCAAAGACAGATGCATCACCAAAGCCCACCCCAGCACGTGTGATAAGGCTGGGAACTTGGAACACACTGCAGACAGCTCAACAGTTGGAGAGCATCCTTTCCAGATGTTTCAGTTGTTTTTTCAGGAAGCTGATCTGGTCTGAGAATCCTTTTTGCAGCTTGCTTGGCTCTGCTTAGTCTCAGAGGAACTCTCATCTCCCACTCGCCCTTACTGTGGCAGGGAGGGGCCTAGTGAATTTGATCAGCTTCTGGAACTTCCTCAAGTTCTTTTGTGTTGGATGCCTTTCTGCTTAAGGTTCTTCCCTATAGGTCGTGTCTGCTTTTCATGTTAAGCATTGTACAGAACATGGTTCCTCTGTGTGTGTGTGTGTGTGTGTGTGTGTGTGTGTGTGTGTGAGAGAGAGAGAGAGAGAGAGAGAGAGAGAGAGAGAGAGAGAGAGAAAAGGAGAAAGGGGAAGGGAGGAAGCCAATAAGTAAGCACAGTGAACTCTCTCCTCAATGCACTGATCATGTAAAGGGCTCAGCAGCTATCGTGGGGAAAGACAGTGTCTTAGAGTTTCTATGGCTGTGCTGAAACACCATGACCAAAAACAACCAAGGGAGGAAGGGTTTTATTTTGTTTTACCCTTCCATGTCACAGTCTGTCACTGAAGGAAGTCAGTTACATACTTCTCCACCTCTTCCCCGGGTTCTTATATTATTCCCATCCCCCTCCTCCATAATGATCCCTGAGCCTTGGAGGGGGTGACTATAGATGTCTATTTATGCCTAAGAAATTAGCCACCACACCACACTAACAGTAACTCGTTCTCTGGAGTGTCACTGGTGGTTATGATGTAAAGCTGATAGCAACCACGGTGATCTCTGGGCATAAACCACACACTTAGAAGGCAATTTGACAGGCACATCACATCCATCTAGGAAAACTATAGAAGTGGCTTCCGCAGCTGGAACTATGACCTATTGTGTTGGTCTGTATATGCTCAGCCTAGGGAGTGGCACTATTAGAACATGTACCCTGTTGGAGTAGGTGTGGCCTTGTTTGGAGTAGGTGTGTCACTGTGGGTGTGGGCTTTAAGACTTTCATCCTAGCTGTCTGGAAGCCAGTCTTCTACTAGCAGCCTTCAGATGAAGATGTAGAACTCCCAGCTCTGCTTGTACCATGCCTGCCTGGATGTTGCCATGCCCCCGCCTTGATGATAATGGACTGAACCTCTGAACCTGTAAGCCAGACCCAAATACATGTTGTCCTTTATAAGACTTGCCTTGGTCATGGTGTCTGTTCACAGCAGTAAAACCCTCAGACACCCATCCAGTGACTTTTTTTTTTTTTTTTTTTTTTGGTCCTGGCTTGTAGTAGGCTTGATCTTCCTCTTATGGAATGGAATGGACCTTAAATCCAATTGCAAGGCTGAGCTTACCCACAATAGCCGAGCCACCATTGCACAAGCAGGTCAGTATTTTAGCACACAGGGTCCACAGCAAACCAGGAATGTTGGTGACAGTTCTCCATCCGCAGTTGCATGGCCCTTTCCAGCACTGTGAAAACCAGCCAGCAGGGTGGGAATTTCCAGTTCAGCCATTTTAATTTCTTCACGCCTTATAGCCAAAGTGCGCACATGTGGCATCTGCAGCAATACTCTTACTGTCTAGTTCTGTCACACAACCAAAAGCAGTAGCAATAGTTTTTATAGTTTGTGGGGCCTCAGGGGCTTCCTTGACCAACAACTCCCAGGAGGTAGGCTCACCCCTGACATTGGGATTTTTATTTGATAACCTTATGGCCTGTGGGAATGTCCTTTCCCACCCATGTAGGGGACATTTTGATTTTAAACTCCGTAGTTACTGTTTTAAAACACTTTTTTCCTTTTAACTAACCAGTCCCAGTAGGATTATAAGATAGGTGGACGTACTGTTGAACCTGGTTGACTCTCCCATGGCTTTACAAATCTTCAAAAATACTCAGAGGTTAACATTACATCACCTGTATAACAACCTTTTCCAGAGCCTGGGCAGGACAAGGCAACATCCCCAACCAGCATCCTATAGCCAAGAAGAGTTTGGTGAAGCACTCTGAATGTTGTCATCTTTCCCCAGCAAGCATCAGGTGACTCCAGAGGCTCGGGACTAAGGGGATACTTAAGCAAACACGAATAAGGTCTAATACCTTTGAATCAATTGCGTCCTTCACAGATCAAGGCTGGGTACAAAGCGTGGATAGGAGGTGCTATCCTAATTGGTTCTCTGTGGTCCTTGTCATTGTCTGTGAACCATGATGTTTACATATCCAGGAGTTCTTCCAGGAAGCCTTCCTACACTCTTCTATTGCCGATGAACTCAATGGACCTGACTTATTCAGCTCAGCTCTACCCAGGGCCAAGGGATAACCAGGCCCTGCTCTTCCTCGCTGTATCTGCTGGTCGAGTCAGAGTGGCCCTCAGTTGTCACTGTGGCTGTAGCTGTTGCCTCTCTATCCACTATACCTGGCAGTTGGGCGAGCTCCTGAGTGGGCAGACCGTCTGTGCCAGTAGCATGACTTTATGCTGGAGATGAATGTACCCTCCTCACTCGGGGAGGGGGTGATTACCCACCTCTGGGACAGGTTTGGTCACTTTCACCCATGTTGTACATGGATGTCTTCTGTGAACTACTCCCTGGATGTTAAAGCCCCCAGAAGCCCCTTACTGCCCAGTTTGATTTCCCCCACTTAGGAATTCCAGTTCAAGACAAATCTTGTCGTGTTTGACTTGGAGTAATCCAGACAGACTTTCTCAGTTTTGCCTTTTAATCATCTCCTCTAGGTGACTTATGAAAAAACGATATTAAGATACAAAGGTGTGCACCCTGAGATGGTGGGAGGCATAGTGGAGCTATGAAGGTGTGAGCCAAGGAGGACCAAGGACTGCTTGTGGCTACCACCACAAGCCTGTGTGATTGAGAAAGGATCCTGGCCTGTGGTCCTCAGGGGTGCGTGTGCCCTCTATAGGCCAATCTTCTAGATTTCAGGACCATGGAAGGCTGCATTTCTGTTGCTTTTAAGCCACTCAGCCTGTGTACATTTCCCCTTCCTCCTCCTCCTCCTCCTCCTCCTCCTTCCTCCTTCCTCCTCCTTCTCCTCCTCCCTCTCCTCCTCCTTCTTCTTCTTCTTCCTTCCTTCCTCTCCTCTCCTTCTTCCTTTTCCCTTCCTCCCCTTCCCCTCCCCCCTTTCCCCCTCTTCTTCCTCCTCCTCTTTCTCTTCCTCTTCTTCTTGTCTCCTTTCTGGGAATTAGTATAAATAATACTATGAGTATTTTCTTGTTCTTGTTTATTTTTGGTTTTGGTGTTTTGAGACAGAATTTTGCCATGTAGCCCAGGCTGGCCTTGAATTTATTCTTCCTCAGTCTCCTCAGTGTTGGGAATATGGACGAGAGTCATTCTTACTTATGATATATATATATATATATATTTTTTTTTTAAAAACGTCTTACTTCTAGTTGTGGACAAGTGTCTGTCATTCTGTGATCTCCCAATCAGACTATATCTGAAGATAAAAGTGCTTTGGTGTGGGGGTCCTGGGGCTGTGTGAGATAAGGAGAGGCCTATTTGTTTCAGTTTCTGGATATGCTTCCTGGAGTCTGCTAGAATCTGGACCCACTGCTGGGTGGGAAGGGTAGTCCTAGAAGACATAGAGGATGGGTTAGGGTGCAGAATGGTAGGGAGGGTACTATGTGCCAGGAAAGATTGACTCAGGCTGCAGGGTGGAGTGCAGGGGAGTGTGTGCACAGGACCATCTACCATAGCTGCTGTGGCAGAGGGCAGATGGCAGAGCTTGTAGTGGGTGAGATGCCAAACTGTGTTTTATCGGTTAGAAGACTAAACAGTCCACTAAGTCCTTTTTGCTCAAGTCTGGAACACAGAGTGATCAAGCTAGACTTCCTCTAACAAACTCTGCATCTGACTGTTCTTTGCACATTATTCCCCACAGCAAAGATGGGACATCTTAAGTATCCATCAATACATGGTCAGCTAAACACAATGCTGTCTGTGCATCATTCCTCAGCCTTGAACGCGTTGGTGTTCCGAGTCGTAGGAGACGATCAAAAAGAGGGTCACTCAAGGATGAATTACAGCCTTGCTGGCAGCAGGGAGACCCAGCCTCTACGGACTGAATCTCGAACAGCTGCACAAAAGCAGATTTATTGATTGCCACACAAAAGTGTTTCAGGTAAAACAAGTTCCTCACACCAAAGCCCCTAATCTAATCTGTGTGTTTTGTGAAGGAAAACATCACAACCCCTGAAACTCTCGTCCTTATTTAGTCTTGCACTGTTTGCAGTGCCCAAGATCGCCAGACATTCCAAATGTGTCAGGACTGTCTTGTGACCAAAGTCATGCAAAGGCCATAGAGCTCCCCCAGAAAGACAACTCTATAGATTACAGCAAAATGATCACTGCTTTTCTACAGTGATTTCTTCAGGGTCTAAATACTTCTAGAAACTAACAGTTCGTTCTGATGTTTATTTTAGATACAATGATTCTACTAGAATTCCACTACAGGAAAGGAATGAAGGGCTGATCCTTCCTGCACCAGGGCTCATCTCAGAAACATTATGCTACATTAAAGATAGCAGACAGGAGAGGACACACAGTGTATGATTCCTTTATGTAACACATTGTTAGAGCTGAGTGTATGATTCCTTTATGTAACAAATCGTCAGATGCTGACAGCTGACTGGGAATGGCTTGCTTCTTCCTTCCTTCCCTCCCTCCCCCTCCCTGCCTGCCTCTTTCTTTCTTTCCTTCCTCCCAAGACAGGGCGTGTGTGTGTGTGTGTGTGTGTGTGTGTGTGTGTGTGTGTGTGTGTGTGTAACAGAGCCCTGGCTGTCCTGGACTCTGCTTTGTAGACCAGGCTGGCCTTGAACTTACAGAGATCATAACATGCCCAGCAATAGACACTGTGCTTCTCTTTGGGTTGTTGAAAATCAGGTAACGGTAATGGTTATATGTTTATGGCTTACTGAATGCATAAATGCCACTGAGCTGGGAATTTTAAGATAGTAAATAATTTATTTTTGGACAACTTTGGACACATGTATCCTTTGCTCATTGTGGTGGTTAGTGCTGATGGTCAGCTCGCCAGGATGGAGTATCACTTGGAAACACGCCTCCGGGAGTGCCTGTGAGGGTCTATCTTGATTAGGTTAATTAACCGGTGTTAACTGTGGGCAGCCGTGCTCCACAGGCTGGGATCCTAAAGTAGATAAAGAGAGAAAGCAAGCTGAGAATTAACTAGAATAAACTAGTACTAGTACTCAGCTCAGCTTCCTAACTGCTCCTGCAATATGACGGGCTGCCTGCCCCCTGCTCTTGCCAAGGCTTCCCCACCACGATCCAACTGTATGCTCTTACATACACCGAGACAAAGCCCTCCTTCCTTAAATTGCTGCTTCTCAGGTATTTGGTCACAGCAGAGGGGAAAGTAATTAGTACAACTGCACTAACTCCCACAGCCGTCTCTTGGCCATGCCTGCTGCCTGTTCTTCCTAGCCCGCCATTCTGTTTTTATCTTGCCTCACTGAATTGGATCAAGGTTGCTTTCGGGGGCCTTGATGGAGGATCGTTTACTTGAGCATGGGTAACTGAGCAGTGTCTACATTCTGAAGAAAATATACGATGGTAAATATTACGTTATTTTACTACAAAAATAAATAAATGAATAGTCAAGAAACCAGAATCCTCTGCCCCATGAGAAGAGATAGGTACTCTACAAAGGAATAGAAATTTAACTCAAGGGTTAGGGAGACATAAAATGAGGGATAACAGTGAGAATGGCAGGGAGGATGCTGCTTTATGGGGTGCTAAGATTGCCTTTCTGAGCTGGACAAGGATGAGCCTGGAGAAGGGCTGATGTGGGTGCGTGCGTGCGTGTGTTGGGGGTGTTGGGGGCTGGGGCGGGAGCTTGAAGGAGTTCTAGAATGGTGAGCTTGCAGGCTGGCTGAGGAACCAGGGACCACTGAAGGTGGAAGCAGAAGGTGGAGAGAAGGGAGCAAGCGCGGGCGTTGTGGGGAGCCGAGGAAGCCCTGACTGTGTATTGTTGGATATGGGCACAGCCATGTCAAGGATCCAGTGCCTCAGATCCATGGGAATGCAGCGCCTTCCCAGCACAGATCAGGGTAGGAACTGGCAAAGCCTTCTTCCAGTCTGAGTACACGGTGTTTAGGAAGGATTGACCAGTGTGTAGAAAAGCTAGCGTTTGTAGCTTCCTCCTCCATAACGATTGGGCCTGGACACTGCTCGCCTACCGGAAGCCTCCTATGGAGACCGGCTAACTCCTCCCTGCTGTGCCATACAGCTGAAGTTCCGGAGTGCTTCACCGCACCCGTGCTCAATCAGAGTGAACAGAAACCACCTGATCCCAGCTTTTCTGTAAGTGGTCTTGTATGTCTGTCCTTTCTTCATTTGCTCAGCATCCTAGCCAGGTTTCTAGGACCAAGCCATGCTGAATGAGGCAAGGGGCAGGAACCCACCCCTGAAGCAAAGCTTGCTTGAGCAGTATTGAGTACACTGGGGACAGAACCAAGTATCTCCGGTCCTTGAGTATAGTATAGCACAGTTCTGATTAGACTGATCTGTAATTTAAGTGAGGACTCCTGCGTTCAGCCTGTGTTCCTTTATGACTTTTTTTTTTTTTTTTTTTTTTTTTTTTTTTTGAGACAGTGCCCCGCAATGTAGCTCTGGGTGCCCTGGAACTTACTCTGGCTGGCCTCGATATCCCCACCTCTACCTCACAATTGCTGGGATTAAAGGCATGGGCCACCTTTATTACTTTTAATTCAAGTTTTTAACCGAGTGACTTAGGGAGGAGAACTTTCCTGCCATCGGTTACAGTCTTTTTTTTTTTTTTTTTTTTTGAGACCCGGAGCTGGGTGCCCAACCCAGGGCCTTGTGCTCTACCTCAGTTAAAGGCATGCCCTACCACTGAGCTAAATCCCAACCCCTGGGTTACAGTCTTAATCTGGTTTCTGCTGTTTCTACTGAGTGCCACAGTAACCTGGTGTGGCTATCTCTGTATCTATTTATTGATGTGGCAAATGCTTGGCCATTCAATTCTGAGTGCTGCTTCCGGTCAGATCCTGATACTAGCGGGGACTGGGGACTCTCTGAAGAGTCGCATAGTACGAGCACCACATGGCCACAGAGCTCAGGCTCACGCTCCTGGTGATAGGTTATTTCCCCCGCTGCCGGTGAGGCAATCCAAGCCAGATCACAACGTATAAACGGCAGGTTTATTGGGAAGCGGTTCTTGGGTAAGTTCATTGGTGCCAAGGAAAGAAGCCAAGGGAGTGGCCATGGGGAGGGGTGGAGAGAAAGAGAGAGGACACACACACACACACACACACACACACACACACACACACACACTGAGAAGAAAAATGGATATAGATAGATATAGATGTAGATGTATAGAGCGACACGTCTGGATTATATAGGGAGGAGTCTCTAGGGGGAGGGCAGCCCAGCCCCTGGGCTGAAGAGTTCAGGGTTGGGGCAGGGTATGCCAGGAAGTGACTGAGAGATGCTGGGAGAACTTGGAGGCCAGGTCTGCTTTGATGTGTAAAATATGCACCTCATTCCTTTAAAACCAAATACCTGGTACTGTGAGGCCACGAGTTAGGACCATATTGTTAGGACCTCATTTAAAATTGGTTGATTGATTGATTGATCAGTTTTTTTGAGCCAAGGTTTATCTTTGTATTCCTGGCTGTCCTGAAACTGGCTCTGTAGATCAGACTGGCCTCGAACTCACAGAGATCTGAGGTCTGTCTCTGCCTCCTGAGTGCTGAGATTAAAGGTGTAAGGAAACCCCCTCCCTGCAACCTCATTTAATCTTAGTTCCCTCCTGTGATGGTTAATCTTGATCATCGATATGACTGGATTTAGAATCATCAGGGAGACAAACCTCTTGGTGCGTTTGTGTTTCCAGGGAGGTTTACTTGAGGAGAGAAGAAGAGTCATCCTAAGCGTGGGCACCGTCATCAAATGAACTGGGATCCTGGACTGAAAACAAAACAAAACAAAAACAAAAACAAAGAAAACGACAGGGTGCACCCGTGTCCATCTCTCTCTGCTTCCTGACTGCAGATGCAAGGTGACTACCGCCACCTCACACTTCTGCCACAGTGCCTTCTCTGCCATGAGCTCGGGCTGTGGGGCCTACACAGCAAATGCTTTTATTGTATTGTATTTCTTAATGGGAGAAAGGAGTTTATTATGGCTTACGATTCCAAGTTCCAGTGTATAATTTTGGGGAAGTCAAAGGCAGGGACTCAAGTAGCTGGTCACAATCACATCCACAGCTGAGAGCAGAGAGAAACAAGAATACCCGTGCACCAGGGCGTGCTTACTCTCCACTGACTCCCTTCTCTCTGGTGAAATGGTGCTGCCCACACACAGCCTGCATCTTTCACCCCATCTCAGCCAGGACGATCCTGATCCCGACAGACAGGCTCACCGGTCAAGCTAATCTAGGTAATCCCTCACCTGAGACAGTCTGTCTTCCCGGGTGATTATAGGTTGCAGCAGGATGACATTTAAAACCATTACCGGCCGTTGGTCAGTCAGGTATTCTGTTTTCTTATTGTGGACTTTTCTGAGTTCCTTATCTCTTCTAGATGAGTCCTTTGTTACATAAGGTTTTGTTTTTGTTTTCAAGACAGCGTCTATATAGCTTTGAATGTAAGATCCTCCTACCTCAGCATCCTGACTGCTGGGCCCACGGGTAGAAACATCACACCAAGCTCAAACATGCATTTGGCAAACTGGCAAATATTTTCACCTTGGTGCCCAGCCCCCTCAATAGGGTCTCATGTAGAAAGACCAGCCTGGACCTAGCTATATACTGGATGATGATCTGGAACTTCTGATCTTACAGGGGCTGGGCTTACAGGATTACTCTGTGATGATATTTTTTATCTAGGCAACACCTATTTTTAAATAGTATTTTAAATAGGCAAACAGCTATTTGAGTAAAAGAGAAAGCCCTAAGTGACTTTAATGGACCTTGTCTGAGGGTCTCATGTTTACACACTGGGCTAGGGGGGTGATAGGTCGGCCTCCTGGGACAGGCCTCATGAGGAAAACTGAACTTTTCCTATGGAAGAAAAAAAAATTGCTCAATGACAACAGCTTTATCTCCTCTGGGAGTTTCCAGTGTGGCAGACTGTTCCATGGATTTTAGTGTTGTGAGGCCCCACAAATGTGTGAGCAAGTCCCTGAAATAGACATCCTTACATATAAGAATATGTATATACACACCCATAATATAACTGAATACCCCCTTGTTTCGGGTGTGTGTGTGTGTATTTATGTATATTCCTTCATGTGTGCAAGTTTATGTGTGTGTGTGTATTTATGTATATTCCTTCATGTGTGCAAGTTTATGAGAGAGAGAGAGAGAGAGAGAGTGAGAGAGAGAGACTCTGTGTGTGTGTGTGTGTGTGTGTGTGTGTGTGTGTGTGTGTGTGTAGGCCAGAGGTGTCATTCCTCAGGAGCCATCTACTTTATGTTTTGAGATAAGGTCTTTTGTTGGGACCTGGAACTCTAAGATAACACCAGACTGAGTAGCTCGTGAGTCCCCGCGATGCTCATCCCTCTACTTCCCAGTGTCAGGACTACATGTGCACCACCGCAGGAGAGTTAGAGGCACACAGGAGACGCGCAAAGTGAAACCAGGCTCCCTAAGACAGCTCCTTCTTGTTCCCAGAAGACACATTGAGGAGAAATGGTGGGAGGGTGTGAGGGCTCTGCACAGGACCAGTAGGGGAGAGGGGAGGATCTATTTAGTGGACTTCCAGCCTTAAGCCTCTCCCATGCCCAAGGGCTAGCACTGTTCCTTTTCCCTTTCTCTGCGACTCTATCTAGTTTTCCTGGTAGTTAAGTTAAGCTTGGAGATCCCCCTAGTCCATGATTCTCAACCTTCCTCATGCTGTGACCCTTTAATACAATTCCTTAGCTGTGGTGAACCCCCAGCCATAAAATTATCTTTGTTGCTACTTCACGACTATTAGTGCTACTCTTATGAATTGTAATGTAAATATCTGGTATACTGGAAGGTCTGAGGTAGGAGTTGAGACGCAGGTTGAGGACTACTGCCCTAGATGGTTATCAGCACCTGGTTACACCTCCATTATGTGCCTGTCTGTTTCTGCTGGTGCTGGAGATCAGGACTCAAGGGTCCTATGCCGTATAGCAAGCTCTTCACCAATGGAGCCATTCCTGGCCGTATATAGCTCGTCCTATCCCCCTCCCCTCTCTCCATGCCATCGTCTTGTATACATAACCTAACGTTTCCCTGCTGCTTCCACTCTGGAGGAGCCTGATTGAAGGACTAGTTGATTGGCTTATTACTCTCCCTCCTCTAGATAGGAGCTCCTGAGGGTGGGGTATCTGCCGTGTCTTAGACAGCACCCCGAAGGAGTTAGGTGCTCAGTCCAGTGCAAAACTCTCCACAATTGTTTGTGAGTGGGTAGGCTCAACTTAGAAATCAGTAGGGAAAGGTGGTGGTGGGGTGGGGGATGGGGATGGAGAGCAGCATGCTAGGGTCTGGAGCTGGGGACTTCCTGGTTGGGCTCAGCTCTGTGGATCCTGTTGCTGAGCGTCTGTCTGCAGCTGTAGGAAGCTATGGCAGCAAAAAAGGGGTTGCAGATTTAAACCCAAGTTCAGGTTCTCCTAGCAACACTGCTCGCCCCCTGCTGCTGGCTGGCAGTCCGAGCACCAGATATGGACAGCTGGGGTGTTTGGTTGCTAGGAGAACAATGACTCTCCTGCTCTCCAAGCAGCGCGCAGGTGACTGCTGGCATTTCCAGGGGGTGTGTAGGCGGGCGGCGCTGTTTGTTTCCCCAGCAAAGGTGAGCAAGAGACAGGAGAGAAGTTAAAGAGCAAGGAAGCTGAAGAAGGCCTCCGTTTTCTGTTTGGTTAGGGACAGCTCTTGTTTGAGAATGTCTCCGACGGGGTTTGCAATTAGGGATAGAGTCTGGAGGAGGTTATGAAACAACTCATTTCCCACAGTGGTTGGTTCCCAGCTTCCACAGGCCATCTGGATGAGCCGGGGCTGAAGTGTGGGGGAGCACACGGGGCCGGGGAATGAAACACACGGGGCTGGCATTGCTTGGGGTGAAGTGGAAGCTGGGTGTGGAGAGTTTTGTTTGTTCGCTGGATGACAGCAAACATCCACCTGGTTACAGCCAGGTAGATTGCCATGAAACCAACCCTAGTGCTTACTCCAGCCTTGACAGTGACTTTGTCTGGGGCCCTGGAGGGGTGACAACATCATGTGGTTAGGGCATAGGGAGCTAGGAGTGGAAAGCAAGGAAAATCCTAATCCACCCACCTTCTGCCCGTGCTGCCTTTAATTCTCGGACCCCATGTATTCGGTCTTGCAAACAAATCAGGGAGCTTCGTGTAGAGGCCGATTTTCACAAGACCTGGCAAAGCCCAGGGGTGAACTCAGATGAAGACTGGCTCTCTCTTATATCTGCTGCCCCATGGGACAGGATGCTGTCGGTGACAGGATTGGAAGGAAAACACACGGAGTGTCGCTTCGAGCCTATTTTCCTGAGAACATTCCTAGAAGTAAACATTCAAGTTATCTCCCAGAGGGGCCTCTGCCTCTCGAGTAGGGTATCAGGAGAATACAGAATGTTCATCAAATGGGTTTCATTTCCTTCTTGGCCACCCAGAGAGGCTATAATTTCCCACAGTAAGTTAGGGCCATGAGATGAGGTCTACTTTTAGAAGATGGGCTAAAAGGACAGACTAGCTATGTGGTCCTGTCTGTCTGTCTGCTTGTCTGTCTGCCTGTCTATCCCTGACTCTTCTTCTCCCTCACTTCCTCCCTCCCTCATTACTCCTATGTCTCCTCCCAACCACCCACTCTCTTCTGGCTGAATATGGAAGACCCTGGGTGGGAACTCCAAGGCCCTGCAAGATGACAGTGACCAAGCCTTGAGTCCCCGAATGACTTTGTGAACTGGGACACCCTCAGCCTTAACTCGTAGGGACAGTGAACGAGAGCTCAGTCTTCATTGCGCCGAGCCATTGAGCGTAGGGCTGATTCTAACAGTCAAGTCCTTCTCACTAATGCAGGGCACACAGAAGGATGTGAATCTGATGGTGGAACTTGTCGGGCGTGTTTCTGTGACAAGGTAGAGAGGAGCCTCCTGCTGACAGAAGGCGTGAGGTGGAGTGTGCTGCCTTAAATTGAGGAAAAGTGTGTGTGTGTTAGTGTGTTTGTGTACATGTGTGTGCGTGTGTGTGCATGTGAGTGTGTGTTTGTGTGTTTTAGTGTGTATGTGTGTCTGTGAGTGTGTGTGAGAGCATATGTGTATGTGTGTATCTTTGTATGTTTTGCACATGTGTGTCTTCATGTGTGTGCCTCTTGTGTGTCTGTCTGTGTATATCTGTAAGTCTGTGTGTCTGTGTGTGTCTATGAGTGTCTGTGTGTGTGTGTGTGTGTGTGTCTGTGTGTGTCTAAATTAGAGCAAACATCTCCAGGGGAGTCTGAGCTTTCCCTCCTTCCCCTGTCTCTCATCCTTTACTCCCTCCCTCCCTCCCTCCCTCCCTCCCTCCTTCCTTCCCTCCCTCCTCCCAGGTTGTCATTGTGTAGCTCAAGTTGGACTGGAATTAGCTCGTGGCCTTGAGCTTTCTACCCCACTGCTTGAGGTTTCGGGGTACTGGCTGGTGGGGCCCTTTCTGAACTGCAATAGGCAGTAAAGGTGAATTTTTATGGCCTGCTCACTTGGCTTTAGTGAGTATTTCACTTACTTCTCACAGCATTCCAGTAGGACAGGAACTGTCACTATGACTCCCACTTTGTAGGCGAGAAAACTGAGGCCAGATTGATGAACTGTCCCCAACATCACCCGCAAGCAGGCAACAGCAGCCTCTCTTATTAGGACGGAGCTGTGGATCTCCCCTGAGACCCGGCCTTCACCTCTGCCCTGCTACTTTCACTTCCCCTTTGTGTGCATGTGTGCACATGTGTATGTGTGCACGTGTGCATGCGACATATGCACATGGGTGCATGTGCTTGCTGGTGTTCATCTGCATGTCTGGGGGAGCCAGAGAAGGACACAGAGTGTCCTCTATCCCTGCCTTTTCCTTGGAGGTAGCATTGCTCCTTGGATCTGAAGCTTGTGTTTTTCGGCCAGGTTGGCGGCTGGTAAGCCCCGGAAATCCTCTTGTCTTTGCTCCAACTACACCAGGGTTACAGGTATGCATGAGCCTTACCTGACTGGTTGTGTGGGTGCTGAGATCTAATCTCAGGTCCTCATGGTTGTACAGCCTACGCCTTTAGCGACTGAGCCAGCTCCCCAGCACCTCCAGTTTATTTCTTGACCACCTTGTCCAACCCCATAGAGCGCACGTGGGCACTTTTAAAAAGACTTATTTTTAATTTCTTTTGCGGTGTTAGGGTTAGTGTCTCATGCATGATAGGGAAGTGGTCTACCACTGGGCTATATTCCCAGCCCGCAGAAACGGAAATCTTGCAAGGAATTAGGGAGGTAAACCAATGGTGAGTCTGGAGCCTAGAGGGACACATGATTTGCTGTCTGCCCCAGTGCACAGTGGCAGCCTGTCCCCGCCCCACGGTCTCTGGTGCTGCCTGGAACATTCCATAGCGCCAGCATCCGTAGAGGGCTGTAGGAGCAGGGAAGCTGCTGTCCTCATTCCGTCAGGAGGACGTGCTCTGAGTGGGAGCAGCTTCCTGCGCTGAGGGCGTTTCTTCTGTGAATGTCAGTGGTGTTGGCATAGGGGCAGTGCTGAGGGAAGCAAACTACTCTTCCTGCTCCCCGGGAGCTTCGAGACCCCTCTGTACTTTCTGTGTGGGGTTTAATGGAATTTAAAGGCGAGTGGGTAGAGTTCCCAAAAGCTCCTTCCTGCTTGCCGTCATCTTGCCTGAGATCCAGCCCTCACCTCCGCTGCCTTTCAGACTTCCTGCTTCAGAACCATCCTGTCCTCTCTTAGTTGCATTAGCATTGTGTAGAGTCTACTCCATCTGGCTGCTGGGAGAGAGAGAGAGAGAGAGAGAGAGAGAGAGAGAGAGAGAGAGAGAGAGAGAGAGAGAGAGGAGAGGTGGCCTTCAGGACCTGGGCAGTCTCTTTTACCTTTTCTTCTTTGTCATACACACCCTTGGGAGCAGGGATTGCGTTTGTACCACAAAGCATTCTCTGTACCTGGGAGTTGCAACATAGGAGGTGCTCAACAAACCTTGTTGTATCCTGGTTGGATAAATGAACCTCTGTTCTTCATGGGGGAGCAGCTGTGCAGCAGTCCCAGCTCACCATCAGGGTGCAGTTATGTGGGAGAAGAAGGAGCTAGTTGTCCACTGAGCCTAGGGGAGGGCAGGGCTCAGGATGACTTCCAGGTGGAGAAGCTAGAGCAGAGAATGCACGAATAGCTGGGAGTTATCCAGGCGGTGAAGAGCAGGGCCCCTGGGAGAAGCGTTGCTCTCGGTATTGACAGAAGCCACACTGGGTGCTGCTGGAGGGACAGAATGTTCTGGGAGCTGTGATAGGAGGAAAAGGGGCGAGGCCCCAGGGCAGGCAGCCAGACCCATCTTTCTGCAACTCCACTCTGGCTTCCCCAACCTCTCCAGTTCTGCAGAAGGCACCTGCTCTCAAGGAGATCATCCTGCAGAGCAGGCCTGAGCATTCATTCAACCTCTACCCCCCATAGTTCTGGTCTTCTGGGTTCTGCGCTCTCTGCCTCTCCCAGGACCTCACTCTCACATTCTGTTGCCTGGTTATTGTTCTGGCTTCAGAACTGCTCTGATTTGTGTCCAATTCATCCTGCAAATGTCTGCCCGATTCTTCTGAGCCAGAGCCCAGTCTGCTCCTGATGGTGACCTCTTCTGTTCAGTCATTTCCCACGACCCCCCGGATATCATCTCTACTCCACATCCTAGGGTCTTATCCCATATGTTCATCCTAACTGTTTGGACTGTTTCTATAATATCTTTAATCACACAGTCAGCAAAGCTAGAGTCCGTTCCTCTCCAAACACCCCTGAGCTCTGCTGTAATTTGTCTCTCAACTCCACATCACTATGGAGTCTCACGTGTGCTTCAAGGCCCGGCTTATGGTTGGCTTTTTCTGAAGCATTTACTGATTCCCTCAGATCTAGCTCCTGCCTCAGTCACAGTACGGGTGCACTATATATCCTGGCAGATGGGATTTTCACTAAGGAAGTGGCCTTGCATACATATGCTATAGCCAGGAAGACCCAGACAGATCTGTCTTAGCAGCCACTAACCTAAGAGAGACGTAGATAAAGAACAGGGGAGAAAGCACTGGTAACGTCAGTAGAAGCTAGGCATGTTTCACAAGTCCCATGTGGAGAATTGGATTCACCTGGGCTCAGTCTGAAGGTTTCATTCTCCCCAAATCTTTATTGATCTTGTGTGTGTCCTGGGCAGCCGTGGGGGAGGACAGTAGTGAGTGCCTGAGCCAATACACAGAATGGAGTCTGCTGTACAAATAGGGCAGAGAGCCTGCCCTGGCCCCCTTTGTAGACAGCAGCTTTAGCCATGTGCACATATAGGCTAATAACATGTGTCCTGTCATCAGCTCCCTCTTTGGTACTAAAGGGCAGGGGAGGTGTTCAGGGAGGGAGATGGAGTTCTGGGAGCTTCCCGTATTACCTTTGATGTTTTTCAAGTCTGGCATTGGACTTAAGAGAGAATAGGAGCACCTTTGAGATGTCCCAGGCCTGGAAACCCCAACAGGAGAGGAGGACACATCTCAGAGTGATGCATTTTGTTTGCCAGGAACCCACATGCTTGGTGGGTCATCTCTGCTGTCTGAGCCTGGGCTCTGGGCACACAGATGTGTATCCGGGTTCTGGTCCTCCTCAGAAAAACCATCACAGAAGAAATAGAGTGCACACAGTAGCCTGGGATTTGAGGGGAGAACAAATCAGACCAAACCACTGGGTGGAAGAGAGGTACAGACTGGGTTAGCAAGTGCGGACCCCTGGGGAGAAGGTGGAAGATCAGGGAAGAGCCATTAGGGCTTCCACAGGACAGAACATCAGAGGGACTTTTAGAAGATATGTTAATGTAGGAAACTGTAGTCCCAGGCAGCCATCTTGCCTCAGTCCTCACTCCTGTGGTTGCTGTAGCCCTGGCATGTAGGCACTATGTCTTAGTGTTTTATTGCTGTGAATAGATGCTATGGCCATGGCAACTCTTATGAAGGAAAACATTTAAATGGGGCTGACTTACAGGTTCAGAGGTTTAGTTCATTATCATAGCAAGAAAGTAGATGGTGGCCTGCAGGCAGACACTGCACTGTACTGGAGAAGGAGCTGAGAGTTCTACATCTGGATGGGCAGGCTGTAGGGAGAGAATGAGAGAGGGGGGACGGAGGGAGGGAGGGAGAGAGGGACACACACACACACACACACACACACACACACACACACAGAGGACCTGGCTTGAGCATTTGAAATCTTAAAGCCCACCCCAGTGGCCATGCCTACTACAAGTCGACACCTCCTCCCCACGAGCGCCATTTTCATTCAAACCTTCACACACCATCTATTTTAGGATAAGGTGTAGGGTTAGGACTGCTTCTTACTTCTGCCCCCAACCCCAAACACCACAAAGGCAATTTTTATTCTGTCTTGAGGCTTCAGGCCCTGGGCTTGGAAGTGAGGCCATTTTTTTGCTTTCATGATACATGGCTAGTATCAGGGGCCTGAGTGCTATCCATGAAGAGCAGAATGGAACACACAGGTAGATACAAGGAACACTGCTCTCTGGATGGACGGAGGTATTCACAAACTGTATAGATGCTGGCCCATCAAGGGGTATCACACGTAGTGCTTTTGTGATCCCACTGAAGTGGGTCAGGTCTTTAGACATCACCTTCACAGTGCACTAGGAATTGTAATATCTGTTCTCAAGACGTTGACTCCCGACGGATGTGGTGGTGCACACAGGGTGCTAGCAGGAACTCAGCCTCTGAGTTCAAGGCTAGCCTAGTCTACAGAGGGAATTCCAGGACAGTCAGGACTACATGGAGAGACCCTGTCTCAAAAAAAAATTGTCTCTTTTGTAAATTTTATATATTAAAATTCTCAAGATTATTGAACTTCCTATTTGGAACGTTGAGAATTGGATCTCAGCTGCATGCTCAAAGTGGGGGGTGGGCAATGACAAATGATGTCATGTGAGGAATATGTAATTATCAGGGCCTGGGGACAATACTCTCTAAGTGTACCAGTATTCGCTTGCTACCCACATTTTCATTGCCGTAACAAATACAAGCTACTTACAAGAAGGAGGGGTTATTTTGGCTCCTGGTCTCTGAGGTTTAAGTCTATGGTCATTTGATGACATCATTTTGAGCCTGCAGGGAGAGGCAGAACATGGTGTGTGTGTGTGTGTGTGTGTGTGTGTGTGTGTGTGTGTGTATTATGGATGAGTGAAACTATTTAATTCATGGCAGTGGAGAAAGGGAAGGAGGGATGGAGGGAAAGAGGCGGGGGAGAAAATGTTCACCATCATCAGCCTTGCAAGGCACAGCCCCAATGACCTACCTCCCTTCTGTTGAGTCCCACCTCCTACGGAATTCTACCACCTCCTGGTAGCATCCCTCATGGGCAATGATACTTTCAACTCATGGCTTGGGTATGTGTGGTGGTGGGAGCATTTAAGATTCATAAATGTAATCACACGGTTGCTAAGGTTATTATGAAGCAGAAAATTTGAACAATGAGAGTTTTCTTTTCCAGCCCTTTGAGGCTTACAACCCTGCTGGGGACGAAGCTGAGCAGGTATTCAGTTTTGTCTTTCCCTCTTCTCAGACTAAAGAGTGGAACTGCATGACTGACGGGGCACCCCCACAATGAATCTTGGGTGCTTTTCCCCACGGGTGTATGTGCTTGGTGTAGGGGAATCAGGGGTACATCTTGCCACACACTGAGGCAAGATATTCTTCTAGGGAAGGGTAGCTTGAAGTAAGGCGTGTCCGACCCACAGAGAGAGAGAAAGCCAGTGTATCACTTCGCTTCACTGTTTTCTCAGTCGAACCAGTTGCTTTGTTACTGGAGTTTCCTTCAGGCCGCCAGGGTGCGCCTGGTGCCTCCGGCCTCTGCAGCCAGTTCCTCCTGTTGCCACTGGGTGGTGCTGCGCCCCACGTGTGCAATGCTGTTTCAGACCAAGTGGCTAACATAGCCCTCAGCAAAGCTGCGTGTTGTGGAATCTTGGGCCGTATCTGCTGGGGCTCACAGTCCAGTGCTGGGGTAGAGGATCATGTTCATGTAAGAGAGCGGCCTTACAGAGAGGAGCCTTCATTCCATACAAGGTTCTGCAGGGCCGTTTCTGGGAAGGGCTTTGGTTTCTGATTTGGGTTTGCATCCAAGCTGTTCACCTGAGTTCCGGTGCTTTTAGGCTTTAGTTACCCACGTATTGGCGGAGTCCAAGCTATCAGTGAGCAGAGATATACAGAGGACGCAGTGTGAGTGTGTTTCCCAGTGTAACCGAAGTCTCTCTAGCTAGCATGGTCATGGAGATGAGTGGTTATTTCTCCCAACCTTGGTTTCCCTTCCTCCAAAATGAGCTAAGGCATTATTACCCCAAAAGTGCTGGTAAGAGTAACTTGGTCCTACCTACCCCTTAAAATGGCTCTGCCTGTTCTAAAGATCTGGTTTCGTGTCAGCTTTCCCAGTGAACTATCAAGTCTTTGAAAGCAGAGACTATACATATATACCACTGTCATCTTTGTATTTTTAGTGTCTGGCCTAGGGCCTGGGACATAGTACATGCTCAATAAACACACAATGTCAAACTCAGGGCTAAGTGAGTAGATCACGTGGTAGGATTGTTTATGAATATTAACAGCTCTGCAGAGACCCTTCCTTTGGGTTTACATCTGGGCACTTGGGCTCCTTCTGCGACTCTCCTCCTGAGCTTTCTCTGAACCGTGGAAGGTCGACTGTTACATGGCTCCTACCAGAGAAGCCAGCACCATGGGGGCACGTTTCAGCTTTTTGAAGTGCTGTGGACGTGGACTGTCATATACTGGGCTGGTTTTCAGAAGGGATGGTGTGGTTGTGTCCCTTGGGCTGCCTGATGCTGATGCCCAGGCTTATGGATCTGAGTCTGCATCGCTAGGGGCTGACGGGGTAGAGGCTGAGACACAGGCATAGAGATCTCCTTTCAGAAAGTTGCCTTGGCTCCTCTCCAACGTGTTCAAAGCCTCTGGAGCAAGGTAGAGGAAATGATATCATCACACCCAATGTAAACACACCTGTACATGGGAAAAGGAGTCTCTTCTGGCTTTCTCCCCATGGGACATCAAATCCATCATGGTCCTGCCAACCCTAGCTCTGAGGCGCTGGAGGGCCTCCCTCTGTGCTTCTACTAGGATGAGATGGGCCCTCCCCTAATCTCCTGTGGTCCCTGACACCTCAGCTGCTGCCGGCAGCCCCCAGCTTGCCACTGTATGCCGCTGCCCATCAGTGGCAGCTCCCTTGTATCCTGGCTTCCTTCCTCCTTCTGGCCGTTCCTGTCTGCAGGGGGGTGTGCATGCCTAAGGTGAGGGGCTGACCTCCCAGTGAGCAGGGGAGGGAGCTGCCTCGGGTTGTCTGGTCACTGCAGGGCCATAGTCACGAAGCCCTTATTTATCCTATCACTTTCCACCATCTTAGCTCCTTCCCAAACATCTCCTCACCGAGGATGTGACTTCAGTCTCCTTCTCTGGAAGTGGGTCTGGGGTACCATGCAGCTCCAAGTCCCAAGGTTTTCTCCTCCCAAGCAGCCCTTCAGGAAGGGTCCATGTGAGGAAGAGTCTATTACCTCTCCCTCTCTGGACACTGCATCCATTCTGATGCTCAGCGTATGTCGCTAAGACCACCCTTCTTGCCGATTGACTGTACCCACTCTTCCGTTACCTCAGAATCTCTTCTCACTGGAGCCATTGCTATGACGTGCTCACAGGGGTCCTGATTGCTCCCTCGACACCTTTTGCATTTGAGCATGTTCTGTAACGTAAGTCTACTCAGATCTCCCCCCTTTTCTCTGTCTCTATTTTCTCCCCTCCCTTCCTTTCTCCCCCCTCCTTTCCACCCTCCCTCTCTTTTACAAATGTGCCCTATACTGTTCCTGACACCCGAAATAGGGCAGGAGATGGGTACAACCAAGACAGACAGGGTCTCAAGAGTCTGTGGGTCACTTCTATCTCATCGCCTCCAGGGGTTCCTGGCACTATGGGTAAGCCACATATCCCCCTTTGAGACCTTTGGTGCAGGTTGGCACCAGCTCCTGAACCTCCTCAAATCTCCCACCTCCTGCCTGTGAGCTTAGCTCTGGCCTTGCTGGCTACTTTGCATTTTTTTTTGCACCCCTCACCTTCCCCATCAGCATCACTGCCCCAGTGCAAAGTATCCCACACCGAGTGTCTCACATGTGTGATGCTCCCTCAGCGAGGATGGAATCCCAGGGGATTGATGTGCCATGCAAACCTGACCAAGCTTCTCCTTTGCAGAACAGAGCCCAGAGTCTCCAAATGTAACTTCCCGAAGCACCCAAAGACCCGAGGGTCACCGCTCCCTGTCTTCTGTCCACCCTGTAAGTAGGCTTTGGTTTCTCACCCTTCTGTTACTGTACAGGGTGTGACATTCTTATGAGACCCTCACTCTGTTGCACCCCTGGAGCTCACAAAGGGCATAAAATCCATTCTGAGAAAGGAGTGGTGAATGTCCACACACAGGCCAGCACGTGGGAGGCAGAGGCAGGTGGATATCTATGAGTTCAAGGCCAGCTGGGTCTACGAATCGAGTTCTGGGAGAGCAGGGGCTACACAGAGAAACCCTGTCTTGGAAAAACAAAGTTATGTGATGTCTCTGTTACCTACTATCTCCAGTTGAAAATAAAGAAAATCATGTCTTAATTATTATTATTACTATTATTTCCTTTATTTATTCACTTTATATTCCCATTGCGGACCCCACTTCCAGTCTTTTACTTGGGGGAAGGAAGAGAAGGCTACCCATGGGTACCACCCTGCCCTGGCACAAGGCTTACTTAAGTTGAAGTAAGACTAAGCTCACTCTCTCTCTCTGAGCCCAGGCAAGAGCCAGTAGGGGAAGGGGATGCAGAGGGAAGGCCACAGAGTCAGAGTCAGCCCCCACTCCAACTGTTAGGGGACCCACATGGAGACCATGCACATCTGCTACAAATGTGGAAGAGGCCTAGGTCCAGCACCTGCATGCTCTTTGGTTGGTGGTTCAGTCTCTGTGAGCCCCCACAGACTCAGGTTAGGTGACTGTGTAGGTCTTCTTGTGGTGTCCTTGACCTTCCTGCCTCCCTCAGTCCTTGTCCCCACTCTTCCACAAGACTCCCTGAGCTCTGCCTAATGTTTGACTGTGGGTCTCTGCATCTGTTTCCATCTGCTGCTGGATGAAGCCTCTCAGAAGACAGTTATGCCAGGCTCCTGCTTGCAAGCATAGCAGAGCATCATTAATAGTGTCAGGGATTGGCTGGCTCTCTCCTATGGGATGGGCCTCAGGTTGGACCAGACATTGGTTGGCCATCCCCTCAATCTCTGCTCCATCTTTATCCCTGAACATCTTGTAGGTGGGACACATTTTGGGTAGAAGGTTTGGTGAGTGGGTTGGTGTCCCCCTCTCTCCATGGAAGTCCCACCTGACTACAGGAGGTGGCCACATCAGACTCCATATCTCCCTCTGCTGGTGGTCTCAGTTAGGGTCACTCCCATAGACTCCTGGGACCCTCCCAGGTCTCCTGGTCATCCTAGAGATGTGCCCCCACCTGCAACCATTTCCCTCCTCTCTTCTAGTCCTCTTGGCCACCCTTCTCTACACCTGATCCCTATCTCCCCCCCCGACTCCCTTGTCCCTCCAACCACCTTTGATGTCCATTTTATTTCCCATTGTGTATGAGATTCAAGCATCCTCCCTTGAGGTCTCCTAATATTAAATGACAAGAACCAAATCTATAAAGTGAGGGTGAATGTGGAAAATTGGTGAATGCCCTGCTGACTTAGCAATTCACTCATCCGAGGCTCTCAGGGTGAAATCCCAGCTCTGCCCTCACTAATGACTGAGCTCAGGGTCATTCTCTCTGGGTCTTATTTCAGCACATAAAATGGTTGTTCTAAAAATCAAACCAGATGCTTCACGTATGTGATCTTCAAATAGATGCAAGCGATTGTGGACAAGACACAAATCCAAGTCCTCTCCAGGATCTTGGCTGAGGGGAACAAGATTGTGGCTTACAGAAGGTTCAAGCCCCTCTACCCACTGCTCTGAGGTCTATTTAGGGCTTCTCTTCCTGCTTGCAAGAAACTAACTTGGCAGCCACCTGCGCCCTGGACAGATGTTGGTTTGTTAAGTCCTTACCCCACTCAGGAGAGCATCATAATTTTCTGTAGAACTCACTCTTAGCCATAATGCATGCACTTTAGTTTTACTCTAGAATCTTGAAATACCAATTTCTGAAAGGTCTTCAGGGTAAGGTACTTCAGCTTGCTTTGAGGAGGTCTTCAGAAGTAAACATTTGAGTTCTAGAAGAGACTTGTGGTCTTTGCGTAAGGAGCCTTGAGTACCATGATCACTAATAACATCCCATCCACCCAGCGAATACCCAAAGCCAGTCTGAGCCTTGCGAATTTGTTCTTTTCCATTGAGATGCTGGCTCTCAGCTGTCACACCTTTGTGTGTCTGTGGGACATCTCCAGAGAGGATTGGCAGATGGGGAAGCAACTGGGGAAGGAAGGCTCTACCTAGTGAGCTGGTGGCCTGGATGGAAGGATATTTGAAGAAGGTAGTGTGGCCCTGCAAAGCCCATTCTGTCTGACCTGTCTGACTGTGTAGATGACTGCTTCCTGTAGACATTAGACTCCAGATCTTACAACCTTTGAACGTGAACTCAACAGTGTGACTTTCTAGGAAGCTTCTAGACCTTCAGTCTAGACCGGACTATTGAGTTAGGAGCTTCTGTGTTTTCTACATTTCAGTGTATGGATGCATGACATTATTAAAATGAGCAACCCCAATCATGTAAGTCAGTCCAACAAACTTCTTTTTCTCACCTCTCTCTGTCTTTTTATGTAGTCCCAGCTGTCCCCTTTGCTATGTAGCCCAGGCTGCCCTTGAAGGCACAGGGATATGCCTGCTTCTATATCCTGTGTGCTGGGATTCAAAGCATGTGCCACCACACCAAGCTTTAAATTTTATTTTATATGTGTAAATTTACCTTTTGTATGTCTATATATCCTGTGTGCACCTAGCCATCAGATCTCCTAGAACAGGAGTTATAGGTGGTTATGAGCCACCGTGTGGATGCTGGGATTGAACAGGATTCTCTGAGGAACAGTGAGTTCTTTTAGCTGCTGGGAAATCCCTGCAGCCCTCACTTTTTAAAAAAAAACAAAACAAAACAAATTCCTGCCATAGGAGCCTATAATCCTCCATAGACCAAAGGCCCCCAGAGGCCAAATAATCCCACCCAGGTGTGTCTCCAGGCATCTCCTAGGTGATGTCAGATCCTGTGAGATTGACAAATATCATTACACTAAGTGATAAGCATATTATTTTATAAAACTTACTTGATTTTCCCAGTCACTCTGTCAGTTATAACAATCTCATTTTAATGAGGAAGCTGGAGTTCAGAGAGAGTAATAGTCAGATCAAGGTTACTCTGCTGCTCTGTGGCCGATCTGAGGTTTGAATCAAGGCAGCCTGGCTCCCGAGTACATGTTCTGATAAGAATAGTCCCTCCTTCTCTTGCCTCTTAACTGCTGAAATGCTAATTACCAATCAGTCTAATTGATTCCTTTAAATAGCCACTATATCATTAGTTTACTGGCTGGAAGACTTTGTTGTTCAGCTGCTGTTACTTCTCTTCATCTGTCCATCTATCCATCTGCCCATCTGTCCGTCCATCCATGTAAGATCAATGGGACGTAAAGGGTTCATGAAGACGCCATTCTACCGGCTATTTCTAACTTCTCAGAGTATCAAGTAATTACCAGTATAAAACAGTATCTATGGTGGTTTGAATAGGAACAGCCCCCATAGACTCATGTGTTTGAATGCTTGGCCCATAGGGAGTGGCACTATTAGGAGGTGTGGCCTTCTTGGAGGGGTGTGGCTTTGTTGGAGTGTTTCACTGTAGGGGCAGTCTTGGAAGTCTCTTAGGCTCAAGTTATGCCCAGTGTGGCACATGGTCCCCTTCTGCTGCCTTTGGACCAAGATGTAGAACTATTGGCTTCTTCTCCAGAACCATGCCTGCCCGGCCACTGCCACGCTTCCCACCATGACGATAATGGACTAAACCTCTGAAACTGTACTGTAAGCCAGCCCCAATGAAACGTTTTCCTTATAAGAGTTGCGTGTGGTCGCAGCGATAAAACCTTCTAACTAACACACTATCCTAATATTTACCTTGCAGATTTGCTGAGTAGCAATTGAGCTGTTCCATGTGTACCTTCTAGCCTCGTCTGCACTACTCTATGTCGTTCAAGAAGACATAATCACAGATTTCAAATGCCACAACTAGTAGAATTTCAGCTATGTTCCCACCTTCACTTTTTCCCCCTAGACCAGTGATATTTCCTCTTTTAGCACCTGGGAGGAGAAAGTATTGAGTTGTGTGTGGAGTTGGAGTCCATCTTCGCTGCCCACCTCTTCCTGGGGGTAAGGGGACCATCTGCCTGTTGGATGGCAGGGATTCAGCACAGTGGGGTGGCCCAGTCTCCTTCCCTTCCCACCCTTGCTATTGAGTCTAGATTCCTGCTTTCTGAAAGACAATGGCAGAAAGCCTAGGAATATGCTGGCCTTTCCTTTTCCAGGGAGACCACACTGAGGGAGAGATGTAGAGAAGACAGTTGTGCTGGCCATGGGAGCAGCTGGACTATGCATGAGCTTTTATGAGCAAGGTCAAGGGCAGCACTGGGAAATTTCTTGTTCTCTGTATTTCTGATCCTCGACATGCTGAGGGGAGGAGGCAGACAGCCTTTTGCCAGAGAGAGCTTGGCACTCAGACTCCTGCCATCTGGGTTGTGAATGTTCTCTCTCTTCCTCTCTCCCTGTCTCGTTTTTTCTGTGCATGTGTGCATACACGCATGTCTCTGTGTACCTGTGTCTTTATGTCTGTGTATGTACCCATGGTGTCCTTGTGTTTGTGTGTTATGCATGTGTGTCCATGTCTGTGTGTGTGTGTTGTATGTTTCCCTGTGTGTTCCTGTGTTTTATGTGTACTATGCCTACATGTGTCCATGTCTGTCTCTGTGTGTTATATGTACCTGTGTGTGTCCTGTGTTTATGTGTGTTATGCATGTGTGTAACTCTATCCATATCTATATATCATTATAAGTTTTCAAAGGACAACCTTGGGCTGGCAAGATGGCTTACCAATTAGAGGGATTTGCCACAGAGACTGCTGGCCTGAGTTTCATCTCTAGAATCCATGAGGATGAAGGAAAGGACTGACTTCTGCAAGTTGTCCTCTGACTGCCACATGCGTGCTATAGCACAGGTACAACAGGTACAAACTCTTTCTCTCTCATGTAACAAACAAACAAACCAAAACAAAGACCCCAAGTTCCCTTTCTGCTATGGCCTCTACCTCAGTTCCCCAGGTTGATATTTCTGTCTCGCTGTCCCACTGGAACTTGAGTGACATACAATAAACATTCCTACTCTAAAGGAGAGATCTAGGATATAGAAAGAAAAAGAGTAGACCAGTGTTGCGTAAAATTATAAATTTGACACTTGTCCTGGTTCCTGCAAGTTCCCACTCCCGAGGATCCGCGCACTCTAGCTGTTTCTCTGTTACCGTCTTCACACACTGTTCCCTTGGCAGTCGTTACCACACCTGAGACTCACATAGGGTTCCATGGGCCATACTAGCATGACCCACCCCCACCATGCTAGCCCCAAGCATTCTATAGACTAGCATGGCTTCCTGTCACAAACTCTGTTCACACTCCCAGTGAAATCATTACTCAGCAAACTGGAACACAGCAACCAGATTTATGTGTTAAATGCCCAATGTACAATATATCCACATGATTAACTTAACCAATTGATAATATATAATTGCCCACCTAGACATCATCCATCCCTTAAGAACATTCATAACAACCTGTAAAGGCGCAGAGAGGAATCTTAACATCAGCCTCCATGTTCTTTCCTCTACTTCTCCAGCCTCGCTCCCGTCTCCTCCTCTCTCTAAAACTTTTCTCCCGCCCATCCTTCCTTCTCGTCCAATGACAGGCCACATTCTATCTTGTACCTGCCTTCAGCTGTATGACATCCTTTGCTCTGGGCAAGACCAAAGCGAGTAGGGTAAACACCAAGCACGGATGAGTGCCTAGTGACTGTGGCACTGTTCTGGAAGCTAGGCTGCCTTTTGTATGAGATTACCACCCAGCAGCCAACAACTGAGGCCCAGCCCAAACTTTGGCTGTCTTGTGCCCACGTTAAGGATGTAGGGAAAGTGTCCTAATTGAGCAAGTTAAATGTAGGAGGCTATTCAAGACCCTCCCAAAGTGGGATGCTCTCAGGTTCTGTGTGGGGACCATGTTGAAACATATGGACTATAAACTCATCTGGAGAGGAGTGACCCATTGCTCATCAAGTCCAGGGAGCAGAGAATGTGTGTTACAGATGGGTGGCTGCCCCATGGATGCAAGGCCCTCTACTTTTCCATCTGGAAGGTGTCGCTGTAGAGAGAACTAACTTCAGCGACACTTGCTGACTGTCTTAAACCCCTGCTTAACCAGGAGAGCCATGATTAATTTATTCAGTATACATTTACTAAGCCATTCTGCAACACCGAGCTTTCTTTCTAGGGAAAAATAGGTGAGAGATACGTAAATGTAAGACTCTCTTGTTGAGACCAAGTACTTGGCAAGGAACAGCTGAAGAAAGAGTTTATTTTGGCCTGTTTGAGGGAATATTGTTCATCAAGGAAGGGAAGACATAGTGGCAGGAGGGTGAAGTGGCTGGCCATGTTGCCCCCATAGTGAGGAAGCAGAGAGAAAGGAACACTGTCCAACTTGATTTCTTTTTTCCCCCTTTTGAACCAGCAAAGAATATGGCTCTACTCTGCCCAGGACCTTGAGAGATGTCAAGTTCAGAAGCAATGGACTAAGCTGTTGGGTGGAGGAGATTTCAAGATGGCATAGCAGTCAGGCTGGGGCATGCAGCCAATGGGATGGGGCCACTCACATTTTGAGTGGGCTTCCTAGGTGACTCTCAATCCGGTTGAGTTGGTAATGAAGGTTGATCCTCACAGAAAGGCAGCTGGAGAAGAGAAAGGTGTCCTGGGGCTTGGGGTGAAGGTTGAGTTGGCCAATTAGCCTTCACTGTGAAGGTGGCAATGAGGAGGTGATCAGAAGGAGAAAATGACTTTTATGATATTTATGAAGAGGGTAGAATAGGATGGAGGAATGGCAGGTGCAGAGGGTCTTGGTGGTGGGAGGCAGTCAGACCAGAGCAGAAATGCAGAAGGAATGTACCAGAAGATGACAAAGATCACGCAAGAGCCCGTGGGCTGTTTCCAAGTCTTCCTTAGAGAGTTCAGGTAGAGAGCATCACAGAACCATTTCAGTTGGGACCTGGAAGAGAGACTGTAAGCATTGGCCTCCAGGTGCAGGAATATAGTCAGGGGGCTCTGCAAGAGGAGGGCTGGGAGTCTCATCTGGATGTGAGATGGAGGGACTCCTGGAACGGAATATGCAGGTTTTGATATCCAGTATGTATGGAAGGAGGTGGGTGGGAAGCTTATAAGATATGTTCACAAACACCCTGCACCAGGAAGAAAGGAGGAAGAGGTCACAAGTGTCTTAGCACACATGAAACATTGTGTGTGTGTGTGTGTGTGTGTGTGTGTGTGTGTGTGTGTGTGTGTGTGTGTGTAGACTGGTCACCGAAACCAGGCAGTGGTTATTCCTGGTGCAGGTTTTAGATAATCCTGCCTTTTCCCCTAGCACATTAAAACCAAACCAAAACAACAACAAACCTACTGTTTACTCAAATTTTGTTTAAAGTAATAAGTAGAAATTCTTTACAGGTTAATAATCCAATGGAGGTATTTTCATCATGGGAGAGTAAGATAATTAAAAGAGGAGGTGATGTTGGTTCTTTTAATACGCTAATCCTCTCAAGACTTGTTGTGACCAATGCAAAGTCTTTAAAACCAATACAGAGCTAATGAGGGCGGTGGTGACATCTTCTCCAGCTGGTCAAACAGCTGTATTCGCATGTGACCTGGGAGTGGTTTGCCTTCAGTGGCATCCATGTTGTTTGCTGCAGTTCAGGAAGCATGAAGCCACGGAACATGTTTCTACCGTATTCCAGTTTACCAGCAGTCCATTTGTATCATCCCAAGCTCGGTACCGCTGTGAGGTAACCTGGGGCTGAATCTTACTAGGCACCCGCTAGACGTGGAGAAAGGATACAGGTGAGGCACTAGCTGGAATTTTTGGGACCCAGGGTGATACTTTGCTCATGTTCTCCCCAGCTCTTTCAAGGATAAAGAGTAGGAAGGTCTTCAGAAAGAAGGAAGAAGAGGAGGAGGAAGCTGTGGTTTATCGACACCTGACCTGGATTCCCCAAAGAATCGTACTACATGAATAATTAACCTTCCAGCAAGCCAAGGAACTGATCTTCAGGGAGCAGAGATTTCATGAAAATTTAAAGACCCAAGCCAGAGCAGGCACTGTGTGTTGTTTTCCTGGTGGCTTAGACATCTTTGAAAACCCAAAGTTTCAGGGTCTCCCCTCGGGGTCCTACTGTGACATCAGCATGGTCTTCCTGGACTTCCAAGTCTTGGGAGCAGGGGTGCTTCTCTGGGAGTTCTGTCCAGGCTAAGAAGGCCAGTGCCCACAGGTGAGAACATTCCTGGGTATCTTTGGGTGAAACCCGTGGGTGGGTTACAGGTGTCCCCCTAAGCAGTGGATCCATGTTGTTGGGTTACCAAGGCAACCCCATTCCTCCTGGGACAGGGGAGGAGGGGATGCTGACGGAGTAGGATTTCATGAGCTGTCTTTCCATAGGAATCGAGGCTAAAAATACCCCACAATTGGCACTTGCATGGTTTCAGGAGCCTCTCTGCCTCCTGTCTCTGCACATTTAGAAACTGTTCCCTGGCCGAGCCCTGATCCTTTAGAGCAGAACTTGGCACTGCCTGGGGGCTGAGGAGAACTAGAGCTCCAGGAAACTGGTGATTACCTTAATGGCGGGGTATAGAGATCCGAGTTAGGACTGGTGTACTTCCCTGTCAGACACAGGCCTGCCTCATTTCACCTCACCAGAGGCATGAGTGATAACTCCCTGTTTAGAATCACGAGGGCAGTGGCAGCCTCTGGGAACTGGAGCCAGTCTTGGCCTCCTGGCCAGGTTGATCTTTAGGGACCCTGTGCTTCCTCTCTCCTTTTGGTTCACATTGCGTGCACCGAGGCAGAGAAAGGGGCTCAAGCCAGCACCGCAGATTGTATGCCCGAGGGTGACCTTTGTTTAGGGGTTTAAGTATTAAAAGGGCTGGGGGAGCTTAACTTGCCCCATAATGTTGTGGGCTCCAAGTGTCCTAGGATTCTAAAACCTGGAAGGAAGCCTGATGAGGATGTGGGAGGCCACAGAGCACAATCTCTCTACCCTGTAGATGTGGGGACTCAAGGCTGTGACTAAAGAACCAGCGTGGGAAAGGTCACCCAGTTGCGGGATGCAGACAGGAAATAGCTCTGTTGCCAGAGGACTCTGCGGGCTCACGGTCAGCCCTAACTGGCTCCTCGAAGGACCCCTGGCCCTCACGTGTCCCTCCAACCTCCCTTACCTGGAGATTGAGCTTTGCACCTTATATAAACTAGACAAGTGCTCTACTACTGAACCACGCCCCTAGCCCTGGTGCCTGGGTTGGCTTCCCATGGGATAGCAACCATGGGTAAGAGGGCTCAAGAGAAATGGTTCTAAGCAGGAAAGTGAGTACAAATCGCCACAAGTATTTTAAACTCCGGATTCCTGAGCCCTGCCATAGACCTCTTGAATCAGAGCCATTGTATAGCGATCTGTGTAAAAAGCAGACATACAGCTGGATGCCTGACTTTGTCTTGTTACTGCTGTCCTCAGGCCTTCTGCAGACACTGAGAGAGAGGCCTCCCCAAACCAGTTTGCACCAGACATTTCCTTATTTTTAGCGAGATTTTCTCTTTTCAAAGGTGGCCTATCAGTCCCCATTCGACAAATATTTATTGTTAAGTCTCTTCTGTGTTTCCCTAAAGATCTGTTCTTTCCCATGTAGCTGGACAGACAGTCGACAAGCGACAGTGTCTGCTTCATGCCTCTGAGGCCAAACAACTGAATCCGAGAAATCTCTGGTGGCTTAGAGTTCATGAGGTTGCTTTCCCTACATGGTTATAACACTGCTAATGTGTTCTTAATGAGCTGCCATTTACTTATGCAAATAGAAGGGGCAGATGCCAGGGTCACTGGGGCTTACAGAACAGCGTGCCTCTGCAGTTTGCATGTGGTTTCAGGCAGAGCTGTTGGTCTCTAGGGCTTGTTCTGTTTTTCATCTTCAGTAGCTGCTAGGCAGGTATGGCGGCTGTCGCTGTGTGTGGAGGGGATCTCCAGAAACTTGCCTAACTGGAATGGCAAGGGGATGAAAAACAGACAGACATATGTACAGACAAGTTGGGATTAGGTGGACTGGGCCTTCTGATGGAGAAGTCCCAGCACCTCAGAATCACAGCATATTTATTGTCTACAGTTGAATGGGGAGGCCGAGTTATTACACACACAGCTGGGCAAGGAGGCAGGCTTAACCAATCTGTGTAGGAGCTGTCTCTGTAGGGAGCAGTTTTCAGCCCATAAACATGGAGGTTGAGGGGAGAAAGATAAGGCGGACTTCTTTTCTAGATACTCTATTGACATCCATACGTGGACCAGAGGAAGGTTTTGCCACTCCCGGGGGCACTTGGGTCTTTGACGCAGCGGTGGCATGTCAACAACATGCTTTGAGTCAGGACTTCACACAATCACTGCACCACACAAAAGGCTGGACGCAGCGGTGCATGTCTCTACCCTTGGGCTCCTACAGGGATATGGCAGGAAGCGACTGAAGAGCCATTTGGTTGCTCTCTACATAGCTACCCTGGAGTTTGAAGCTCAGTAGCAGAAGCATCAAGAGAGACCCTACTTCAACAAGGTGGAAGGTAAGAAACGACTCCCATAAATTGTCCTCTGACTTCCACACATGCGCTATGGTATGTGTATTCCTGTGCATGTACACTTACAACATACATGTGCGTGTGTGCCACACAGACACACACAGACACACACAGACACACACACACACACACACACACACACACACACACAAATATCCTGGTGAAACAGGATTGTGTTCTTGTCTGTTAGGGCACCGTAGAGGAACAGGCTGACAAAGTGGATATACGTTATGGAAGGGAACTTAATGGACTGGCTCCCACGGTAGGAACTAGGGTCCAACAATCATCTGCTTGTCAGAGAGACTGAAAGCCCAGGTCAGCGCATGAAGATGGACATTTCAATGGCTCAATCTAACTCTGAAGGTCTCAGAAAGTCATTTGTCTTCGTTTGTGTTAGAGAGCCAAAGAAGCTAGATTCTAATGCAAGTGTTGGGTAGCACCACCACCATCACCACCACCACCACCATGAACAACAACAGCAGCAGCAACATCAACAGTAGCATAGGTACACTTACCAAGAAGGGAAGTCAAACAAGCAAATAGTACCTAGTTTTCCTTGGACTTCTTTTTATGGACCTTTAAGGTGCCTTCCAGAAGGTACCATCTGCTTGGGAGGAGGATCTCTCCCCCCAGTTCATTCTTCCTGAAAATAACGCCACACACAGATCCACCTAGAGATGTTCCTCTTTGTAGGTGCTCCATTCCCAAGTTGGCAGTCAAGATAAACACACCTCGTATCCCCAAAGAGTTAAACAGCCTTCTTATGAGCAGCCACTGTGTAAGAGGGATATCTGGTGTTTTCACAGCAGGCAAGAGTCTTTACAGCTGGTGCCTCAGTTACTCACGTGCTCCGTGAATGTGGGAGGGCGGTCATCAGCTTTTGAGCCCCACTTCTGATGGCAGAAAGCATGAACAGAGGTGTGGCTGAAAGAGTTTCCGAATAGAAATATAAACTGTTTATTGTCACTGAAGCTGCAGGTTCCTCTAAGAGCCATCTGCTGTCCCCTTCAGAAGAGGAGGAGAAGAGTCAGACTCATGCCAATGACCATGGTGACACTTCATGGGGCTGGGCTGCAGGCACCATCCCGTCTCTAGTCCTGCAGACAGAATTGCTGCATGTGACACCGTCCTTAGGCAAGGATGTTACAAATTCAGTTTCTTGAGATAGTGTGCCAAACCCTGCAGCAAAATAGAAATCTTCCACACTGCGTTGTTCCTCGGAGTCACTGATCTTGGTAACTGGATAAGGAAACTGGCCCTGTGTGAGGCGTGACCTTCCCTTGGGCTCAGTGAATATACAGATTCCAGGTTTTGTTCTTGGGTTTGTAAGAGGCAGCATTGGCTTCACTCATGGTGACCAAATGGTTTCCAGTTCTTTTTAGAGCAGACCAGGCAATAATCAAATAGTTACACTCTTAACTACTTCACTTCTTCAGACAAACGAGAAGGAGAATCAACCAAATCTAAGCAGGCTGAAAATGTCAGAAGGGAACATTGCTTTGTGTGCTTATTAGAAACGAAGTTATGGACTGGAGAGATGGCTCAGTGGCTAATAGCACTGACTGCTCTCCCAAAGGTCCTGAGTGCAATTCCCAGCAACCACATGGTGGCTCACAACTGTCTATAATGGGATTCAATGCCCTCTTCTGGTGTGTCTGAAAACAGCTACAGTATAGCCACATAAATAAAATACATAAATCTTAAAAAATAAAAACAAAGTTGTTTAATTAGTATATTAATGAAGTTTATTGCATATACTATGACTGATCAAATCCAAACTCCCCTTGCCCTCAGCCTCCAATAATTATTGCTCTACTTTCTAGACAACTTAAAAATGACATTTTTACCTTTATTTCTTTTGTGTGTCCCTATGCACGTATCACAGCGAGCCTTCGAAAGATGTCTCAGAGAACAACTTTCTGGGATTCAGTTCTCCTCTTTTACCGTGTTTTTGAGGCAGGGTCTCTCTTGTTTCTGTCACAATGCATAGTCTACACTAGCTGTCCTCCTTCCTCCCTCCACCCCCAGCTTCTGGGTAATTCTCTCATCTCCTCTTTTTTTCCCCTGGAGATGGGAATAGACACAGGTTTGATACCACTATGGCAACTTAAACTCAGACAGTAGTTTGTGTCTTATTACGGTTCCTGGTCACAGCACTCTGATGTTTGCTGGGAGATTATATAAGGCCCCAAACAAGGCTACTGTGCAGAGTTCAAGTCACTTACCTAAATGGGATGCAAATCTGTGGGGATTGAGAAAACTTTCAGTAGTCGGGATCCCCTGCATCCACACTGACGGAGTTTGCTAGGATGTTCTTCTTCACCTTTTCCTTCAAAGGTTAGACCACTGTCAAAGGTTAAACCACTGCCAAAGGTTAGACCATTGTCAAAGGTTAGACCCCTGATAAAGGTTAGAGCACTGCCAAAGGTTAGACCACTGTCAAAGGTTAGACACTGACAAAAGTTAGACCACTGTCAAAGGTTAGACACTGCCAAAGGTTAGACCCCTGACAAAGGTTACAGCACTGCCAAAGGTTAGACCACTGTCAAAGGTTAGACACTGCCAAAGGTTAGACCACTGTCAAAGGTTAGACACTGCCAAAGGTTAGACCACTGTCAAAGGTTAGAGCACTGCCAAAGGTTAGACCACTGTCAAAGGTTACAGCACTGCCAAAGGTTAGAGCACAGGGAGGCATATACTAGGGACATTTGTCTCCTTTATTGTGTTCTCCTCCCAGGTCTCTGAGACTTTCAAAGTTCCAGTCTCCCTCTCACTGATCTCCAGACTTTACTGATAGACTTTACCTACCTCAAAAAGCAGGCATTCGTTTGTTACTTGGTTTCTCTGTGAGAGAAGGGAAGAAGGTGAATGCTGCTGTCTCTTTCCTGCCGTCTTGGGTCTCTTTCTGTGGAAGCCTGAATGAAGGTTTGACTGGTCCTTAACGCTGGTGGGTTGTCAAGTGGCTTAGGGAGACCAATCTTGAACCATTTCGTAGACAACACCAAGAAGCACCAGAACACCATTTTCCTACACCACAGATGAAGTCCATGTTACACTATTACCGCTCTGGTTTAGGATACCCTGAAAAAGGGCATCATCTGAAAATAAAACTCATGGTTTTCCACAGGAGTTGCAGCTCCTCAGTGACACTCCTGCCTCCGCACTTCAGCGGCACTGGCCACCCTGCGGATGCCCGAATACCCAGGGTGCCTGCTGACCTGGGCCTCCACATACACCACATCTCCCTCTTGTGCCCTTACCCCTTTGCCTTGTCTGTCTGTGCTCTGTTGGGACCATTTCTCTGTTACACCACATAGTTTCTCACTTCTTCCTTTACGGTACTCACCCTAGAACACAGGTTTTACTTTTTAATGTTTGTGGAATCCGCTCTTTGATGGCTAACTCCCCACTTAGACCGAGAGCAGAAGGTTCCTGTTGGAGTCATCGTTGCACCGTCACCAGATGCAGTGCCTGGCAGACAGCAAGTGCTCCATACACACTTGCTGGTGAACAGGCGATCAGGATTCACGGCTTCCTCACCCTGTGGATGTCTGGCTCACCCCTGGGACTGTGGGTAGGCCACAGCCATCTTTTCTCCTGGTTGACTCCTAGCCAGTGCTTTTGTAATATGGGTCGAGAGAAGCACCTTTGAACCTGGTAGTTTGACAGTAGCTCTGGACAAAAGGGAGGGGACTAGAATATAATAAGGAGGACTCCCAGTAACAAGAGTTGCTATGTAGGTGATGAGCTGGAACTTTAAATCTAATGTGGCTGAGATAGAGTTAATCAAATATCCTCCAGCTCTCTACACATGCTGGCTTAGAATTGCAAATAGGCCCCGACTTAAGGTGGTTGAGTTTCTAGTTTCCATTTTTTACTATAGTGTGAAAGCCATATGCATGTAGTAAAAACATTACTATGAAGTTTGAATCATCATCTTTTCCTGGGCTTGTGATATCCTATCCTGGCTGATTCTGGTACTGGGCAGAGCCTTGAACCTCAGTCCTTGGTCTGTGTCATTAGAGGAAACCAGACACATCCTAGCTTCCTGTGTTTCTAAGCTAGGGTGCTTGGCAGCCTAAGACTCCTAAGTGTGTTATTGCTTATGAGGCTTTAAACTTATGATGGTTTATTAGGATAGATGCACATTGCAAGCATCTGAAGCAATGGTAGCCATGTGACACCTTTTCAGCCTTTTCTGTCTGTGGCTTGATAGTCATGGGTTCCTTGAGACATCCACCAGATGGAGGAGGCTCTCCTGATAGATGGATGGCGCCCTGTGTTAATTTTTGTGAACAAGAAAGGAATCTTTGGGGGCTGGAGAGATGGCTCAGGGGTTAAGAGCACTGACTGCTCTTCCGGAGGTCCTGAGTTCAAATCCCAGCAACCACATGGTGGCTCACAACCGTCCATAATGAGATCTGATGCCCTCTTCTGTTGTGTCTGAAGACGGCTACAGTGTACTTATATATAATAAATAAATCTTTAAAGGAAAAAAGAAAGAAAGGAATTTTGTTGTGTTATTATATTAAGGCTTCAGGCTTAAGATTACTCTAAGCCTTATGATTTACTTTAGACATGTTTTCAATACATACACTTTATTTTTGCTTATGAATGTGTGCATGTATGGGGGCACACATGCCCCAGCATAGATGTGTAGGAAAGAGGACAACTGTGGGAGTCCGTTCTCTCCTACTTTGTCCCAGGGGATGGAACTCAGGCATAGTAGCAACTGCCTTTACCTGACCCATCTGGCTAGTACAGGGTTTGCTTGTTACTGTAACATTTCACAAACTGTCCTGACTAATATCCTCAAATCTTCCTCATGGTTCACTTTTCCAAAAGCAAAATGTTTCTCTCCTTGTAAATTCATACCTGCTTAGTCGGCGACTTCACACTTCCAAAACTCGAATTAAGCATCCCTGGCAACCCAACAGGGAGTTCTCAAGACACTGCAGTTCCTGACAACATTTGGTTGTGTAGAGCATCTCACACGTGTTCTCCTCTGCCAGGAGCGGTGTTTCATACTGAATAAGTGTCTTGTAGAGCTTGGTGGTACTTCTGACAGCAGTAGAAGGCAGGCTACGCTTGACAGATTCCTGGAGAACCTTGTGTACACATCAGTCTGACATCTCCAGGTGAGCATGGTGTCTTTTGGGGCACCATCTCGGAGGCCTCCCTCACCTCCAGTTATCAGGTCAGAATTGAAAGACTCAGTCAAACAATCACTCAGGATGAAGATGACACCTCTCTGTGACAGCTGCCAGAGAAGCTCTGCTGCCCTTTCCTTCACTGAGAACCCCTGGGGAGGTTTTGGGAGCCTGCCAGATGTGGCTGTGGGTGGCAAAAAAGGGATTCTCCTGGAGGGATGGGGGTAGCGGTGATGCAGGAGCTCATGTTCAGAGCCAAATTCTGTTAGTGTTGGAGGCAGCTTCTAGTTTCTGATGGGCCCTGGGCAAGCAACTGCATGTTTGCCACCCACAACACAAGCTTGTGTATGAGGAGAGAGGATGGAGATCTCAGTAGGCTCCAAGCTAGCGATTGCCAGGAATCACCAGGGATGGTCCTAAGACACTGGCATTTGCCAGTCTGCTTTTACTCACTTCTCTTATGTGGTGAGATAAACCATGGAGGTATAATAAACTCATGCACTAATTCGCAGGCTTTGGCTTGAGACACCCCACAGAGCAAAGAAGATTTTTGTCTGTCTGTCTGTCTGTCTGTCTATCTATCTATCTATCTATCTATATATCTATCTATCTATCTATCTATCATCTATCTATCTATTATCTATCTATCATCTATCTATGTATCATCCATCTATCTATGTATCTATCATCTGTCTATTCATGTATATATGTATGTATGTATGTGTATATGTATCTATCATATCTATCTGTCTGTCTATCATATTTATTGTTATTTTCAGAAAGTAGCCACTGACATCTCCACATCTCCAGGTGAGCATGGTGTCTTTTGGGGCACCGTCTCGGAGGCCTCCCTCACCTCCAGTTATCCGGTCAGAATTGAAAGGCTCAGTCAAACAGTCACTCAGGATGAAGATGAATTCTCACTTGGAATTCTGAACTTCTTGCTAATGATCAGTGTCAGGGCAAAAATATCATTCACAGGTAGGCTCCCCTCTTTAAGTTGTGTCTTGTTTGGGTGTAGGTGATATTGAAGGAAGGAGAGACTCTGGGGCTGAGATGGTCCTTCCTGGTAGAGGGGACATAGGAAAACTGTGGGCCCTGTAGAAGGGTGAGTGTGGTAGCTGCTGTATTTTTGAAAGTTCAACGCTGTGGCCTTGTGAGTAACCTTAGTGGACTTCTGAGATCAGTATAGACGGGTGGATAGAACCACCAAAAAGGGCATTTCTGTGTCTTTTTCAGTGTAAGGTCTAAGGAGACAGTGAGGGTCAGGGAGGGAGTTCCTCCTTGGACCATGAACAACAGGTGAGAATTCTAGTGGTTAAGTGTCCTCCATAGTAACCCAGGGGTTGCTCAGAGAAAGGGGGCCCCAGAAGCTGGGTATGATTGACATTGGATTTCTTGGTGTTTTAGTTAGAGTTTCTATTGCCGGGAAGAGACACTGTGACCACAGCAACTCTTATAAAGAAATGTGTAACTAGGGCTGGCTACAGTTCAGAGGTTAAGTCCGTTATCATCACGGTAGGAAACATGGTAGCTCACAGGCAGACATGGCGCTGGGGAGGTAACAGAGTTCTTTATCCAGATGGGTGGGCAGCAGGAAGAAAGTAAATCACTGGGCCTCACTGGAGCATCTGAGACTTCACCCCCCACCCTCAGGGGACATACTTCTTCCAATAAGGCCATCCCTCCTATGGACCTGGAGGAGGGGGATTTTTGCAAACCAGCCCACTTGGTTACCATGGTGGGTTAGAGACTGGGAGCCACATTCAACAGACTTCAGCAAGGTTACGTGAGTGATGTGGAGTGAATCCCCTGCTCAGCTTGTTGGCTAAACGCTTGCAGCTCACTGTGCTGTGTGGCCGCTAAGATTCCGGAGATGGACATCTGATGACGCTGTCGTTTTAATGACAACTCAGAGTGGTGTCTCATGTTGGAAGAAACCCTCTTGCCTCTTTAAGAGTGGCAGAGCTGGATGTATGGCTGGAGAACCTAGATTCCACCATACTGGAACCAGAGTCCTTCTGCTGATTGCTAGATACTCTCTAGTGACCTCTTACACAAGACCCACTGTGCAGCCAAATGGCTGTGTGAACCATTGCTTCCTGCCTCACCCCAAGCCCCGTTATCTGAACAAGGCTCACACGAGGGACATGGTCACAGTGATGGCTTCTCAGTGTGTGAGCCGGAGATGCTTATGCGCTGATTCTAACAGCTGCCCTCGTGTCTCACAGTCAGTGGTGTCTGATGGGTTTTCCCAGGCTGCCCTGGGGCTTCGCTACTTCTTCGTTCACTAGATCTTAACTCTAAATCAATCATTCCTTTTGGATGTGCTCTGGGCACATTACCTGGAATTTCTGAGGCTAGGGATCCAAGCCCAGGCAGGCACCCAGCATTACAGTGTGTTAAGGGAATGTCTATGTAAGCATTTTTGGCAAAATGTCTAAAGGTATCTTGGTAGAAAAAGTCCTAAATGTCAAAGGAGCCAATAATTTATAACCTCTTATTTTAAAAAGCATTCTTGTTCATACTTAATTTTAAATTAGTAGCTGTTTTTTTTGTTTTGTTTTTGTTTTTGTTTTTGTTTTTGTTTTTGTTTTTAACCACAGACATAAAAGGTGTCTCTGTTAGGAACTCTACAGGAAGACCAACATGGTCAACCAACCTGGACCTTTGGTGCTCTCAGAGACTGAACCATGATACACGGGCTGAACCTAGGCTTCTCTGAATATATGTCACAGATGTGCAGCTTGGTCTTCGTATGGGTCCCAAATAACTGGAGCCATGCCTATCCCAAAAGCGAGGCTGCCTTGTCTGGCCTCAGTGGGAGAGGATGTGCCATGCCTTGAAGAGCCTTGATGTGCCAGGGTGGGGGGATACCCAGGTGGGCCCTCACCCTCTCAGAGAGGAAGGGGAGGGGCAATGGGGAGAAGGATTGTAGGAGGGGGTAACCAGGAGGAGGGCAGGGAGCTGAATATAAAGTGAAAAAATAAAAACATAAATAAAAAGAAAAAAAAAAGTGTCTCCATTTCAAAGGTAATAAAACCCAAATCTGTCCCTACTAATTTTAATGCCCAGATGAATCCCAGCAATCATAGACGGGGTGGAGACATGTCCAGGATCCCCACATATACTTTCTCCTTTATAAGACTGGTGGCTTTGTCCTTGACAATCCTGCCTGTGTATGTCCTAAAGTGTGGGACACAGCCAGCCATGCCTGAAGTTTTTCTGTCCAGGTATCCTTTCTCACCTCCCTCTTTCTCCCTATATGGTCCAGGCTGGCCTTGAACTTTCTATCTCATCCATTCAGCTTCCCGAATGCTGGGATTACCAGTAAACACTGTACCTGGCTGGCATTTTCTTTAGAACCATCTACATGGTTACTTGAGTCCTGGAAATGGAGTTACCTTTCTCTATATTTTGTCTCAAATTACACTGAGGGCCCCCCTGAAAACAGAGGCTGTTTTTATAAGAACTTTCCTATCTTGGGGTACTAGAGGTGTAGCCTCCTGGGCTCTACCATTGGGCTACATCCTCAGTTACAATGCTTTCCCACAGAACATAGCCCACAGGAAAGATTCACCAGAAATCCATTGGCTTACTTGATTAATAATGCCTACGGTGTTTTCAAAGTTTTGAGCATTTACTACCTGTTTAATTAAAAAAGGCCGAATGAGTGGCTATTGTCTCTGCTGCGCATAATTGGAAAATCTGGCTGAAACAGTGCCTCTGGGAACCGGAATTAGACACCATTCTAAGGTAAGGCAGTTACAAACCATTTTACATAGAAGTTCATCTGAGTCTAAAGTTGTTTAGAGAAGGCAGACTTTTGCTTTAGCAGTATGGTCCTGCTGGGCTTGTATGTCAGGAAACCTTTGCTTTTGATTTAGTGTTATTTTGTCCGTACTGCTTGCCATCCAACACTAAGGGCATCAGCTACCTGCATAAAATCAGATACCTGCTTAAAATCGTCAATGAGTAGAAACCCATCGTCCTCCGCGACTCAACATGTGGGTAGGCCGTTCTTGCTCTTTCTAGGAGAGAAGAGCTTGTCTCCTGCTAGGCTCTTCCTATCCCAGGGTCTTTGCACATTCTGCCTCTCTGCCTTCTGTTTCTCTAGTTCTTTATCCTGCTGGCATCTGATTAACTTTTGGCCTGGCAGAAGAGAATCTTAAGTCACTCATCACAGTCACAAGAGGGCCCCGGTGCCCAACTGCACAACAACAATGTACTTACACTCTGGACAGAAGGTTACGAAGTTTGAAATAATTTTATCAGTTACTCTTTGTGATCTGTATTCTCTACCGGGTGCAGATTCTGTGAGGCAGGAACCTGTCTGTTTTACTCTCTGGTATGCTCCTCCCAACCTCATCCTGGCTTGTCACATGGCAGTAGCTCAATAAATACACGTGTCAGCTAGAAGGCCGAAGACGGAGTGTGAGGCCTTGGCTGGAGGCCACCTTCAGACAGCTGGCCTGGCCAGCAAGCTGGTAGCTTCTTCTCTCTGTTTGGCCTCGCCCCAGGTCTCAAACTCACAGAACTTCCTCTCACTCTACACCCTAGCCTTTGTCACTGGGTGTAATAGGGCCACAGGGGCTCATGACAAACAGTTTGGGAGCCTCTCACTGTTGTCTTTCCCTGGGACCTCCAAGCATTTGCCAGACGGAGGGAATGGATTTGGTGGTTTGTCGTCTCAGGGAGATGAGTCTGGATGAAATGTTAAAGGATGCTATTGTTCGAGGCGACAGGGAACAGCCTAGCGTAGGGCTTGGCTTCTCACCTGGGAGTTGGTGGATAAAAGAATGATCCAGTAGCTAGAGAAAAGGAAATCAGCATCCGAGGCCTTTCCAGCTGCTCAGCCATAATGCCCGTCCAAGAGCTGACCTTTAAGTGGGTGAGAGGAGTCAGCCTGCTGGGATAGACCAGAAGAGTCGAGCCAAGAGTCAAGGATGGCAAGTCTAACAACAGCCTCCTGTGGACCTGATAGCAGCAGTACAGGCTTGAAACAAGGCCACGAGCTACACAGGCCTTCTGTGGAGGTGTCAATGCTGGGAAAGGGTATGGGAAGAGGAGTTGTCCCTTCTGGTCCCCACTCCTGGGATAGACAATGATATCTGAGGCTGTAGGTGGGAGATGTCACCCATCTTCAATGAGTAATTAATACTGGTGATACTTGGTATGGCTTGATCCCAGTCTCTGAGGTTACTCTCTCTAGTTCTCAAACAATGAAACAAACATTGGAGAGATGGAGCGAATCCCCAGAGTTCCTGACTAGTAGTGGCATGGCTGGAGGTTTCTGATACCTTTGGTCAACCTTGGTTCTTCCCAATAAATGAGGTTCGGGTCTAGAGACGGACCACTACCTCTTAGCTCCCCCGTCCCCTCCCCACTTTCAGGGGCCTCCTCTTCCTTTTTCACTTCCTCTTCCCCTCTTCCTCTCCAGTATTGAGAGCTGTCAAAGGGCCTGCTTTTTACAGGTTCTTCCTCTTGTTCCATCATCTCAAGAGGGACCTGCTTCTGGTCCCCAAGGAGCCCCAAGGCTGGGGCATCAGAGGAGGTACAGATGGCCAGGCTCTAGACTGCATAGCTCTTTCCCAGGGGAGATAGAGCCTTAATGTACCCAGGACATTGTGGACTCCACTGAAACCATCGTCACGTCTAGGAAGGTGAACCAGAAGGGTAGACCATTGGTTATCTGACAACCGCACCCAAACCAGGACAATAGGCTGCAATAGAATAATTCCCTCTGTCCCCTCTGTCCTGACCACTCCCCTTACATATTTGATTCCCTCATTTTCTGAATCTGGTCATCCTCCTTGCTCTGGGTAGCAAAATAAGTCAGGAGTGGTAGTGTAGTTTCCAGCCTGGACCCTAAGGGGCTTGCATGTTTGTGTTTATCCTCTTGCTGTCGCCCAGGGGACGACGTGCTTAAGGTCTCTTGCTGGCTGACAAGAGTGGGAGGGTGGGGATGAGAGACAGGAAGAGAGCTGCCTGGCTGAGGAGTCCAACCACCGATCCAGAGAGGGCCAGAGTCTCCAGTCTCCAGATGCCCGAGTGAGCTCACCCGGCATGGAGCCCTCCACATAGGCACGGAAACCATAATTACTGAGTTTCCGTGGCTGCAAACAGCAGCCCAGTGACGACAGCAGCAGATGCAAAGGCTCTTAAAGAATCAACAGAGAAAACAGCTAAGTGCATTCTACAGAAAGAGACAAAAACAAAGGAAGGTGGTTGGTCAAACCTTAGCTTGCGAAGGGTTTAGGATCTGATTTCACCTTTGACATGGCAGATGATGATCTGAGTCTCAGGGAGGTGAGACTTACCTCATTTGTTCCAGGTAGCATAGCTGCTTTGAGGAAAGACTCCATTTCTCTAGTCCCTCAGCTCTTTTAGGCCTCTGCTTATATGGACGCCCTGCCCCTAGGTACTGCCGATGGCATATCAGGTGATGAGGGTCTGAGGAAGTGGATGAGGGTCCAGCATGGGGTTCTTCATAGGCAACATTCCCACTCTGTAGTCTCTTGGCCCTTCTTCATGTCTCTGAAGAATATAAGATGGAGAAACAGCTGTAATGTAGGAAGTGGGCCTTAGTGTGACCTTTGGCTCCAAATGGCAGTCAGTTGCCGCCAGGCTCCAGAAGTTACTTTTGAGTTTTTCAGTGCCCAACTGGTCCTGTTCCCAGAGAACCGTGGCATGGCTTCAGGGCGATCTGGGCAGTTGGCTTTATATTCTAGGTGTTTATCATCCTGCTATTGAGTCAAGAAATGCATGTCTTTGGAGACAGAGCCTGGCATGAACCAACTGGCTGTGACCCCCCCCCCCCAGCTGCCAGCTTTGTCTCTGACACAGTAATTCTTCTCCAGATGGGCAGAGGTGTGGTCCCAGACACCAGACACACCACCCGGAGCTGGGTGTGTATGCATGTCTGTGACCATGCATGTAAACGTCCCCCTGCCCAAGAGAGAGGGGTGGGCAGGGCTATTCTGGAGTGTGCTTGATAAGGATCTGAGCCTGTCTCATTTCCTAGAAAGAACACAATGGGTTTAAAAAAAAAATTAATGCTGTGTTCTTCAATAATTCTCCTGCCCCAGGTGTCCCGCTTGTCTTGTTTCCTCTTTTCCCCTCCCTTCGTTGGAAGTGCAGTAATTAGATCTGTGCTGGGAGACTCGAAAGATTCCAGCTCCATTATGAAGGGATGGAGGAGAGAAAGGTCATTGTGCCTGACATCTATTTATTGTAATCTTGTAATTTCCGTTTCACTAGACTCTGTGGTAGACGAGCAGGCCTAAGAGGACACCAAGAGGGAAGGTGCTGACCCCAGCTCTCTTCTACATGAAAAGGGACTGTAAGGACCACAAAGAGCAGCAGCCCCGTCCAACAGCTATGTTGGATGTTCAGGGCACTGTACGTGCAATTCTAAACTCCCCGCCCCTGGTAGTTCATGGAGCACCTATTTCAGGGCATGTATGAACATAAGGTAAATCCTACTATGTGATCTGAGCCTTTACCCTCTCTCTCAAACATCCCTCTCCCCTGGCTAGCTCAAGACCCCGTATAACCATTTGTCCTCGGGGGACTTGGGGACTTTAGTCAAGGGATCACTCAGGTTCCTGATTTGCATGGTTTTCTGTTCGATTCAAGGCCAGGCATCTGAGTCAAGAACTCTGAAGCTGTTGGACTGACAGGTATGAGAAAAGCTCTTCTGCCTGCTCCAACCTGCCGGCTTGGACCCTCTGGACCCTCTGGACCCGCCCATCTGCTGGCTTGAACCCACCCACCAGCCAGCCTGGACCCGCCCACCTGCCAGTCTGGACACTTCATTCTGTTTCCAGTTGTCAGAGGCTGTGGGATTAGGACAGACACTGAGCTCCCTGCTCCTCATGGTCTTCCATGTCACGATCCAGCCTGGCTGGACTCACCTGACAGGTTATTTATATAATATCTGCCTACGCAGGACTTTTTCTAAGAAAGTAGGATGAATGAGTACAAGATGGGCAGGAGCAAGGCAGTTTCACCACACTTCCCAAAGTGACCTGCCTATGTAGCCTGTATAAGAACCACAGTTTCCAGACAGACAAATCCCTCCCTGTGAGGAGTTTGAGCAGGTGATATCTGGGGCAATTCTGTGAATGAAGATATTGCCCAGAGAAGCCTGAATAATGCCCTTTACAGATACTAGCCTCTTCCATATAAAACCTATTACATGTTATACTATTTTGAGAAATATTTTTTTCTTTTCACAAATGAGTTTTGTCATGATATCTTTTACATGTGTGTCATTATGTGTTTGTAGAAAGATTTCATAATGATGTGACGAAATTGAGTATTTCAAATAGGGAGATCATGCTGGCTTACCCGTCACAGGTTTCTTTTATAAAGGAAAGTGAAGGGAGATTTCATGTACATACAGGGTGTCTTAGTAAGGGTTTTATTGCTGTGAAGAGACATCATGACCATGGCAACTCTTACAAAAAAAAAGCATTTAATTGGGTCTGGCTTACATTTCAGAGGTTCAGTCCCTTATCATCATGGCGGGAAGCATGGTGGCCACACAGGCAGACATGGGGCTGGAGAATTAGCTGAGAGTTCTACAACCAGACTGGCAGGCAGCAAGAAGGATGGGTGACATTGGGTCTTGCTTGGGCCCACCCTCAGCGACACACTTCCTCTAACAAGGCCACACTTACTCCATCAAGACCACACCCACTTCAACAGGGCTACACCTCCCAATACTGCCACTCCATATGAGTGTATGGGGGTGCATTTTCATTCAATCCACCACAGAGGGGAAGATGGTGTGGAGATGGAGCAGCGAGAGATTGGAAGAACTGGCCTTGAAGTGGTGGACTGCAGTCCTCAGATGCTAGAAGTCAGTAAAAACTGGAGTCAAGTGTATATCTTCTAGAGGCTGCAGAGGAAGTACGACCCTCCTGACGGCTTGATTTTGGTCCTATGAAACTTATCTGTAGCTGATCTTAGGCTACCTAATAATTGCATGATGTTTGGGCCTCATGCTTATGGCCATAGGAGACTAACACACTTCCATTACAGAGGGCTCTTTAAACTGTCCAGTAGAGGTCATTTGTTAGAGGCATTTGTATTAGTCAGGGTTCTCTAGAGCCACAGAACATATGGAATGTCTTTCTGCATTTATTATGATGACTACAGTGTGTAGTCCAACTCCCCAACAATGGTCAGTTGTGAATTGGAAGTCAAGAATCTAGTAGTTGCTCAGTCCCTCAAGGCTAGATGTGTCAGCTGCTCTTCCATAGAAGCAGAGTCCAACAGATGTTGGCAGATGTGTTGCAAGTGGCGAAGACGAGCGAATCTCCCTTCTTCCAATGTCCTTATGTAGGTCTCCAGCAGAAGGCGTGGCCCAGATTAAAGGTGTGTTCCACCACTCCTGGATCTGTGATTTGTTTTGTCCCAGGCCGACCTTGAACTCAGAGATCTCCTTGCCTTAGTCTCCTAGGATTAAAGGCGTGTACTACCTTTTCATGGCCACTATGCCTCAAGATCTCCATGCCAAGATCCAGGTCAGAGACTTGTGTCTTCCAGCCTTAAGATTTGGATCACAGACTTCCAATTCTGGATTGTAGTTCATTCCAGATATAGCCAGGTTGACAGCCAGAAATAGCCATTATAGCATTTGTTTCTAGTCCCTAACTCAACAGAATTTTATCCTCTCACTAGCTGGTCAAATAGCATGACATAGGAAACTAGCGCTAACTGCAGTTACCAAGGAGGCTGGTTAACAACAAGAGTTTAGTTGGGGGTGGGGTGGAGGACTCAGCTGTCTGGGGCTGGTATCCTTCATGGCTTTATCCTCAATCTCAGGAGGCTCCGGGGGTGGGGGGGGGAAGTGGGTAGGTGCAGGGGGAGGTGGGGAGTAAAGAACAAGATGGACTCCTGAGAGAGCTGAAGGAAGGAATGTGTCATAGATTTTTGCAGAGAAACAGGCAAGCTTGGCTGGAGTGGAGTTTGAAGTAGGAGGCTGTACGGCAACAGCAATGGTCTGAGTTGCTGGCAAGGTGGTGCCTAGACCTCAGCGTGTAATACACACGCCCAGAGTCATTCCTGTTTGCATGATTCCCTGATCGTTCTTTTGAGAATTCTGAGCTCAGGGATCACTGACATAGGAAGTTGAAAGCTTTGCTTGTACCCAAATTAGCTTTACTCTTTAACATTTGGAAAAATATAAACATTATTTGGCTCCCTACTCAGCATTTCTAACTCTTTCAGATCTTAAATGTTTGTTTTTGTTGTAATACACACACACACACACACACACACACACACACACACACACACACACACACAAACCAAACCTCATTTATTTTACCCCCGTTGAGTGACTTCCCGGGGAGATGAGAGTGTTATTTCATTCACTCCCCTTCACTACTGTAGTGGTTGTTTTTGTCAACTTGATGGAATTTGGAACCATCAAGGAGACTTAGCGTGACATGTGTCTGTGGGGGAGTTTTCAGAGAGGTTTAACTGGAGAGGGGAGACTTGCTTTGAGTATGGCTGTACTGGCTAGTTTTGTGTGTCAACTTGACAGAAGCTGGAGTTATCACAGAAAAGGAGCCTCAGTTGTGGAAATGCCTCCATGAGACCCAGCTGTAAGGCATTTTCTCAATTAGTGGTCAAGGTGGGAGGACCCAGCCCATTGTGGGTGGTGCCATCCCTGGGCTGGTGGTCTTGGGTTCTATAAGAGAGCAAGCTGAGCAAGCCAGGGGAAGCAAGTCAGTAAGTAACATCCCTCCATGGCCTCTACATCAGCTCCTGCTTCCTGGCCTGCTTGAGTTCCAGTCCTGACTTCCTTTGGTGATGGACAGCAATGTGGAAGTGTAAGCTGAGTAAACCCTTTCCTCCCCAACTTGCTTCTTGGTTATGGTGTATGTGCAGGAATAGAAACCCTGACTAAGACAATGGCCCTGTGGTTTATGATAATTTGTCCTGGGGTCTTAGGCCAAATGAAATGAGAAGGTGCGAGCTAAGCATGATATGTACCTCCCTCTGCATCTTAATCCAGAGCAGTGTGACCATCCACCTCGTGCCTAAGCTGCCCTGCCTCCCCATGACACACTAGATACCCCTGAGCATAGAGCCTGGATGAGATCGTCCTTCATTTATGTTTGTCAGGGATTTTATAACAACAGTTAAAAAAGAAACAACATGATTCTGTTCTTTAAAAATTTTTACAAATTCCATTTATTTGGTTATTTATTTTTAGTTATTTACTTTGTTTATGTGCATGTCTATGTATGAGTGATGTGTGTATGTATGTTGTATGTGTGCATGTTATGCATGATGTATGTGTGTATATGTGTATGTATGATATATGTATGTCTGTGTGTTTGTATGTGCCACAGAGAGCACTGGAGGTTAGGGGACAACTCATGGAAGTCAGTTCTCTCCTTTTAGCACACGGGTACCAGGATTGAACTCAATCACTGTGCATAGTTGTTCAGTGCCTTAACCTGCCAAGTCATCTCACTAGGGGGTCAGCTCGGATAGGTCCTTTTGGTTCTAGACCTTCCAGTAGGGTTGGCTGAACTGTCAGCCTTGCACTGTGGCTCTATTTGTAGGAGGCACGGAGGTCCTTGTGCTCACAGATGAGCACTAGGGGACCCGGAATGCTAACCACATGGTGTTGTTCCTTCAAAAGGAAGGGCTGCATAACCTGTTATTCATGCAGAAAGCTGGAGCAGGCATGGCTCGTAAACCTGGTGACTGTGACATTGTGTGGCAGGAGACTGCATCGGATGCTCTCCCAGACTCTTATTGGAAGCTTGTTTTTCTCAGTCAATCTGTAGAACCTATCTTTATGAAAGTGTCATATGTACTCTACAAAGAGTTTGGATATAGTCACGTCTGATCTTTATTTAGCTTCGTTACTCAAGGAAACTTATAATATTCTTTATTGTGCACATGGGGCTGAGTTAATTATCAACAGGGAAGTTTTCATCAAATCATTCTGTGCTTCAATATAAAACTAAAATCAACTACCTGGGGTCAGACTCCTAATGTTTGAACCAACACCAGCTACTTAGTTCTGCCGAACCAAACTACGTTTGGGCCTCTAGAGGATCATTGCTCTGCTGGCTGAGGTGGCTGCAGAGACCCCCGCCTCCATTTCTCTCTCTACCCTGTCTCTTTTTCTCTCTCTAATTGTTGATCCTGAGATGGTTCCCTGATAAGCTTTTTGGATAGTAAACTCTGTCTCCTGGTCTGCTCTAGAGTTCATCTATCTTAGGATGGTCTCAAGGTGAACAGTCAATAAAAGTAGGTGACAAGGAGCTGGTTTGGAGCTGGATCATTCTGCCAGTTGGCAGCGAGGACCCCATCACTGGTGCTAGGTAGGGCATGGGTAACCTATGGCATAAGGCCAATGGTTAAGACTCCCACTCTGGTGAATTTGAAGGGTGTATCACACAAGGACATGGGTGTTGCACATCGGCTGCTTGAAATAAACAAGTGAAATATAACAATAAACACACAGGGTTGGATAAACATTTTTCTTCCATTACTGCTGTAACAAGTAGCCACAAAGACACTATTCAAACACATAATCTTACAGTTTGAAAGGTCAGAAACGCACTACATGTCTTATGAGGGGTTCTTTGGGACCCTCCTTGGTTTTGCAGGGCCTCATAGCTCACTGCATCTTTTCTCCTGTCAAAAGCACGTACGTTAGCATGGATCAGATTTCACCTCCCAGAAGCTGTTTGCTCCCTTGCCAAGACTGCTCCACAATGTGGGATATTTGAGCTGGTGTCTCTGTTGCTTAGAATGCCTCGGACTCCCTCTGCTTCTAACTCTTTTAAAAAGGATCATCTGAGCAAATCAGGGCACTCCCTCCAGGGACAAAAGCCTGGAAGTCCCAAAGGGATTTATGTTGAGAGCTGGTTTGCTGTGTGTTTAACAGCGTCACCTCGGCCTGGATTGTGAATAGATTGTGTGGAGGAGAAGTGGGAATAGGGGGCCAGCTAGGAGCTGTGGTTGGAGCTGGGAGGGAAGGCAACTGAGGGCGTGTCTGAGACACTGTAAATGCTGCTGTGTATTATGGCTTTACAGCAAAATGTCTCCCACAGGCTCCTGCTTAGAATGCTTGGTCCCCAGCTAGTGGGGTCATTTTTGGAAGGCTGTGGGAACTCTGTGGGGAGGTGGGGTTTAGCTGGAGGGAGTAGGAGGTAACTGGCTCAGGTCTTGAAAGGTTGTAATGGCTTTCCAGTTGCTGCTTTTCTTCTTGCTTCTTGTCTACAGGGAGATAAGAAGGTCCTGCATCTCATACCCCCTCTGCTGTGACGTTTTGCCTAAGAGCATGGGACCAAGAAACCATGGACTGAACCCTTTGAAACCAAGAGCAGAAGTAAAGCCTCCTTGTCTCAATTGGTTCTTGTCTGCTATATGCTCACAATGACGAGAAATAATGGGAGCACAGTGGGGCTGTGGGTTCCATCTTGGTAGCATCCTGAACTAGAGACAAGGGTGACCTTAGAGTCACCTGACTCAAGCACTCTGATATTCTTTTGCTTTATCCCCAAGAAACAGTCAAGCTGCAAAAAAATTCAGTGGTCACAAGTACTAAGAGAAGAGTGGAAGGGAGGACCCAGGCTGGCCAGCTGAAAGTGCTGTTTGGGAAATGAGGCGACAGCCTCCAAGAGCCTGAGAAAACAACTCTGACTCCATCTGGCTCCTTCAGTCTGACCTGTCTCCACCCCAGGAAGTGCTTTCTCACTTACGTGGAAGCAGAATCAGGGCCCAAGAGCTGTGAGTAATGGATTTTGTGTCATTGACAGAGGGTTCCCTGGTAGGCCTTCATGGAGAAGTTCCTTGGTGGCTACCCCAGGTACACTACTGCGTCGGACTGGGGCGAGCCTGTTCATGACCTCGGGCTCCACTCCGGATTACAGAATTGGGTCTCTAGGGATCGGACCCAGCATAAGCTTTTATTAGGTCCTCAGGGGCTTGCTAAATAGCTGTGTGGCACACTGGAAGCATAGGCTTGCCTGATCTGCCAGGCTTTGCTTTTGTTGTCTGTAGAGGACATTGTGTATGTGTGGGCACGTCCCTTGCTGTCCATCTGCTCCGGAAGAGTTACTGTAGTGACTGGATCTGAGGTGAGCTGTTATAGAAATTATTTAATTCCCAGCCTAAGGTTTCTATCTGCACCTTAGACTATTTAAGTCTAAAAGACACACACACAGCCTTTATGTTTACAATAAGCCTTAAACAGCACAATTGCTGGGCAGGTGCCTACCTTCCATGCTATTAGAATCCTATCAATCACCCTGAATTATTACTTCCTATTTACCATGTTTCATCTGGGCTGCTCTTAACTCCAAATGGCCAGCCCTCAGGGTCATGCTTTTTTTTTTTTTTGTTCTTTTTTTTCAGAGCTGGGGACTGAACCTCAGGGCCTTGCGCTTCCTAGGCAAGCGCTCTACCACTGAGCTAAATCCCAACCCCATGCTTTTTATGTCTCAACTAACCCATGGCAGCTTCTCCTTCCTCCTACACTTTCTTCTTCCTCCTCTTGGTCCCTCCGATCCCAAGCCCTCGAAACCTAAACCCCACCTGTGCCTCTTCTGCCCAGCTATTGGCTGTTGACATCTTTATTTACCAATCAGGAATAACCTGAGGGCATGGTCACTCAGCACCTATATGTGGACTCTCTTATCTCTGGGGCAAGCAGTCTTGGGGGACCACAATTAGCATTAGAATACACGTAGCTTTAGGCCAACTCACTGCAGTGAGCTTTTGGATAAAAGCTTAGCCCTTGATGAGACTGGTGAATCAGGGTCAGTATTTGGTTCTGTGTCACTGTCAAGGGGTAATGAGGGTTCTTGTTCTCCCTCTGTGCAATAGAATACAGCAAATGCAATGCCACACACCATGTCCTATATCTCTAAAATGATTGTTGGGATTTAGAGTCACCTTGGAAATAAACCTCTTGGGCATGTCTGTGAGGGTGTTTCTAGATGAAGTTAATTGAGGACCTATCTTAAATGTGTCCATCACCATTCCATGGATTGGGAACTGTGATGGTTTGAATATGCTTGGCCCATAGGAAGTGGCACTATTAGAGGGTGTGGCCTTATTAGATGATGTATAGCGTTGTTAGAGGAAGTAAGTCACTGTGAAGGCGGGGCTTTGAGTTCTCATATATATGCTCCAGTTTGGCCGATGTGAGACAGTCTCTCTTGGGTGTCTGTGGGGAGACAGTCCCGTTCTGTTGCCTCCAGATCAAGATGTAGAACTCTTGGCTCCTCCAGCACCGTATCTGCCTTCACAACGCCATGCTTCCCACCATGAAAATAATAAACTAACCTTGAAACTATGTCAGTCCCAATTAAATTTTTGCCTTTATAAGAGTTGGCATGGATGAGTGACCCATGGCTCCGGCCGCATATGTAGCAGAGGATGGGCTTTTTGTGGAGAGGTCCAATGGGAGGAGAGGCCCTTGGTCCTGTGAAGACTCCATGCCCCAGTGTAGGGGAATGCCAGGGTGGGGAGGCAGAAGGGAGTGGATGGGTGGGTGGGGGAGCACCCTCATGGAGGCAGTGGGTGGGAGGTTTCTGGAGAGGAAAAGTGGAAAGAGGGCCACATTTGAAATGTAAATAAAGAAAATATTCAATAAAAGAAAAAAGAAAGAGTTGCCATGGTCATGGTGTCTCTTCATAGCAATACAACCCTGACTAAGACAGGATCCCAGTGTGAGTGAGATGGAGAAGGTGAACTGAACAGCAGCATGCATCACCGATGCTTCCTGACTGTGGTGCAGCATGACCAGTTACTCACACACCTACCACCATAACTTCCCAGCTCCCATCAAACTGTAAGCCAAAATAACACTTCCCTTCCTTAACACAGTTTTGTCATAGCAAATGTAAGAACCAAATGTTATTAGTCCTTTCTGAGTTGAGTGGAGCTATTTGAGAGTCAGCAGTATTAATATCGCTGGGGCAGGCAGAGGAGGCTGGTGTGTAAGGAAACAGCAGAGCTCACAAGGAGTGGGGCAGAGTCCCTTCCCAGGGTCTTTCAATCTTGGGCTGCTGGAGGCCAGGTCCATCTGGATAACTTGGAATTGCATTGTTAGTAGGTTCTGCTGTCCCCGTCAGAACCTGAACAGAGAGTGAGACCGTCTGGTTTCTGACCCTCTGTGATGGCTTTGCTACTGATAATGGCTGATTTCCAGTTATGTACCCTCCCTTTGTTAGAGAAAGACATCATTATTGCATTGTGTTGTGTATATCAGGTCTCCATCCATGCTGAGCTATCTGAGAGGGACCTCTCACCACTTGCATCCAGCAAGTGAACAAGAGGATCAAGGAGAGAATGATATATATACCCGACCCAATTATGGTGGGGCTTTGGGACTATTATGTACTAGTCCCAAGACAGGCAATGAAGTGGAACCTCAGTAAGTCTTGGCGTTTTAGAGGTGCAAGGGCTATGAAAGCATTTTTTGGCCTCACTTGGGTAAGCTCTCTTTTGATTTCAGAGGATTTTGAGGTGCGTGGATACAGGAGCCGGGAAGTTCAGAAACTGAGTTGGGCTTTTATTTTACATACAAATAAATAAGCAATCAGAAGCAAAGAAACTCTGATTAAGCTTCCAGATATGAGAAGCCCGACTCTCCAGTGCAGGATTCCAGCTGGAAGCAGAAAATCTGTAAGATACCAAGACCTGGAGTCTGCTAAGGCTGCTAATGTGGTCTGATGGTTTGGCTGGGGAGCTTGGTGTTGGAACTGGTTTGAGTCTACGCTGCCATGATCCTTCTCTGTGATCTTAGACAGATTATTCTATCAGCCAAAGTCTGTCTACAGCCGTGCCACCCTGGACACCATAAATCTCATCAGTCAGCATCCATCATGAAAACAGAAACAGACCTCAGGTTTTTCAAGAAGGGTTATTAAATTACGTGGAGAATAATGGGAGAGCTGAAGAGCCAACCAAAGGCCAGTGCATACAAAGAACTGCCCAGGGGGAAGCTGCTGAGGCTGGAGGAACCTAGAGAGGAGGTGGAAGGCAGGGCTCCCCACTGTGAGACTCTGCTTTGTGTGAACTGGGACTGAGGAAGGCAGGGATGGAGAGAAGGTCCTGGACTTACGGGCAGACAAAGCCATGACTGATTCATGACTCAGCAATGGAGAAAGAGAAGGATCCTGGTTACTCATTCTCTATCAGCTTTCTCTGATGATGTCATCAGTTGAACCTGCCAGCCAGCAAAGTCATCTGAGGCACTGTCTAGCCAGAGGCCAGCATGGAAACAGGTCTAAAAGCAAATAGGGACATATTCTGGTGGTAAAAATTTTGAGTAATCACAGTCACTAGACCTGGGGCTGAGGCATGCGTAAACCAGATACTGTGTTGGCTGGTGGGTAGTCTCGCGTGTCTGGAGGGAGAGAAGCAGTGTTTGCTTGCATATATGTATGAAAGCATATGTATGGTGGCACTTCGGCCCTTGGTGATAACTTCAGCGGGACAGAGAGATTACTGTGCCATCTCTTTTAGATGCCTGATCTCCTTGAGTAAGTTCAGAAATAGAGGATGAGCATCCTATACCCGAGGGATGTATGAAAGCATGTGCCAGACAAGCTTGCTCTCCCCTGCCTCACTTCCATCTCAGCCAGTGGTTAGGGAAACTTGGGTCACACTCTCTCTGCTGATCTTTTAAAAACCGGCTCAGTTTCTTCAGACAGAGGAACTGATGAATGTTTGAGAAAACATGCCGGTTTTGTTTTAGAATTAGGGATACTCACATGTCACAGCGATGCGGGTTGAATAAGCGAAATCTGGAAGCTATTACGCCATGAGTACATTAGAGCCAAGGGAAGGCGGTGACACCATTGAAGCTCCTGGAAAGCTGGGCCTTGGAGAAGGGGTCACCACTTAGAGGCTGTGTTTATTGAAAAAGATGTCTACAGCCTGGAGTGTGGAGAACCATGAAGGAACAAAAGGAATACTTAGTCTCACTTTTGTTGTCCTCTGTCCTTCTGGGTATTGGCTAAATCCCAAACTGGAGATCAAGAGAACTCAGGACAGGAGCCTGTGGAAGCAGACTTTCTGAGGCAGGGCAGGGCAGGGCAGAGCGAGTGGAGAGAGAAATCGGAGACCAGCAGAGGGTACCATCTTGACCACTTGGCCCTTGGAAGTCTGAGGTGGACCATGTGTTGTATGCGCTGGCTGGGAGGGGCTTGTTACTTAGATGCCTTTCTGATCTGGGGGATTTAGGAAGAAGGTATTCGTGAGCAGAATGGTTTCCACTCTTGCCAAGTGTTCTGGGAATAACCCGGAAGTGCTCAGCTTACAGTTAGATGTGACCTTCTTGTGTTCTCCACTTTTGAGTAATGATGGGGAGAAGGGCTAAGAAAATGGTTACAATAATGGATGTGGGCATTATGCAGCCCAGGATTAAAATGACAGAGTGACCGTTTATCATCATGGGGCTCAGATGAAGTTAGTTAGCCTCTTTTAGCCTCTGCTTTTCCAAAAATGCAGCATGTTATTGTACTGTCACAGCTAGATCAAATATGTCATGTAAATTGTTTAAGACGCTTAAGTGCATTTTAAAATTTTGCAAACACGTAAAGCAGCAATGCGGACAAGAAGCTCTTTTGTGGGAAGTTCTGGGTCATTGAATCAGGAAGAAGGCTGGAGGTGGGTCTTTGGTGATATAGAATGACCCCTGAGAACAGCCTCAAAGTGGCAAATCAGGGCATCCATGAAGTATTTAGTCTTCCTGGTTCCAGGTGCTCCCGACAGAATAGCATCTGCATGTCCTGGCTAGAAGGTGGGAGGTATTCAGGAGGCAGGGTTGTAGGGGTTGATGACCACTTCCTGGGGCTATGAAATTAGATGTATATTTGATCATAATCATCTAACGATATATTCTACTGTTTCTCTGGATGGCTCATCTTGAATAACTACTACCATCTAATACCTGCCTCCTGCCCTCCCACTTACTGTACAACCTAAGCTCCATCATCCCCTTTAATTGGAAATGTGAAAGGGCTTAACTTGTTCCGTCAAGTCTTCCGTGACTGCCCACTTCTGCTGAGTCACATAGAAACGATAATCCTGTCAGGGATAAAAAAACAGATCTTGACTTTTGTTAGAATCTGACATTTTGAGGGAGAGCTAGGACTTAGGGAATTGTGAAGTTTTTTTCTTCTTTCCTTTCTGTTGAAGTTTATGGCTTCAGAAAAGAGAAGTCTTGAGAGACAGGATGCTGGCTTGGGGAGGGATGGGGGGGGTTATCACCCTGAGGTGGGTGGATGTAACATACAGAGGGATGGATTGCTCCTAAGAGTGGAAGGACAGCCTGGGAAATGTGGGGTTTGATGGGGTGCTGCCTAACCCATCCTTGGAGCTATCGGGCCATTTGAGACTGTAGAGAAAGATGCTCAGAAAAAACACACAGGGTTAAGAGTGTCGTTGTAGGCTCCAGACAAACCTATCGAGAGTGTGGCCATCAAATAATTTCTACTTGCGAGCTAATGCAAGAAGGTCAATGCACATTCAGATCCACTCTCCCTATCTTGTAGGAGGATGTTCAACAGAAGTCTGTAATCACTAATGTCTGTTGTCATCACTAAGTGAGTACTATCCAATAGGGCATAAATTCTACTCCGAGGAGGCAGCATCACGCACTGGTTAAGTCTCTGCCCTAGGGTTACACAAGTGTCTCTGACACATACTGTTCACGTGACTTCTGGCAGGTGTGTCATGTTTCTTAGCTGTCATTAAGCTGTGAAGCAGGAATCAGAGTCAAGCTTATCTTGGGATTTTTCAGAAGATTCAAGGGGTGCCAAGAGGACACAGCAAATGTCTGACTCTTTTCATCAGACTTTTAAAATTCTGATGGTCTAGACTCTGTTCATTTCCCAATATTTTAGTCCAGGCTCCCACCCTGGCCTAATTTAGCTTTTCAGAGGCAAAAGAAGCCTCAAAGGTCCATGAGGGAACAACACATGGGTTGAAAAGAAACTGCCTATCCAGGCCAGGCAGCTCAAGGAGCCGACAGTGAACTAGGAAGAAATCCAGGAACCAAGAGAAGAGAGATTTTCATGAATGTGGAGTGATCAGCAGTGGTGAGGGCTAGAGAAGGAAGTGGGGGAGGGGGCAGAAGAGCCCTTGAACCTGGGAGCCAAAGAGTAAAGGAGTGAGAGACCTGGAGTCTGGATCTGCCATGCTGAGAGATCTTAGTGGATAGTCTTGAGTTCTCTTGACTTGGCTTTCTTGAGTATTTCAGAGACTGGTGAGGAGGACATGAAATGTTTTTCTCTTCTTTAAAATTTCTTTTAGCTTAACAATGATAGGATTCTATAACTGAAGAGCTGTTTAAAATCGGAAGCCAAGTCTCAATACAACATTTATTGGGCATCTAGAAAGTTCAGGATTCTTTGAACAAAGATTTTATTTACTATAAAAAGTATTTGTGTGTCTGTGTATGTGTAAAGGCCTGCAGATCCCCAAGGAGACCGAAGAGGGCATTAGGTTTCCATGGAGTTGATGTTATATGGAGCTGTAAGTTGTCCAATGTGGGCTCTGAGAACTGAAGTACTATAAGTACTTGGGTACTCTGCTCTTAACCAGTAAGCCATTTTCCTGTCCCCAGGACTTAGTAGGGTAGCCTGGACTTAGGATTCAATATAGCTTTGACCTTGGACCAACATTCTGCTTTTTTGGTCTGTTGTTCTCCGTGTGTTTTAGTTTTTCCTCACTGCTGACTATCCCTGCAAAGGACCAAGTGATTTTGGCTAGATTATCTCATTGAAAACTCAAATCTTACAAGGTAATAGACTACAAACAATACAGAATTGTGTACTTTTCACAAGACCTCCAGAACCTTTAACAGACTCCCGGGAAGGCCATCCCAACCCTATCCCAATCCTGACATGTAGCTCTTCAAGTCTCTATCAATAGGGCCATGTGTCAATCACAGAGAAAAATCTAGTAACTTACAATTAGTTATTTGTTGGTCTCTGTTGGTAGGTATAAGATTTTTGAAAATAGGAGCTGGATTAGAATGATGCTTGTGCCTTTGGAGTCTACTACAGCATCTGGTACAAAACAGGGGCCCAAGAGATGCTGAGCTAGGCATTAGGCAAGGTCCTTGGAGAGCTAAGGGTCGATACTGTAGTCCCGGCCCTCAAGGGTCTGCAGGCTCAGAATGGAAAGAACATAGAACTCTGTCACGTTGACGCAGAAACCCCTGCTTCAGTGGTGGTGCGAATGATGTGTATGATTACTTTCTCTTATGGCTGAATTAATTTTAGCAAGTGCATTTCCACACAGGTAAACTACAGCATATTAGAATTAAGGGTGTTTTCATTGTAGAATACTTGCAGGAGTTTTATAATGAGTATTTATGTGTGTGTGTCTATCCCTATCTAGTCGGGACAATTAGTGCACATTTCAAGTGAACATGCATGCATGGATGTGCATGTGTGCAATCCACACACATTGCAGGTCTATTGAAGAAAAAGGTCATGTGAGCTCCTTCGATCTGTGTCACAGTCTTCCCTCTCTATAAGTAACTGCTCACAGGAGTGCAGGTATATGTCTTCTTATATGCTATTGCTATGCATAGACGTTGTCTATGTATCCATTAAACAATGTCTAATGTTTTATCTTAAACGTTATATAGTTGTTTTCATAACGTATTAATCCTTAACTTCCCTCCCTTGCTCAAAATTATTGTCTTGAGTTTTATCCATGTGGATCTAATACAACTTTAGTTTATTAATATTAGCTGTATAAGATTTCAGGCCACAGTTTAAAGTGTTATTAATACAAAGTAAGAGGAATACTTGCTGTATTAGGTCATATGATACATACCTGTTCTGTCTCCCCAGATAAACACAGAAATTGGTTGGTTGGTATCTGTATTGGACTTTCATGTGGTTTAGAGGAGCCTCTCTATACTGTATGTATAGACTACTGCCTTTTGTTTTTTTAAATTTTTTATTAGATATATTTCTTTACTTACATTTCTTTTTTTTATTGATATATTTCTTTACTTTCATTTCAAACGTTATTCCCCTTCCCGTTTTCCTGTCCATAAGCCCCCATTCCCTTCCCTCCCCCTCCCCCATACGGGTATTCCCCCTATCCATCCCCCTTACTCCCCCCCACCCTATATCCCCTGCACTGGGGGTACAACCTTGGCAGGACCAAGGGCTTCCCCTTCCCCTGGTGCCCCAACGTGGCTATTCTCTGCTACATATGCAGTTGGAGCCATGGGTCAGTCCATGTATAGTCAGTCTTTCAGTAGTGGTTTAGTCTCTGGAAGCTCTGGTTGATAAGTGGATATTAGCCAAAAAGCTCGAATTAACCTTTATCCTTTCTGTCCCTCCATCCACCTACCTCCCACACTCCTTTGTTGGTAGTTCTCTGTAATAGTTTGATGCTACAGTTCCATAGTTATTTTGTTTTGATTGGCAACAGGGTCTTGCCATGTAGTCCAGGCTGGTTTTGAACTTGCGACTCTCTTGGCTCAAACTCCCAGGTACTAGCAGTGTGGCCATACACCAGTGCTCTGAGAAGTGGTTCCTCAGGCCTGATGTTCAGGCTTCTTTGCTCTCGCTGCTTTGGCACATCATTTCACCTGGGGTCCAAGGAGATTGTCTAAGCTTTGACTCTTGTCTGTCTTGGCTGGAGGGGGAGCATTCGTCTTTTCTTGGATTCACATTTATCCCTTCAAATATCTCTCTAGCTACACACCTAGCTTTAAAGGGAGCTGAGAAAAGACATTTTCATAGGCTGCCATGTGCCCAGCTAAAATGTTTGTAACTCCAAAAAGAAGGTTAGATTACTGGGAAGAAAGCTGGCTCATTCTCTCTCTCTCTTTTTTTTCTTTTTCTTTTTTTTTTGGAGCTGGGGACCGAACCCAGGGTCTTGCGCTTGCTAGACAAGTACTCTACCACTGAGCTAAATCCCTAACCCCAACTGGCCCATTCTCTTATTACATCCCAAAGACAACGTTCAAGCTGTAAGCCCCAAGCACCCCCTCTTCATTGTACCTCTCCTGAAAGCCTGCTGTAAGGCTCCAGGAAGATTCTTGGCATTGCCCACTGTTATAATAGTTGGTACAGAAGTGGCACCTACAACTGATGTTTTGAAAATATTAATGGGTTTCCAGCATCCGCAGAGCAACACGAGTGCATTCAAACGTACATGAATAGGACCATCCTTCAAGTGAGCGTCAGTGAATGAACACTGTCAAAGGCTGCTAGCTCTGCTTAGGGCTGTGTGAAATAATACGGAACAAAAGCTAGATAGTTCCTGCATCGAGGTGTTTCTGGAACAGGTAAAACCCTATACCTGGAAGATCATTTATTACACAGGCAGGGAGTTTAAGGACTGGGAGATAATTGCTAATTTTAAATTCTGGGCAGGGAACCAGTCTGGGCTGCCAGCTACTGTTGGCCTGAGCTCTTATTTGTAGCTTTTATGGTTGCAATCAAATAAAACTCGTAACAAAGTTAGGTTTGACATTGGTTAAATAGTTGTGCTGACCAATAATTAGGCAAGAAAGGTAAGCAGTTCACATAAACTACTATAATTAGTATTATTTTTACATAGACAAAAAGCTTGAATTTCCCTGTTATTCCCATTAGTTTGTTGGTTGTCAGCTCTCCTCTCCACAACTCGCACTTTGTGTTAGGTGGGAAGTGTTGGCTTTGTCCCCTTGACTGAAGTTCCTTTAAAGGGCTCTTCCCAGCCAGAAGTGTCACGGTGGAACAGGATATGGTGCGTGGCCTAGCGGGCAAGCGGCAGGGGCTCTGGAGTCAAATGCCTTCACGACTTCCTCTGCCCTCTAAACTTGGTAGCTGAAGAATGCTTAACTCTGCTTCTTCAGTGTGAGTGGATGGCAAGGGAACAAAAATAATGCTGTTCATAGTGAAGTCATTCATTCATTCATTCACTCATTCATTCATTCATTCTTCATCCATTCATTTGCCCAACAAAGGATTTTGTCGCCTGCTGTATCTCAGGGTCTGTTCTAGGTGCTAGAACTAGTGGACAAATATTCCGCCTCTGGCTTATGCTTTAGAGGAGGGCATAAGACAAGTAGTGAACACTGACATCTATAACACAGAAATCATGTGGAAAAAAAACCAAGACATGTTTGTTCAGCCGTTCTGCTGTTCTCACAGAGGAAGTGTATCAGTCAGGGTAAGCTAGGTAAGACTGTAGAGACAAATAGGCTCCCAGTGTCAGGTGATCATCATTTGGTTCATGCTACATATCTACTCTGGGGCAGCAAGAGACCCCGCTCTGTCCCTTTATCATTCTGGGACCCACAGTAACGGAAACACAACTTTCTCTCTCTGCACGTCACTAGTCACCATCATGAGTGGAGGGTGTGAACATGATGAGGGTGTTGGAGGGAGGGAGACCAGAGACACTGGTGTGCTGAGCTCACTCTGCCGTTCTTCGTGTTCTGAGCTCAAACTTTGGGGACTGCTACGCTAGGGGTCGTTTGCTCTCTGACTTCCGGTTCTACAGGTAGATTTGCCCCAAGTGTCCCGCTTATTTGGATATTTGAAGTGAGGGGAAAGTGAGTGGTACAGGCAGAGAGATGATGTGGAGCTAGGAGAGTGGTATGTGACAGAGAGAAAGAGCTACACAGAATGGCCGGCATCACTGAGGTAGTGGATGGAGAAGTTACAAAGGTCAAGGCCAGGAATTTGGAGGCTCAGTTTACATCAAGAATCTTCTTGGTCCTATGGGAGGGATTTTTGGACTTCATTCCGAGTGACGCAGGAAAACACTGTGAGGTTTGCAGTAGGTAAGCAGCATGGTGTGGATAACAAATTCCAGGGTAATTCTAAGTGTTAGGTGAAGGTTGAGACAGGAGACCAGGTAGGAGGATCCTGCAGGTCTCAGAGGAAGATGGTGGCTTGGACAAGGGACAAGCACTGCTGGAGGGAGGAGACGAAACCGCCCCCCCCATCACAAAGTACATATGTAGTTTTAAAAAGATTTACTTATTTTATATATGTGAGTACATTGTTGCTGTCCTCAGACACACCAGAAGAGGACATCGGATCCCATTACAGATGGTTGTGAGCCACCATGTGGTTGCTGGGAATTGAACTCAGGGCCTCTGGAAGAGCAGCCTGTGCTCTTAGCCACTGGGCCATCTCTCTAGCCCTGCAGTTAGGTTTTTAAGGTAGGAAGAACACAAGATTTCTTTGTTCTGCTCACCAATTGGGCACGGGTATGAGAGAAAAAAAAAGGTGATTCTCAGGTGTTTGGCCTGAGATAGGATGATATACAAGGAAGGTGAGGGCAGAAATCAGGTGTTCAGCGTTGATCACATTCAGTTAGAAGTGACAGGCGTCTCCCTTAGTGATCGGAGGTGGCTTCCAGTAGCAGAACAGGTACAAGGTGTGGTGAGATCTCTAGGGAGTGGGAGGCAGAGAGGGGACTGAGGGTTAAGAACTTTCACATCTGAAGACTTGGTAGAGAAGAAAGGATATCAGGAAGGAGCAGTTGAAGGAGAGGCAACGTGAGTAAAGGAAGGTCTTCAAGGAGGCGAGGGTTATCCGGGGCTGTGGAGAGACTGAGGGGACATACTTGCTGCCAGGCCTTAGTCAGGCAACCCCCTCCCCTGCCTGTTGTAACCACACTGTGCAGATCCATTATCGCTTTCCTGTGCTTCCCTTCTCAACCCCCCATTCATCTCTACAGTGTAACTGTCAAAGTCTTCTTCCCTACCTCATAGACCAAGTTCCTTGAGGTTGACGTCTTACTCTTTCCTGAGCTTATGCTGCACGTACCTAGTAGTGTGGAGTCAATTTAACTTAAACACCACAAGACATATTAAAGAGGCTGAACATGAACTGCCCAAGAATCCAAATTTTGTCCCCAAGTGTTGTTTCCTTAGTCTGTTTTGCCACACAGGGTCTGAAGATTTTTGGGTTTGAAAATGGAATGTCTCCCGTAGGCTGATGTATCTGGACACTTGGTCCCTAGAAGATAGTGCTGTTTCGGAAGGTTATAGGACTTTTAGAAGATGGAGCCTTGCTGGAGGAAGTAGGGCAATGGAGGTGGGGCTTAAAGTTTTATGGGCTGGCTACACTTCCTGTATGCTCTCTGTTTCCAGTTTTGCCAAGATATGAGGAGGGGAAGAACTCTGTGCGCATACCCCTGCTAGCACGGGGCTGCCTCCTGCCACACGGTCTCCTCCATAATGGATTTACTCTTTCAAACCGTCAGCAAATCTCCCCTTCCTCACATGCCTTTTTTTTTGGCCAGGTATTTGGCCAGAGCAGCATGGAGAAATAAAGAACTAATTCTTACTACGTTGAGGACATGTGGGATTATTTTCACTGGCTGAAAAACCCAGATACTCTGGGGTGCGGTTTCAGAGTCATGAAGATAAAGATTTATACAATGTCTGTCTTGGTTGCGACTGACTGAAGACGGAGAGACGGGGGTGGGATTGGGTAGGGAAGGAAAGAGGTCATGAGAAGGAGAATCAGAAGGGCCAAGACCAAAGGGAGTAGGGAAGGGAAGACTCTGGAATCTGAGAAATTTGGGGTAAAGGAGTGATTTGGCTTAACCCCTTGATTTTACAAAAGAGAAACTGAGGCCTAGAGAGGCCGATTTTAGCTGTCTGTGTCGGAGCCAGCTTTGACAGTATCCCTTGTACCTCCCCAGCCCAGCGTGCTTTCTTTAGAGAAAGGAATACCTGCACATTTCTGCAGACAATACCACCTTCTATTTGTGCAACAGTGCAGGGAATTGCTTAAAAAGACAACCACAAATGTCTGAAGGAAAGCTTAAACTAGGGAATAGGGAAAGCGAGTCAGCTTCATGGTGAAGAACGCTTGCTGCTCTCGCAGAGGTTTGGAGTCAGTTCCTAGCACCTACATCAGGAGGCTCACAGCTGCCCACAAATCTGGGTCCTGGAGGGACACTCTCTGCTGACCTCTGTGGGTGCTGCATGTATGTAGTGCACAGAGAGACAAGCAGATATGTGTGCTCATGTGTGCCTGAGCGCGCGTGCGCGCGCACACACACACACACACACACACACACACACACAAATTAAAAATAAAATAAATTAATTTAAAAACACCTGTAGGGGCTAGAGGAAGAAGAGCAGCATCGTTGCTAAGGGACAAACACTGGTAATATCTTAATGGAGAGGCAGGGCAGGGCAGAGCAGGGCAGCCGAGCTATCCCCACAAAGGAGAAGGCTAGAGGGGTGGAGTTCAAGTTGAACGTGGGTGGGAGAGACCAGGGAAGCGCACCTAGCTGTTCAACTTCTGAGCATGCCTGGGAGACTTGACTGAGCATACCCGACAGTGTCTCCATCGTCCGTCATCTAATCAGTGAGGACGCAGGATGCGACTCCATTATACTTCTGTTAGGGGAAAGAAGATCAGTTCTCAGGGAAGGAGTAGAGGAGTGGAGTTTGAGTGTGACCAAGCGGGAGCTGAGTTTGAGTAACATCACCCTCTGGCTGAACACTGGCAGGGAGTGGGTCCCAGACCTTGTTAAGATCTGCAAAGGCATGAGGTTCAGCAGTCAGCCTGGCCCTCAGGCCTATGAACTGAGTGCTCCTGGGTTTTCTCAGATCTGGGTTTTTTGCCAGACTCCGTCTCACCTAGCTCTTTCTAACAGTGCTAATTTCCAAACCCAATCATCTCCACAAAGAGTCTGGCAGCCTCACCTCCCTTCTCAGTGAAGGTTTAATAGCAGAGCACCGGAACAGGTCTCACTGCTAAGCTTTCATTATTTCCACAACATATACTACAGGGCTCCTACTAATATGCCACGGAGCATTGTCCTAATTAAAACTAAATGACTCATGTCAAATTAAACGAGCAGAGTACATTAGGTTAGCCGGTACTCTGGCTTGCGATCGTGTGTTTGTTTACTTGTTAATTGGCCAAGTTCAGTAATCGACGGCAGCCTTTTCTTCCCATCGCTATAAATTATGGATGTTTCAGACTTGGTCTGCTGAGGAGCCCTGGGAGATAGGATTGGTGATGGTCGCTCCTACTATGCCACCATGAACAGGCTGTAGAACTATCTGGGGCCATGTTCTGGAGCAAAGGGCACACCATCCTCAACCCCCGTCTACTTCTTAGTTAGACTGCAAATATGCAAAGTGAGACCGTCCAAAGAAGTCCTAACCATGTCCCTTCCCCTGGGAAGAGTCCCAATCTGAAGTTCTCTGGGACCAGTGATCAAGTGGGACATTGAAGTTAGTGTTACAGTCAGGGTTCTACCACAGGAAGTTACCAGAGGATTTACTACAGGAAATTGTCATGAACAATTGTGGGGTAAGTGGGCAGTCAAAGCTATGGGAGAAGCTGCTGTGAGGAAGGACTGGGCACTCAGGAGTTGAAACTTACAGACAGAATTTCTTCTTACTCAGGGAAGCCTCAGTTCCACTTAACTAATTGTGCCAGACCCACCCAGCGTATGGGAAGCAATTTTCTTTCCGTGAGGTCAACTGTAGACATTAGGCACATGTTTTCTGTTTGTCTGCATAATTGGGTCCCAGCATTTGGTTGGGCATAGAAAGCTGAGCATCCCTGTTCCAATCTGAAAGTGGCTAGCCGTTTGGTGTATTTGCCTCTGCTGGACCTAGTTGGATTAGAAGCAGATGCTCTGACGTTTGGTTCAATTTTAAGGGAAAGAATTTGCTGTGAACTCTTCCGTCCCACTTCCATCAGGCGTATGTTGGGGCTGGGTCCAGGCATCATACTGCAAGTTAGAGGTTCCTGGATGAACAGGTTACAGCTGGTCTGTGCTGCGGAGTCCAGTGGGTGGAGGGACTCCATCACTGAAACCAGGTGGCGAATGCCTCAAGGGTCAGCAGCACATGGTGCTTAAGGAGCCCAGCCCTGGGAGATCTGAGAGTTCTTCCAGGAGGAGGCAATGCTTGTATGTCAGTGGATAGGGAGAGGAGAGAAAAAATAGAGTAAAAATGTGGGGAGTCAAGTGCTTCAATCACAAGGGACACAGCTCAGTAAAGACACACAAGTGAGGGTTGCCAAGGCTCCTTAAGGAACCATTGGCAGATCTGTGAGCCTGGAGCTAGAGGCAATAATGAGGTGGCAGGGCTAACAAGGGTGGGAGAAAGGCAGGGGCTGCTTCCCAGAGGACTTTATGAAGGTGCTTGGTCCATCTACAGGTGACAAGCCCTGTTTGTTAAGAGGCCCTCTCTGGATGTGCGGGGAAGACGGGGTTAATGGCACCTGATTAGGTAGAGGAAGGCATCTCAGACACCAGAGAGGTGACACCTAGTTTGTGGGCAGGATCACAGGAAGGTGCCCAGCACTATATGGGAAGTGAAGTCAACAGAAGTAGCAGGTGAGTTAATGCTCTAGGTGTGCAATGAGATGGTGTTGCTGACCCAGAAAGAGGGCACAGGAAAGGGAACGCTTTGCAGAGACAGTGAACTCAGTTGAGGGGCACATATGCACATGCTGCTTTAGGACACAGCCTGTGAAACGCATCCTTAGGCAATCTTTGTCTTTGTATGAACATCCCAGGATGCACTCCCACAAGCTGAGACAGCTATGAGGGTCACTCAGTGGTTCTATTGATGGGGCCACCGCCTTGCGTGTATCACTGACCAACATGTCATCATTGCAGCATGGAAGTGTTGAAGACCCTGAAGGATACATAACTGACAACTGTCACCTCGACACACGGATGTTAAGAGGTCTGAATTGGCTATCAGGATATCACGTATCTGGTAAGCAATATAGTAATAGGAGCTCCAAACAGGAGTGAAAAAGAGCCCTGCTAGTGTTTGATTCTAGAATGTTCCTTAAAGGTCCAGGTGTTGAAAGCTTGGCACCACCTTTGGCACTACTGAGAGGAGGCAGAAACTTAAAGAGGTGAGGCATGGTAGGAGGTTTTAAGCTGTTAGAGGCAAACCCTTGAGGAGCTGTGATACTCAAGGTTTTTCCTTTGTCCTTTTCTTCCTCCTCCCCCTCCCCCTCTCCTCCTCCCTTCCTCCCATCTTCCTCCTCCTCTTCCTCCTCCTCCCACTCATCCTCCTTTCTTCCCCTGTTCTTCCTCCTCTCCCTCCCATCCCCCTTTCTCTCCTCTCCTCCCCGCTTGAGGTGAACAGTGTTGCTGTCTAGTCCATCCCCACGATTAGCTCAGACATCTGCCTTAGGAGCAGTAAGACATCTCCCATTCACAGACATGGAAGCCGAGGGGCGGAGAGATGGGCCCAAGTTGCCCATGCAACTGGAAGCTTCTTCTAGTTCTAGTGTTCAGGCGCTCACCTATGTGACACGGGTCATGTGTGTCCTTTCCATGCCTCCCTTACCACCTCCAGAGCTCAGGAGTACCCAGTGGCTTCATGGAGAGTGGTTGCAGCTGTGTCACTGTGAGACAGCCCTATGTACTGATGGTCCTAGACGAGCCCATTGTTTTACAGACACATCTCTCACATTGCTGACACCCAGATTGCTATAATTTGGAAGGCAGTTTTTGGAAGTTATTTCATTTTTTTAAATGACCAGTATTTGGGTAGAGATGTAGCTCAGCTGTAGAGTCCTTAACTAGCATCACAGAGCCCTGGGTTTCATCCTCAACACACACACACACACACACACACACACACACACACACACACACACACGCACATTCAAGGTTTCAATGAGAAGATTTGGTATACTGTATAATTATGATCACAGTCAATCAATACACCCCTCCCTCCCCATGCTGTACACCAGACCCCAGAATGTGTTCATCTCATAGCTGAACCTTACTTCTCCTCCTCTAGTCTCTGTAGCCACTGCTCAACTCTCATCGCCTGTGGGTTGGATGGGAGAGCTCGTGGCATTTGCTCTTCTGAATCTGGAGGAATTCTCCAGTACAGGCTGAGTTCACTTGGGATGTCTTATTCTTGTTTAAGTCTCGTTTTATGAAGAAAGGTAACCATTGCTGGCAAGCACATTTGCCATACACTTTGACCTTTGCACCCAGCTGTGAGGGACTCCAGCCGGTTGGCACATTCTTTTGAGGTGCAGCTCCTTTCTCAGGGAGGAGGGGACCGGAACTCTGGGAGATGTTATAGCTCCTAGGTTGCCAGGCTTGGAGCTAGAATAAATTTTCTTCAGAAGTTAGCTATGTCAGCGATGCACGGAAAGTTAGTTTACTGGGTAAGAAAAGAAGCACACACAGTTCTGAGCCCTGTGGCAAGAGGGAGCCCTGAGAGATCCTTGGTCAGGAGCTCCTCATGGGTGCAAATGGGTCCAGGGAGGGGAAGGAGTGTGGCCCATTTTGGTTGGCTGTACAGCACATGGCTTAGGACTCTCTCATCCAGGCGGGGTATTGTTAGAGTGAATGCTCTCCCTTTGCGATCGCCAGGTGGTGTTCAGAAAATAGCCTAGATTGTCATTAACCAGTTTAGAATAATTTACAACCAACATGACAAATAGAGAAAGGCGGTCAATAGCAAGAGCTTACACGGGAGGGAGACAGTGTGGCTTCTGGCTGCTTCTCCCTGAGGCTAAGTAGGTATCTAGGTGCACTGGGAGCAGGGAGCTGAGGTAATGCTTTGCTGGCCCCACATTAGTGTGTGGCCTCAGACCTGACCACAGTGGTCAGTGTGCCCTGCTCTGCACCCACTGACTGGGAGATGTTAGCGATAATTCAGTGCACTTTGCACACAGGCAAAAAAGATGTGTACAGGATCCTAGAATGTTAGTTGCCATAGCAACATCTGCCTTTATTATCACCTAAATCCATTCACTGCATAAATATAGTAACTATTTGACTTACCCACCCCCAGTCCACTTGGTAGGATTAAAAAAAATGACAACCAAAAAAATAAAACCCTCCAAATCCCTATAATAATTTGCAGCACGTGTGTGTGTGTGTGTGTGTGTGTGTGTGTGTGTATGTGTGTATGTGTGTATGTGTGTGTGTATGTTTCAAAGGATGCAAGAGGATGTTTGTCTGTGGTGAGGGTAGATATGCACAGGTACAGGTTAGTGGGGGATCTGCATCTTCCAATATATTCAGGAAGGGCAGTTTTCAGGGAGGAATGGCCACATAGGAAGCACAAAGGGGACTGATGCCGGAGAGCTACAGAAGAGGGGACGAGGGGAAGGAAGGCATTGTGTAGACAGTCCTAAGGGTATCAGATAGATCTGGGCACAGATCTTAGTGCCACTACTTCCCTATGAGTAATACTGAGACGCTCAGTCCCATGAGCCACAGTTTCCTCCTCTGTAAAATAGGAAACCATGTCCACTGTTGTCTCAGCAACTTCGTCTGTCTTGAGGACCTGTGATGCTATCTCTAATGTTGGGCCAGGACTTGAGCTGTGCTCACCAGCAGGAGTCTTATTTCCTAGGTAACACCTATATCTTCGACAGGGAGGTAAGAAGTACCAGGGCCTGGAGGAGTTGGTGAAGGTGGTCCCAGTGCCAGTCAGGGCAAGAGGGCTAGGCTAACCAGAAGAAGGGCAGGGTGGGCAAAATAAAACAGGTAGCTTCAGCCAATGGACATTCCATATGGTCATTTCCCTTTAGAAGACATGGTATCCATACATGTAAGCTGTCAATTAGCATTAGCTTTGGGAGGAAGGAAACTATGGGTTTCAATTTGGTATCCAATAGCTTGCTGGGAACTAGGAGATAAATATGGGCAGATAGAGTCTCATTGAGACCGTAGGTATCGCCACTGTTGAAACACAGAAGCTCTCCTGGCCCTTCTGAGCCCCAGCTTCTGAACTCCTGAGAGATGATCTGAGTTTTCCATGGAGCATAAGCATCAGGAGCAAATACTTACAGGTATCCACTACTTGATAGAAAGCATTACATTTGTATATGCTTGGCCCAGGGAGTGGCACTATTAGAAGGTGTGGCCTTGTTGGAGTAGGCGTGTTACTGTGGGTATGGGCTTTAAGACCCTCATCCTAGCTGCCTGGAAGCCAGTCTTCCACTAGTAACCTTCAGATGAAGATGGAGAACTCTCAGCTCTGCCTGCACCACGCCTGCCTGGATGCTGCCATGCTCCCACCTTGATGATAATGGACTGAACCTCTGAACCTGTAAGACAGCACAAATAAATGTTGTCATTTATAAGACTTGCCTTGGTCATGGTCTCTGTCACAGCAATAAAACCTTAAATAAGACAATCTCTCTCTCTCTCTCTCTCTCTCTCTCTCTCTGTATATGCATGTTGTGTGCACAGGACATGGAAAACATGTGGTGGAATCATGTGGGACTGTTTTCTAAGCCAGACTACTACTGTCTTTGTGAGTTCAGTTGTGCCCACTGACAGATCATCACAGCTGAGCTTGTAGACTGTTGATGTTCCTTCACAGAATGAGGGGCAGGGAAGGTTGTAGGTTCCTCACCTGAGAGTCTAGCTGCTCCTCCCATTCAGTTGTGTGTGATTCCACCCTAATTGCCTGTAACTGCGGGAAGGGGCTAGAGTATAAAAGATGGGAAGGCCTAGTGGAGGGGGTCCCATCTGAACAGTAGAGAGGAAATCATTATTTATGTTGGACACAGACCTTCCGATGTGGCTGCTTTAGGGTAACCCATGCTTCTGCCCATAATTCCTCACTCATACTCTGTAAGTAACCCTAGTAGACTCATTGGTTCTCCAGGGTGAACTTGGATGGTCTCAAACTGTGATTTATTATTGGGACCTTATGAGGAAGAGGGGAGACATTACCTCGTTCCCCCTGGGGTGAAAATTTTCCACAGGAGGTCATGGGACAACTTGTGGGAATTGGTTCTCTCCTTCCACCAGGTGGGTTGCAGGCTTAGTGGCAACTGTCTTTACCCACTGAGCCACTTTGACAGCTCTGGTAGCCATTGCTGTAAGTGCTTATCACTTACAAATCCACTCAGCCCTTGCAATAATTTCATATAGTAGTGATCACTATTGTCTCACTTTGCAGTGGGTAAACTGAGGCACAGAGTGGCATGCACAGGAATAGTGTGCTCCCATAAAGCACCAGCTTCAGGGTAAGGATTGGAGACCTTCGTGCTCTGTAATTCTCATGAGAGGAGACACATACAACATTTATCCCATGCCTGGCCACAGTAACTACTCAGCAATTATCAACTCTTAGTGCTAATAATTGATATTATTTTGTGAAAACATTGCCAAGCATTTGAAGTTCAACATAACCCCATTCCCCCTTTTTTTGAAGTGGATTTCTTTGTCACCAGTATTTAGAAATAACCTCTTCCTTATAGTAGACTTTTCTAGAAGCAAATTTTGTTATGAGGGAAGATAACAGGAAAGATAAGATGAGTGAGGATAAAAAAGGAGCCCCTGAAAACAAGGCCACTGTCCCTGAGATACCCATTAAAGTTAGACGGTACTTGACTCTGGTCCTGCTTCAGGCCTTGTTATCTGTGTGTCCTTAGGCTAGCTACTGAAGCCTTCTGAACAGAACTTGTAACTGTTGTGGTGACTAAATGGCAGAAGACACAGGAGGCCTTAGCGTGGTGCCTGGTACACTGTAAGTACATGACAAATGTATCTGCTGTGACAATAAAGACCATGATGCTGACAGAGGGTATGGTGGTAATAAAAAAGTTTTGACCTATTCCTGTAGGCATTTCCTCTTTGTTCCTCTGTCCTGTAGAAGAAAGAGAAGTAGTGGGCTTCAGTCAGGGTCTCAGAAGTCTTGGAGAAAAAGTAGTGTGTGTGTGTATGTGTGTGTGTGTGTGTGTGTGTGTGTGTGTGTGTGAGAGAGAGAGAGAGAGACAGACACACACAGAGACAGAGAGACAGAGAGACACAGACACACAGAGAGAGAGACAGAGAGACACAGACACAGAGAGAGAGAGACAGAGAGAGACAGAGAGACAGAGAAGAGGAGAGGAGAGAGGAGAGAGAGAGATCTCAAGCACCATTCTTCAGGAGCTGTCCACCATTTTTTTTTTTTTGGAGACATGGTCCCTTATTGGCCTGGAGCTCACTAAATAGACTAGACCAACTGGCCAATGAGCTCCACGATTCACCTGCCTCGGCTTCCCCAGTGCTGGGATTATAGGTGAACATCATCACATGCAGTGTTTTTAACAATGGGGGGGTGGAATTCAATTGCAATCTCCTTAGTTCTATACAGCTTATAGAGCCATAGGATGGGAGCCAGAGAAGACATTGTTGTTATAGCCTCGCTGGAGATATCTGCCCTCCTCTGGAGAGTAGGCAGGGGGATTGTGCTCCCTGGAGATGTGATCTCTAGAATAACAATTCTTCCTGGTATCCAGGAATTTCTAGGAATTAATTAACTCTTAATCTTGGACAAATTGGCATAGGTGAGTGTCTTTCTCCCCTCTTAAATAATTTCTATGAGAAAAATTTTGTCTTGCAGGGAGTGGGAAAGTAACAAATAGGAATATTAATCTGATTATAAATATTTTAGAACATGATATTAATGTTGGGTCCAGGTGAAACTCAGACACAAATCAAGAACCAGCACCTATAATTCCCAACACTATTTATTCTTCAAAAATATATTTTTTTAAAACCTTGACTTTCATTTACCTCTTAACAATTAAGCCTTTGGTCTCTTTCTTAGTGTAAGAGCAATGCCGGCACGCAGAACTCTGCAGGGGAGAGAAGGAGGGATCTTGGTTCCTATACTGATCTGGGAAGGCAATGGTTAGATAAGAGCAGGTTGGAAGGTGCAAGACACTGACCTTGCCTGGTCACAAGGTACAGTGGAGATGCTATTTGCCAAGTCACTGGGGCAGAAACTGAGGACATTCAATGTCCATTCCATTTCCTCCCCAAGCATTAGTTTTATCCCTTGTGTAGGTATCAGGGAAACATCTCTGTAATGTTAGGAATATCAGATGCATGGATTGCAGCCTACGGAAACACAGGTGGAGCTGTACACTCTATTCAGGTCCCCTCATACCTCCCTTCATTCAGTGTGTTTTTTTAAAATTTGTGACTGAGCAACAATGTATCTTTGCAGCCTCTGTTACACTGTGCCATGGTTATCTAGAGCTGTCTAAGATACTCATCAAGTTCCTTTCTTTCTGGGTTGTAACCTGCTAGAGATTGGGCTGAACTATTGTTTCTTGCACTGTCGTTAAGAACCGTCATCTAAACAAGGTGTGATGGTACACACCAGTAACTCCAGCACTTGGGATATTGAGACAGGAGAATTGCCAGCTTTGGATACATTAGATCGGCCAGAATGTTATAGCAAAATTCGGTCTCAAACGAACTAAGAAATAGTTGCAGGGGTGGGAGAGAATAGCTCACTTGCCATAGCATTTGTTGTAACGTCTTAGGGTTTTACTGATGTGAAGAGATACCGCGACCAAGGCAACTCTGACAAAGGAAAACATTTGATTGGTGCTGGCTTATAGTTTCAGAGGTTTAGTCCATTATCATCATGGTGGGAAGAATGACAGCATGCAGGCAGACATGGTGCAGGAGGAGCCAAGAGTTTTAAATCTTGTTCTGAAGGTAGCAGCAAGAGACTGTCGTCTTCGTCAGGCAGCCAGGAGGAGGAGCCATGCCAGGTGGAGCCTGAGCATAGGAGACCTCGAAGCCCCTGTACACAGTGACACACTTCCTACAACAAGGTCACCCTTCCTCCAATAAAGCCACATCACCTAATAGTTCCATTCCCTATGACCAAGCATTCAAACACATGAGTCTATGGGGCCAAACCTATTGAAACCACCACAGGACATGATCTCTGGGGCACAAATGAAAAGAAAAATCTGGATGTGATGGCTGTGTTGAGTAGACTGGGGGTTGGGTGGATGTATGTTGCTCACTACCCAGCTAGCCTGGTCTACTTGATGCATTCCTATCCCAGTGAGAGACCTTGTCTCTAGAAAAGAAAAATGAATGGTGTCCAAGAAGCAACACCCAGAGTTGTTCTCTCAGCTCCATATATGTGTGTACACATGTGCACCCCACATACATGCATATGAATTGATTCCCTGAACAAAACCAAAATTAGTTTTTAATCTTGCTCTGTCTCATCTCCACATCTCTTCTCATCTGTCTCTTGTCCTCCTCCCTGCGTTTCTGTATTTTAGAGTGAAGTTTTTCAGGAAAACAAGCCCCGAGACTGCTATTCAACTAATATTTTCGATAATTGTAGCATAGTTTTCAGAGATTGACTTGAGTTTTTGCCCCAGACCTATTAAATCCAGGTCTCTGGAGGTAGAGGCCAAGCACTGAAAAATTTGAAAAGCTCCTCAGGTAATTCTAACATGCAGTCAGGTTGAAAGCCATTGACTTAGACCATTATTTCAGGGAACGGCTGTTTATTCTTGGGAGGTTATGAGGTTAGCTCCACAGTTTCTTGCCAGAAAATTTGGAGAACAAAGAGGCCTATTTGGTAGCCCTTGGTAGACAGGAAATCACAAAGCCAAGAGATCTGCTCTGGGCATCTTAAATAGCCAACTTCCTTTCTCTGTTCGCTCTTGATGGATTGGCCATTTTGCCAAAGTGTCCCCTCCTGCCCCTCACTCCTCTTAAAATCAGTAAAGGATGTTACCAAAAGGACAGGGTGTGGTGGTTTGAATATGCTTGGCCCAGGGAGTGGCACTATTTGGAGGTATGGCCTTGTTGGAGTAGGTACAGCCTTGTTGGAGGAAGTGTGTCACTGTGGGTGTGGGTTTTAAGACCCTCTTCCTAGCTGTCTGGAAGCCAGTGTCCTCTTAACGGCCTTCAGATGAAGAGTTACAACTTTCAGCTCCCCCTGCACCATGCCTGCCTAGACACTGCCATGCTCCCACCTTGATGATAATGGACTGAACCTCTGACCCTGTAAGGCAGCCCCAATTAAATGTTGTCCTTATAAGAGATGTCTTGGTCCTGCTGTCTGTTCACAGCAATGAAACCCTAACTAAGACACAGGGAATTCAAACTGGAAGGGTAGGTACTATCGGGAAAAGGGAGGCCAACTCTCATAGGTTGGACGAGGCTTTTCCAAAATCTGCTTGGAATTCAGTGGGCACAGCAGAGCAGAGGTAGGGAGTGTGTGGAAGGAACTGCCCTCACTTCTGTAGATGCCTTGAGTTTTATGGTGTCTGTTCCACAGACTGAAGAAAGTTATATAACAACTCGAGGTTCTTCATGCCTGTTTATACTTAAAAATAATTCAAATTTTTGGTTAAGACTACTACCCTCATAGCCTTGTGTCACAAAAAGTAGTCTCCATGTTGTCCCCGATGTTGGCTGTTCTGCTTGTGAGAATGGAAGATAGAGACCACTTGTGGAGTGAATGGTGGCCTCTGGTGAAGCTAGAAGTGGCCAGATGAGCATGTTAGGGGCCAACACACTCCCTTCTACCACACAATAGAACAATATGACCTTCAGTTCACTTGCAATAACACTGTTTCAGTGAACGTTATTGCACACAACTCGTAGTCTGTATCTTGAATTATTTCATTAGGAAAAACTCTCAGGAGCAGAATTAGAGGGCAGTAGACTAGAGAACATGGCTAAATTTGAGCCCCTCATAAGTATTTCTAATCCTGCCTAGAGCACTAGTGTCAATGTGAGCTCCCATCATCAGCTTGCAAGAACGCTCGTTTCCCGCATGTCCACCAACTCCGGGCTTCCTTACTGAAAATATGTCTTGATATTCTTACCTTCTTTTGGATTGTTCTCTTTCTGTCCTATTCTTAGAAATTTCTAATTGGGTGAATTAAATCATGTGTATTGTCTCACGTCTATTTTTTCCTTCAAGAGGTAGAACTGAAACATCTCTTTGCTTTAGAAACATGACAATCATCTTTTTATCCTTCTTCCTAGTCAGAAGTAAGTCAGCTTTCAGGTGTGCAGTAAGGGATGAGAGACCTCTTTGCTCTAGCAGATTCTGCAAAGAGTAACTGCTTGTGTGAGATTTTTCTCCTTGTCTTTGAGTGCACAGTGGCCCTTGGTCTTCTTCCAGAGAGCCTGTCTCCCATCCTGAATGAGCGTGCCTTGATTCTTAAGCAAGGGTCTTGATGGATCCTGCAGTAGAGCCATGAGTTAGTTCCTTTTATTATCAGGAGAAATCTTTATTGACTGCTACTGAGTGTCTTGTGCTGCCTTAGATGTTCTCCAGTACGAGCAACCCTTACTATTCCCAGATTCGGTCTTAAGTTCTCCTAATTGCTAACATTTATTTATATCCTCCAAATTAACACGCAGGGCATGTCTGTATTTGTGGACATTCAGAGAACAGTAGCTGAGCTTCCAGGATCTCTACCCTTTCCAGGCCATCTTTACGGCATAGTTGACGTTGGTTTTGTAATGTTGCTTCGTGTGGTGTTTCCTGTTGCTATTATGTCCTCTCAAGTCACGGTGCTGAGGTGCTGTCTTAGGATTTCTAAGCATAAGGAAGCGGTGGTGTGCTTGTGGAGAAAACACACGTTAGCTCGGGCGTGAACCACAGAGCTGTTGGCCCTCAGATCAATGAGTCAACAACACACATTAATAATACATCTTTAAAGAGAAGAATACAGGAGTAAAGTTGCTTATTGATTGGCTGATGAAAACTGTTAGAGTTAGAGACCCACAGGAATTCAACTCTCTCTTTTTCCTTGAATCAATCATTCAGAATGTGCTAATTCAAAGTTCATCGTAACTTCATAGAACACGGCTACTGGGAATGCCAGATGTTGACTGTGTATAAAGAATAGCAGCCTATCTCGGGAGATGGGAGGAACATAGTTAAGGAGGTAAAGAACACAGAAAGTAGGAAAAGCGTAAGAACTTAAGGATGGGAGGGGCTGGGTGAGCCAGAGGAAGGCTTTGTAGAAGCCGCAGTCATGAGTCTGGAGTCTGTAGTAGGAAGAGACTTTATGTCAGCCCAGGAGGCAAAGAGCAGGAGTGGGTGAACTGTCTAATTTGGGGAGGACAGGCTGGTGAGTTAATTGGTTTGCAACTAAAGATAATTGTGAATGCGGAGCAGATGAGAAATAAGGATAAGAAAATGTGGGGTTAAATAATGAAGGGAATCTTAAAGGACCTCTTTATTCCTTATACCAGTGGTATGCTTTCAAAAGAAAGTCGTTTTGTTACAAAAATACAGCATATTTAGCATAGAGTTTCATTGACTTTGACAGATGGATACACCAAAGTAAATACCTTAAAAATCAAGACAAAACATTTCTTTGATTCCTTAAATATTCCATATTTTCATTGGCATCCCACATCCCTATGACTTGTGGTCCCAGACCCAAACCAAATGCAGTTGGGAAGTTGCTGCTCAAGCATGCGTGCGGACTTAAGTTTGGATTCCAGCATTCACAAAAAGTCAGCAAACCCAGCCCTGGTCTTAGAGGTGTTTGGTTTTGACCTGATCATGGTGCATCTGAACTCAGTTCCTCATGGTTTTAATTTACCAACGGAGCCACCTCTATAGCCCTGAAATAGTTTATCTTGACCTCAGCCATGCGTGCAAATTCTAGTTGCTCCATATTCTTATACCTGACGTGATTAATTAAAGTGCTAGCTGTTCTAGTGAATATGGACTGGTTTTTCATTGTGGCATAAATTTACATGAAAAATTTATTAGTTCTTTGAGACATCATTGAAAAGACAAATGTGGTGGTTCATGCCCATATTTCCAGCTGTTAAGGAAGCTGAGAACACACACACACACACACACACACACACACACACACACAGAGGAACACACACACATACACACACAGGAACACACACACAGGAACACACACACAGGAACACACACAGGAACACACACATATACACACAGGAACACACAAACAGGAACACACACACATACACACACACAGGAACACACACACAGGAACACACACACATACACACATAGGAACACTCACAGACACACACACACACACGAATGAAGGACAAGACACAGAGTACATTCACAGCACAGATGTATGACAAGAGACTGATGCCTAGAATATGAAGGACAGTAAGAGGTAACCTTAAGAAATACTTGCAGACATTTGACCAGTTCCTTCACTAAATGAGAGCTACAAGTATCCAATGCCTCAACTAATATTTAGTTATTTAGTGTCTAGGGTGGCAAATCTTTTCAACTTGATGTATTGAAAGGCACCTAGATGAGTAAGAGCACATTCCTGCCTGTGTCCTTGCAGGCACTCTCACAGATGACTGGCTCAATCCATTGATGGGTTTAAATTTTGAATAGATTGGGAGGTGAAACTGTTGAAACTGTTGGAGGAAGTGGGTTTCTGAAGGCCTGTAAAGGCTATCTCTTGCTGTTGGTTCCTGCCTGTTACTTCTCTCTGCTCCCTGGCTAACGTGAGGTAGGCTTTGCTGTACCACAGCCTTCTGTCATGATGGTTTACCACAGGTCCAGAATCAGCAAAACCAGTTAGTGTGCATCGGAACCTCTGAGACCATGAGCCAGAATAAATCCTCCTTTAAGTTACTTCATGCAGCCATTTGTTGCAGCAGCCACAATGTTAACACAGCACCTCAAATCACTGAACCAATGGGACCTCATCATATCCACCGGACCTGGCTTTCAAATGGTATCTTTTGAAGAACAGAGGTTTTTATTTTTGATGAGGGCCAATTTAAAATGCTTTCCTTTTGTGGTTTTCAATTTTTGTATCAAATGAAATATTTACTGTGCTGGGTATTTTATATCAGCTTAAAACAAGTTAAAGTCATCTGAGAGGAAGAAACCTCAATTAAAAAAAAGTCCTCACATAAGATCCTATTGTAGTCAAGCCTGTAAGGCATTTTCCCAGTTAGTGATGGGGGAGGCCCCAGTCCATTGTGGGTGGGGCCGTCCCTCGGCTGGTGTTCCTGGGTTCTGTGCGAAAGCAATGCAGGAGAGGCAAGCAGCAAGCAGCACCCTGCGTCAGCTTTTGCCTCTGGGTTTCTGCCCTGTTTGAGTTCCTAGTCCTGACTTCCTTCGATGATGAACAGTGACATGGGATTGTTAGCCAAATAAACCATTACCTTCCCAACTTGTGTTTTTTGTGATCATGGTGTTTTATTACAGCTGTAACAAAACCACACACACACACACACACACACTGACACACACACACACACACTCACACACACACACACACACACACATACACACCACTCACACACACACACGCCCCACCCCCACACACCTCCCACCGCCCCACACACACCACATACACACACACACACACACACACATACACCACACACACACACACACCACACACACACTCACACCACACACACACACTCACACCACACACACACACCACACACCACACCCCAAACAACCCCACACACCCCCCAACACCAAAACACAACACACACACACACACCACAACACACACACACACCCACCCCACCACACACACCCACCCAACACCCACACCCCACACACACACACACACACACACACACATACACACACACAAACACACACACACACACACCACACACACACACCCACCCACATACACACACACACACACACACACACACCACACACACACCACACACATACACCTCACACACACACACACACTCACACACATACACACCCACACTCACGCACATACTAACACACATACACTACTCACCACACACACAAACATGCACACACACACACTCACACACATTTGGGGGTTCGATGTGAGCAATAGCTGAGGTGGCATACAGCTCTCAGCAGTGTCTGATAAAATGCTGACTTCCCTGTTAGCTTTTCTTGGCTTGGCCATATGCATGTGGGTCTATTTCTGAACACTCAGTTCAGTCCTATTAGTCTGTAGCTATACTCACGCCCATAAAGCACTGTCTTGATTACCGTAGCTTCACAGAAATTCACAGAAAGTATTAAAAGCGGGAAGCACACATTCTCCAGTTTAAGTCTTTTTTTTTTTTTTTTTTTTTTGGAAATTGTTTTACTAAGTTCCTTGAAAATCCATGCGAAATTAAAAGCTATCCTTCCAATTTCATAAGAAAATTCACTGACACTTTCATGAGGTCCAGTTGAATCAGCAGATATTTCTGGGGAGAAGCAAGAAGCATATTGAATCTTCAAACCCATGAACATAGTATATCTCCTCAACTACTTCTTTTTCCCCCCTTGGGTGCAGCGGAACTTTATTGATGGTATTCAAGAGAGTAGGGAGGGCTCCCTAGGCCCCTCCTGTTATTATGGGGTCTGGGATTGTGAGGGAGATGCTCAGTGTTGGGGCCTGAGTTGGGATGGGGACTCCTCAGCAACTGAGGGCCTCTCTCTTGCTCTCAGATCCTTGCTGGGCTGGGGTGGGTGGTCCAGGGTTTCTTGCTCCTTGGAGGCCATATAGACCATGAGGTCTATCACCCTGTTGCTGTAGCCGTATTCATTGTCATACCAGGAAATGAGCTTTACAAAGTTGTCATTGAGAGCCATGCCAGCCCCAGCATCAAAGGTGGAAGAATGGGAGTTGCTGTGGAAGCCACAGGAAACAACCTGGTCCTCAGTGTAGCCCAGGATGCCCTTCAGTGGGCCCTCGGATGCCTGCTTCATTACCTCCTTGATGTCATCATACTTGGCAGGTTTCTCTAGGTGACATATCAGATCTACAACGGATATACTGGGGATAGGAACACAGAAGGCCATGCCAGTGAGCTTCCCGTTCAGCTCTCGGATGACCTTACCCACGGCCTTGGTAGAACCAGTGGATGCAGGGATGATGTTCCAGGCAGCCCCATGGCCATCACGCCACAGTTTTCCAGAGGGGCCATCCACAGTTTTCTGAGTGGCAGTGATGGCATGGACTGTGGTCATGAGCCCTTCCACGATGCCAAAATTGTCCTAGGTGACCATGGCCAGGAGGGCTAAGCAGTTGGTGATGCAGGATGCATTGCTGACAATCTTGAGTGAGTTGTCATATTTCTCGGGGTTCACACACATCACAAACATGGGAACAACAGCAGAAGGGGCAGAGATGATGACCCTTTTGGCCCTTTAAGTGGGCCCTGGCCTTCTCCATGGTAGTGAAGATGTCATTAGACTCCATGACATACTCAGCACCAGCATCACCCATTTGACGTTAGTGAGATCTCACTCCTGGAAGATGGTGATGACAAGCTTCCCATTCTCAGCCTCGATTGCGCTGTTGAATTTGCCATGGGTAGAGTCATACTGGAACACCGACCATGTAGTTGAAGTCAACAAAGGGGTCCTTGATGGCAACAATCTCCACTTTGCCAAGTGCAGAGCAGAAGGCAGCCCTGGTAACCAGGCGCCCAATACAGCCAAATCAGTTCACAGCAACTGTCATCATCTTGTTTATGGGACGAGGCTGGCACTGCACGAGAAGATGGCGGCTGTCTCTGGAACAGGGAGGAGCAGAGAAGCCTCTCCTCAGCTTCTCAGGAACCTTTTTTAAATACCCAGCAATGTTTTACCTTATTGAAAGAAGAGGTTTTATCATGATTTTGATGCTATCGTTATTGACCTTTACAAATGATCATTTTTGCAATGATTTTCTTTTCTTTCTACCAGTTTTCAGTGTCCGATTTTTGCATTTTTGGTATTTACTATTTAACTTTTTTTACACAATTTGGGTTTAACTTTTTTAAGATAGAAGATTAGCTACATTATTTTGGAACTTTCTTTTCTGAATTTTCAAAGCTATAAATATCTCAGTTAGTGCTTTAGATGAACATTGCATATCTCACTATATATGATTGCCTAATCATTAAATATAAGATATATAACATTTTTTGGTATGGTTTTTATTTGAACTATGGGCTTCTGGAAGGGTTTTGTTTAGGTTTTAGAACATATTTCTTAGATTTTGTATGCTTCTGATTTCTACCTTTATCCTGTTGTGATCAGAGCACACTGTAAGTTCCTTCACATGCTGAGTGGTATATATATATATATATATATATATATATATATAAAATATATTTATATATGTATATATATATAATATATTTATATATGTATATATATGCCACAATTATACTTAAATAATTGTATATAATTATACATATTACATTTAAATTATATAATGTATATTATACAGCTTATGTTATATATAAATATTATATAATTATATAAAAAATATAACTATATAATTATATAGTTGCATAAATGTATAATTATATAATATCTATTAAAATATTTATATATATATATAGTCAAGATAGTGATGTTAGTCTTGTGACTGCTGGATACTTGAGCTGCTTGTTTTACCAATTACTAGGAACCCACTAGTTTGGACTGACAAGCTTTAATTATGAATTTATCTATTTCTTCTTTCGGTGATGCATACTTTGCTTCTAGTATATTAAAATTCAGTTCTTAGTGAAGCACACATTGAAGATGACATCTTTCATCATTATGGAACGTGCCTTTTTATTCTTGAAAATATTCCTTGTTCTGCTATGAACATAAGCATTCCAGGTGTATTTTGATTTGTTTTAACTCATTTTTAGATCTCTTTAGTTTGATTGATTTGTGATTTGGTCCATAGTAGGCAGCATATACTCTTAGATTCTGCTTTTTTGATGTGTTTGGCTACCTCTGTGTTTTAAATTTTTTAAATTTTTTCATTAAGACAATCTGAACTTAATGTAATTATCGGTAGTTGGCTTTAAATCTACCATCTTCTTGTTTGTTTTCTATTTAGAATTGTTTCCATCTGTTCTCTGTTCACATTTTTCTACCCCTTTTAGATTGGTTATTTTGTAAAACAGTTTGACTCCTCCTAATTGAAATTCTGATTTGAAAAAGAGGCAGTCTGAGAGCTTCACTCGTCTGTAGGTATAGAGATAAATATTCAGAATGCAGCTGGGGATTATGCTGGTTTAGGAAAGTGGCAGCAGGCGCTCTCCTCTTAAGATCCATGACCTCACCAGCCAAGGGTAGTTGGGTAGGTCTATAGTGCCAGCATGCTTTCCTCCTGTGGAGTGGACCTTCAGTAGGCAGCCTCTGGATCTGCCAGGATGTGAGTGGCAACGTTGTCCCTGCAGGGATACCTGTATGCTGGTCCTTGTTGTGGTACAAAGGTACCATTGTTGGGTAGGACTCGATTGCTGTCCTCTCTTGGCAGTTGCATAGCACCTACTTTTTATAGTTGATTTTCATGGTCCAGAATATTGCATGGAAAATTTAAGGAATAATTCATAACATTTAAATAACTTTCATTATATTGCTGTAATTGTTCTATTAAAAATTAAACCATATCATTGGCATAGTGTATAGAAAAAGACACAGACTATATAAGACTCTCCATGGTTTTCAGACATCCTTGTGGGGATCGTGGATTAAATCCTTCACAGGTAAGGCAGAATCGCTTAGTTTATAAGCGTTGTAATTTATTGTTTTGCAGTGTGCATATTCCACATTAATTCTAATCTCTAGGCCTGTGTCCATTAACTGATTTTCTTTGTGGTTTTGGATCATACCTTTCCAACTTTTTCACATGCTTAATAATTATTTTTTATTGAAAGCTAAATTTTTATTTGAATTTACTTTGCCGAATGCTTAATTTTGTTCTCTCCCTTTGAAGATTGCGACTATATTTGACAAGCAGTGACATTACTTGGGGTTCAGATTGGCTTTGAGGGCCATCTTGCAGACTGTCTTAGGGTAATCATGGAGTATGTTTTATTCTAGGGCTTGGCCATAATGCTAAACTATGACACTTCCGACCTCTAAGGAATGTTTTATGAACTTCAAAGGACGATCTATTTGATGGAAACTCAAGCAGTTTCCAGATCTGTTGGCTCTGAGAATTTCTTGGCTGATAGAATTCTGCTGATCATTTTTTCCAAATCTCATGGAATTTTCCCCTATATAGGTCCACAGTAATCACAACTAGATTTGAGAGGGTCCTATTAGCATTGCTGGGAACTTTTATTCACATAGTACCCACATTTTCAGTGTTTTACCTTCAATGTCTTACCTGCCATGGTGTTCCCAACCTCATGTCCTCCTCCACTTCACAGGCTGCTGGGGTTTGTGTGAAATATTCCTTGTGCTACAGTCTGGAAACTGCCTCTAGGCAGAGAGAGAGGGGAGAGAGAGGGAGGGGGAGAGGGAGAGGAAGGGGGAGGGAGAGAGAGAGAGAGAGAGAGAGAGAGAGAGAGAGAGAGAATGGAATTTACTCCATCTTCTTTTACCCAACAGTCACAATCCTATTCTGTTTGCAGTCCAGTCTCTGAAAATGTTGTTTAATGCATTTTATCTGGATTTTCTTGATGTGTGGGATTACAATTCCTCAAGCAGCTGCTTGTTCCTCGGTGGAAGCTGTCGTTTGGAGCCGTGTTCATTGGCATGCACGTTCAAGTTGAAGTGATCAGGAGCACGCATGTTGTGCTTTTACACAGTGAGTAAGGATTGGTCTTGGTCCGTTTGAGATTATGTTGCAAACTCCCACAGCGTCGCTCAAGCAGCAAAGATTTATTTCTCTCAGTTCTAGATGCTGTTAGTGTGAGGTTAGGGAAAGAGCATATCTGGGTTTTGGTGATAGCTTGCTTCCTGGATCGTGGAGGGCCATGTTTTTGTTACATCCTCACTGTGGTGGGGGGGTGGTCTAAAGGAGAAAGCATTCTGTCCTGTTACCTCTTTGTTTACAGGTGTTATTCCTGTTATGAGACTCCTACACTAATGACATCGTTTAACCAACCTACTGCTCAAGATCACATCTTCAAATATCACAAAGGGCACCAAGTCTTCAGAACAGACCCTGAGACATATCATCCATCAGAAACACTGTTCGTGGGGCCCTGTCTGGCATCGATAAGAGGGGAGGCCCTTGGTCCTGTGAAGCATTGATGCCCCAATGTAGAGCAATGCTAGGGTGGTGAGGCAGGAGTGGGAGGGTGGGTGGGGAGAACCCTCATAGAAGCAGGGGGAGGGGGATGGGGGTTTGCAGAGGGGAAACCTGGAAAGGTGATAACATTTGAAATGTAAATAAATAAAATGTTCAATTAAAAAAAAAAGAAATATCCTTCATTACTCAATGGTGTTTTTAAACTGGTGTGTAACCATTCCTGTAAGGTGTGCGTTAGGACCACAATGATGAATGCTTCACTTTTCTCCCTTGTTTTTACTACTGGATTTGAGAATTACTACATGCAACAGGAAGCCCTTACAAACGGGCTCTGAACAGGAGGTGACATGAGGAAGTAAGTGCTCACGGAGGTCGGGACTTCTTAAGCCTTTTCCACTTGTGCCCTCCCTTTCCCTGAGCAACTTTGCACAATCCTAGGTATATGAAATATACACAGGTCAAACATGTATTGGTGGTAAGTCATAAAGACATTTATTTTATGAATGAGGAAATAGTAAAGGGCTCGACATGAAAGCGCTTTTGTATGAGAGCCTAAGATTCATTGCCAGAGGCAGAAGAAAAGCCAGGCATGGTAGCATGAACTTGTAATCCTGGGGAGGTGGAGACAGCTGGAACACCCGGCCTCACTGGTTACACACCTTAATCTAACCAGCAAGATCTAGGCCAATGAGATACACTCTCTCAAAGTTAAGGTGGGCAGGGGCTGGGAAGATGCTTGTTCTCCCAGCGGACCCGAGTTTGATTCACAGCACACATATGGCAGCTAACTGTAATTTTAGTTCCAGGGAATCCGATGTCGCCTTCTGGCCTCTGCAGACACCGGGCATGCACATGGAGCACAGACATCCATGCAGGCAAATACACCCATTACACATTAGAAAAAAAGGCAGACAGTATAGGTGGAATAACATCTGAGGTTGACCTCTGCTGGCCTCCACATGCCCACATATGCAGGCACCCCCCCAACACGTACTTTCACACATGAAAACACACACACACACACACACACACACACCCACACACACACACACACGGAATTTATTTTGTTTTTAAATTAAAGAAGTTGGTATGGGTATTTTTTTTCTTTTTCTTTCTTTTCTTTTTTTGGAGCTGGGAACGGAACCCAGGGCCTTGCACTTGCTAGGCAAGCGCTCTACCACTGAGCTAAATCCCCAACCCCTATTTATTTATTTTATGTATATGAGTACACTATATCCATCTTCAGACACACCAGAAGAGGGCATCGGATCCCATTACAGATGGTTGTGAGCCACCATGTGGTTGCTGGGAATTGAACTGAGGATCTCTGGAAGAGCAGTCGATGCTCTTAACCTCTGAACCATCTCTCCAGCCCCTGGTATGGGTATTTTGCTTATGTGTATTTGTGTACTATGTCTGTGCCTGCAGGAGCCAGAGTTGGGCATCAGATTGTGGGTCTGAAGTTACACATGGTTGTAAGCTACCCTGTGGGTGCTGGGAACCAAGGCTAGATCATCTAGAAGAGCAGCAAGTACTCTGACTGCCGAGCCATTTCTATGCCCTAAGATTTTTTCTTTCTTTCTTTCTTTTTTTTTTCTTCTTTTTTTCGGAGCTGGGGACCGAACCCAGGGCCTTGCACTTGCTAGGCAAGCGCTCTACCACTGAGCTAAATCACCAACCCCTTGCCCTAAGATTTTAACTAAGTCTTTGGGCTGGAGAATTGCTTGACAACTTCAGTCGGTCTCCGGGAGTGGCATAGTGGAGAGGAAGCTAATTCCCACAATCCTCTGACCTCCTCACATGTGCCACGGTGTGCTCCTTGACAAATCAAAAGCAAAGACAAAACACATCAACCAAACCCAACAACATTCGATCCTTTGGCATGCCTATAATTGATTGCATACTACTAACAATAAGGATGCATTTATATTGCATAAAGAGTTAAATTGTGGTTGAATATCTGATATTGTAGGACATTAAGTCTCATTAATATTCTTCAGAATTGACTGATATTTAATTTTATAATCATTGATACTTAGAATACTGTTTTGCATACATCTATACAGAAGATGGCCTAAGTATGTTTGGAGCCATTTCAGAAAACTTTGGAGGAAATTCTGTCCTAAATCCTAAATCAAAATTCATTTGGCAGTTATTTACGGAACCCTAGTCAACAACTCAAACGGAAGCTTTCAACATCAACCCCTTTACTAGCACAGTCCAGTTCAAAGATACTTATAGGGTGAGTAATGGCAGGAAAATATTGAAGGTCTCTTCTTCCTGTAATTAGACAATTATGTCCCTATAAGAGCAAAAATGTATGTGTGTACAGTGAAAACACTGCGATCGGTAACAGAATCATCTCACCAGGCAGCACTTGGCGTTGCATGGCCCGAGCGCATGTGCGAATGTACGCCGTGTGTTTAGAACCCAGGCTGCAGGGAGTCGGCACGGAGCCGCACAGGCGACGGCCGCCAGAAGCACATGGCTTTCACTGTGTCCTTGATTTTGAATTTGTGCTTGATTACCGTGTGTTCAGAAACCCTTTAGTGCTACCAAGTTTCTCTTGATGTCCCCATTCAGTTAATGTGACCCCGTATAGGGTCATGGCCCACAGTTTCTGAAGCTGTGACAGGCGCTTGAACTAGGGAAGACTAAGCGTGGGCGTGGCTGTTACTTAACGGTCATTATGGCGTCCGGGGAGTGAGCTCTCTCAGGGCTGGGGTCAGCAGGGTTTAGGTTACTTGTTTAGTTGGCTGTGCCAGATTTTGGCATTCTCCTCAGCACCAGAACCTTGGACAGCTTCACCGGTGGAGAGCTCTGTGTCGTAATCTTTTATTCGGGCGTTTATTCATCCAGCACCTATTTATTTCACTGTCACACTTGGCATTTTAAAGAAACACCAGGCAAGCAAAGACTACCTACCGCTCTCGTTCTCATGGAGCTCATGACGTCTTCGGGAAAACAAGACAAAGGCAAGTTTAAAAATAAGCATAACAATTTGTTATTTTGGTAATATCTTATAGTGTGAAAGCGAATTTTCATAACTTTTTTTTTCTTGGTAGAGAAATAAAAGAAGACCAGCATATTCTTTTACGGGTTGTCCACGTGCATTAGGGAAGGACAAATGATGGGTGTGGATTGGTGTTAATGAGAGAAGCCTTTTCCAGTGGACACTGATGGAGAATTTTCCAGAAGATATGCAGAGAAGGATGTGCGGAAGAAGAGGTCAAGCTTCCGAGGGCTACAGGAATTTCTTGGGCAACTTCACCAGTCTCCAGGCTGACCAAACCATGTAGAACTTGAACTTTAGGATGGTGACTTGGATGAAGAAGGGACCCGTGATAAGCCTAGGTGTAGATATGTGGACCTAGTTCAACAAATAAGAAAAAGAGTGGACTTTTTTTTTTGTCTGCAGTAAAAGGATGAAGGTTTTTGACCCATGCTTTCTGTTTCTTCTCTTCTGCCATGGGAGCTTATTTTAAAATTTACTTTTGACAGTAATAAGGTTTAAAAATAAGCTTTCTGCTTGCATTTTATTTTCCTAACAAGTTACAAAATTGGTCCTTCCCACAAATGCATGCAATCAAATTTTAGGACTATAACCACTGAGTCAATGTGTTAAATTAGAAACAGAACACCCTTTCTCTCCCAGACAAAATCCTAGACACTGGGAGGGTCACAAAGTTTCGGGGCTGTCCATCCACTGAGTAGTTCATGATGAGCAGGGAGTGACCAGAACCTTCGGTGTTTCACAGACTGTGACAACTGTCTGGGAATGTAGGTCTCCCTTCTCTTCTGTTTACTAGAGAAGTTTCCTAGCACCTGGGGATTGGATTAGAGACAGAAGAAAGAAGAATTTAGAATGGAAATCAGGGTCCTTGGTGGGCTGTTGCAGCCTGTGCTTCCATAGCACGGATCTCCATACTGGCATCTTAAACATCTTTTCAAGGAGATTTCTTGGGGGAAAAAGAGAACAGTGTTTCTTGTTCCAGATCTTTGAAGCAGTCATTTAAATCTATAATTGGGGCTGAAGTAGAAAGCAGGGAGAGAACATTGAGAGATGTCACTTTCTTACAGTTTCTGGATAAATCCCAGCGATGTGCGGGAGGCATTACAAAATAAAAATCAATTATCCCATCAGCAGGTGGGAAGCACTTACAGTAAATGCCTTCAAGTGTGTAGTAAGCACATGCCCGCGCCATGTGGGCCCCAACACAGAGTTGAGTGCAGCCTTATTAGTAAAAGAGAATCTGGCACGAAGTTTCTATTTTGTTTCACACTGACCAGTTGATGTCTGGAGTGTTTTATTTATTTGTAAAGGCAAGGCTTTCAGGTAATCCAACACTGTTAGCTCACTGTTAGCTCGACAGGGTTTTGAACCACCTGGAAGGCTCGCTTCCGTGAGCGCATCTCCAGAGAGCTTTCACTGAACAGGGAAGACCCGTCTTGAATTCGGGCGGTGCCAGCTCGTGGATCGGAGCACCAAATGGAATAAAAAGGGGGTGGGGGGAGTGAGGGAGGAGCCTGCTAAACTTTGGCGCCCATTTCTTCCTGCTTCCTGTCTGCGGTTGCTATACGACCAGCTGCTTTGTTCCCTTGCAACCACGCCTTCCCAGTCTGGATGACACAAACAAACCCTTCTTCCTTAGGCCGGTTTTTCTTTCGGTCAACTGTTTGGTGATAGCAATGAGAGAAAGTAGCCAGAACACGGAGATGCAAACAAAGTGACATCTTAAAACATTTAGAGGGTAAACGGGAGCGCAACAATTTGAAAGTGTGTGACGTACGGAATGGCTGATCCATGCTGCCCTTGCAATAGAGGACTCAGGGCTGAGCTCTGCTTAAGTACCAGGCTGGGTCTAGATGGGCTTAAACGTTGAAATAAATTCTCTGAGCTCTGAGAGGAGGGATTTGAGCCCGTTGAGGGCTGTGTGTTTTCTCTGTGTAATGTCTGGCTGTGGGTCTCTGTATTTTTTTCCCCATCTCCTGCAGGAGGAAACTTCTCTGACGATGGCTGAGTAAGACACTGCACTGACCTATGAGTGTGGCAGAAGGTCATTAGGAGTCACTTTATTTCTACATACTTTTAGTGGACTAGTAGTATTTGGTTTTACCCTAGTTCCCTGGGTTATCCAGTGTCTGGTTCTTGGTCTCTCAAGCAGTATCTGGGTATGGGCTTCATTCTGTGGAGTGGGCCTTAACTCAAGTCATATATTGGTTGGTTGCCCCACAGGTAGGCTCCAACTCAAGTTCTCTGTGTTCAATGAGTTGGGCAGATATTGCTGTCTTCAGCAATGGGGCCTTACTGTCCGATTGAGGAGAGCAGCCTTTGGCCTTAGCAGTCGTGTGGGTTGTAGGAGGCCTTTGGCCAACAGCTTGATAGATGTGACGTATTCCTGGTATGGGATGATTCATTTGGGGATGAGAGATGTCCATTTGGGGGCTTTCCTCCCCCCTGTTATTTGGTGATTTTATTTAGATTGACTCCATATATGCATACATTTGAGGAAACTTCTACTCTATTAGATTTCTATTCCACCCCTCAAATGACACTTAGTTTTAGCGAGCTCTCTCCGTATCTCCCCCCTCACCACCCCTTTCTTCCCTCTCCTCCCTCATTTGATCCTCATACTTTAGTGCCCACCTCCAGAGGAGGCAGAAAGAATGTAAGAGTCAGAAGGGATAGAAGAACAAGACCTTCTAAACAGGACACAACCGGTGTGTCACAGAGACTGGCAGCATGGGCGGTACCTTCACAGGTTCTAGAACTGAGAGAATCTGTGGACACACCAAGGGGTCTCAGTGGGGAAACGAAACACTCTTAAAGGGAAGGCTCGGTGCCTAGTAGACGGCCAACAGAACAAGCTCAATGGCGTCTGCGGAGCTTCTCTGTTTCATAATGTTGTGTCAGGGCTCCCCCCTCACAGGCCTTTTGCATTACTACTATGGCTTACGGTCTTGTGTTTTTGTGGGACTCTTAAGTGTGCATCTTATTTTATTATTCCTTAGATGTCTGTTTTCTAAGGAAAGACAGACGGAGTGTGGACCTGGATGGGAAAGTAGGGGAAGAATTGGGAGATACTAGGGGAGGGGAAGCCTAATCAGAATATGTTGTATGAAAACAATCTATTTTCAATAAAAAGGCAAAAGTAAATAAGTGAAATAAAAATAATTAAAACACACTTCAGCCAAAAGTAACTATGTTTAAATAACAGTAACAATCCAGTTTCCACTCTCAATCCATCAATTCTCTTGCTTTGGCAATCTGTGGTCTTCCCTGAATTCTACTGTTTTTTTTTTGTTTTTTTTTTTTTTTTTAAATATAAGTGTATTTCCCAAGAGAAAAACATTGAAATTAGGAGCAACTCCAATCCAAGTAGAGGGAGAGAGCTTCTCAGTGATTGGTTCTGGTCCACGGTGGGATAGCTTGTTGCTGAAGCAGTGAGTTACCTGTCATAGCCCAGAGGTAATGAACAACTGAGAAGGGGTCTAGCATCTGGAAGACACTGAGGTTGTTTGAGTCCAGCTTTCTGTACTTCACAACCAATTACACCACACATCAATGGCCTCCGAGAATTAGAAGTAGAGGTAGTAGGATCCCAGGAGACCATGGATAAAGGGGTTCAAAGGGTGTCGGCCAGAGCCCCATCTCAGTTCTAAGTCATTTGAGCCACTTGTAGAGGCAGGACAGAGGGGAGAAGAAAAATTTCTAAGCTGTCAATTTCTGTTGTTCTTTGTAAACATTTGTAACAAACTATTAGCAGCTGAATGAAGTCTACAAGGGTTCCTGTTTAATAGATCTATTCTTTCCAAATCAGGGGCTTAGCATCTTAGGCAATTCCACTCCACCTCTTGGGGGGCACTTTGATCCTTGGGTGTTGATGAAATGAGTGGATATTTGCTTTCTGTAACGAGAACAGAGTTCCTGTCGACTCAGAGGCTGTGTTTGACTTTCCTGACAGTCAGGTACGGGGTCTCCCTTTCTCTCAGGCCCTCGGGCTTCTGGCTGTATTCTTTGTTACTAGAATAGATGGGCCTTGTCTCCACGACACACAAGCATTTTAGAGTTTGCTGCTCAGACCTCCTTGTTTGTTGCTTCTGGCATTTCCTTTCACACGTAATTGTCTCGTATTTCCAATAAATTGTACAACGCCCAAGGTAACGATTGGTTTATACTATCGTGTGCCCCTCAGAGCACAAATTGCAGTGATTTTGTGTAATGGAGGTACTTATTCAAGTATTCATGATAGATATCAACTTGTCCAAGTAGGTCATTTTGCTTAAAGGGATGTTGACTGGCTTTTAGCTAAGATAGTTGTGGTCCCTCCTCTGAATGTCATTCATTGAGCGCCAGGCCTTTTCTTAAAAATTAAAAAAGCTTTTAGAGGGGCTAGAGAGAGGCTCGGTGGGTAAGGGCACTTTCTGTATAGGTGTGGGGCTGTGGGTTTGAATTTTCAGAATTCACAAAAGGTTGGGCATAACTGTGTGTGCCTGCAATCCTAGCATTGGGGGATGAACACAGGGCATGCTGGGAGATCTCTGGTCAGCCTGCCAGGCTGAGATGGTGAGTTGGGTCCATGAGAAACCCTGTCTCAAGAGAGTAAGTTGGAAATCAATAGAAGAATGTGCTTTGGTGTGTGTGTGTGTGTGTGTGTGTGTGTGTATGTGTGTATGTATGTGTTCAGGAATTCATACCTGCACATGCTTGTGCAAGCAATACACATACATGCACACACACACATACACATGAACTAACATACACACCACACATACATACACACACACACACATACACGATTTAGATATTACTTGACAATCTTTAAAGCTGGAGTGGGTGTTGGGTACTTTGAGGTCTCCTGAGGCCTGACATTTGACAATCACCAAGGTTTGTTTGTCTGACTTGTTATAGCACATTTGGGGTATTCTGCTGGTGATAAAATAAGTTTGTTCCAAATCAATAGGACATTCCTCTGACTCTGTAGTTTGAGTTGCTATGTCTCCTAGCAAAACAAATAGAATATTTTCCAAGAAGCCACACATTCCTGGTAGGCTCCTGGCTGTCCAAAAGGAAAGGTTGTCTAGTGGGCATGTGTGTTTTGCAATGTGATAGTGACTTTGCACACAGATCTCCTACCCCCTTTTCTTGCTCCTCTGGGAAGGCCTCAGGTGAAGGGCAGATAGCTTCTTAGTCCTTAAGAAGAGACTGAGGAAGAAAAAACACAATCAAAAATCCAATTATCAAAAAAAAAGTCATGTTAAAATAGCTCCACGCACAAGCCTGGTTGCAAGTTTGCACATTGGGAAACTAAAGAAATTGTTTTTCAGAGGCTGCATATGAACCAAATAACGCAATCTGAAGCCCCGTTCCTATATTATAAATAACTAGACTTGGCAGGTAATGGGAGCACACCACGACTTAATTGCCTTTGGTATTAATTAAAAAGGACAAAGCAGGCTTTCAGAGAGGGATTTTCATGTCTGTGGGAGTGCGCGCGCGTGTGTGTGTGTGTGTGTGTGTTTGTGTGTTATAAATAATCACAGAAGCTGACGATGGAGCAAGGGAGACAGCAGGCTCGTGTGTCCCGACCAAGATTATCATCCACACCAAGTGTCCAGTGCTGCCTGCTGGAGAGTGGAGAATGTGCTGGGCTCTAAGAACGCTCAACCTCCCTCCTCCCTTTTCTTGAATTCGCTTGCTTGCACCTACTGACAAGTTGTTCTTCCGTGTGCTGCTCAGATTACTGTTCCTGCTCAGTCCCTGACAACTGTCAACCATGAAGCCACTGTCCTGCATTTACATCATGCCTGACAGAGCTAAGCGAACTGGGCTGTTTGGCTCTGCCTTTGGTCTACCTCCACCACATCTGGTGTCTGTGGTTCCTCTTCCCCGAGAAACGTGCAGGTCTTGACAGCAAACCTCTAAGAGAGCTTGGAACAAATACATTCTTCTAAGCTCTGTTCTCAGGGGTGTGTGACAGTGTTGCCTCATTTTTCTTGTTCTTTCCAAGTGAGAGGAAGTTTAAAAAAGTGATTAGTGCTCCTTTTACTAGCTATGGCTTTGAGGTGGTCATCCCTTAAGGTCATAGGTAGTGTGTTTCAAATGGAGGGGAGGATTGTGTTGTCTCTAAGGGTTTCTTTAGCTGCACAACCACTTGCTCGGCTCCAACTTAGCGTTTCCCACTCGTGTACCATAGAAGAGTCAATGAAGGCTTTGTACAACAGGCAAAGAGCTAGCGGCTGCATTGCAGGAGGGGGAGAGTTGAGCTGAGTGAAATGAGATTGGCAAAGCCTTGAGATGCTAAGCTTTGTAATACATTAATTGATCATAGTCTTCTAAGCCTTGGCAGATGTGTCCACCAGTGCAGTTGTGTCACTAATGCTATGGAGGTAACCAAATACGTTCTGGTTGGACTTTAGGCCTGGTCCACAAGATGGAACGTGTGCCTGGTACCTTTAACAGGGCCAATAGCTGGTGGCTTGGTAGGTCATAGGCCCATAGGTTATAGAACCCATAACCATTATTCTGCTAAATGGACAAAGCAATAAACAGACTCCTCATGCCCCTTGGCTACTGCATTTCTCGACTCTCATCAGAGAAACGTACGCTAGATGGCAATTGACACCCATGCCCACTTCTTGTCAGTGTGCAGAGAATAAGAGATTGGAGTTCTCAGCCATAAATGAGATGTCTATATCACTGTCCCCCTCCTCCCCCTCACCCCACCACCCAGTCCCTAAGACACAACAATCATTGAGGAAGAAATGGAAGGATTCTAAGAGCCAGAGATAGTGCATAACCACTGTGAAATAGTGTTGTCTGGACATGGCAGGGCAGTTCCACACATGGACTTAGCCATGTCTAATACCTGTGTATAATCAAACTAGGCAAGCTCTCAGGATGGATAGACGCGGGGGTCATGGGGGTCCTACCTCTAGCTGAGGAGCCATAGCAGTAGATGAGTGCTGGAAGGAGAGACAGTTTTCTTCAGGAATGTGGCTTCTGATAGGCTACCCATATGCTAACCGATGGCCCTCTACTGGTGGACATACGGGTAGTACCCAGTACACTCTGTTTTAAAAAGAAGCACACGAAATTAGGAGGGAATGGTGGATGAGGGGCAGAGAGGAATGGAAGGGAGAGACAGGGGAAGGGTGCATTTGTTCAAAACACATTATATACATGTATGAGATTCTCAAACGATAAAAAAGAAAAAAGACATGCCTTGGCCAATGCCTAGCATTTACAAGGAAAGAAGGAAAGGCGCTGGGTAAGCCGAGGGCATAAAGGGTTCTTCTTCCAGTCTAATCTGCAGCCCAAAATTCCGTCTCACTCGTATTCGAGTTGGGGTGTGAAAATTTCCATGCCATTTTCTCTTTTGCATTAAATAGACATATTTAATAGTCTATAAAAAGAAGAGCAAGGGAGGAGCTGAAATGGGTTAGGAATGTGAGTGTTGGGGGGATGTGGATGGGACAGTAATCTGGCATTAGGTACAGGCTGCAGACACAGCTCACTTCCCTCCTTGTGCACAGTTTTCTGAAAGGGGACAGCACTCTCTATGTCCAATGTAGCGATGACCCAGAGACCTTGAAAAGCCAAGAGAACCTTCACAGAAGCCCAGCAAGGCACAACTAAATACCTAGGACTATGTGACATGGGGCTGGAGGGACAAAGACTTGAAGCTGAAGTTAGCTCTGGTTTCTGAACTCAGTGGGGCTATCTCCCATTTCTTTTCTTTATCTTGATAATTTATTTTTTATTCACTTTACATACCTATTGTTATTGCAGCCCCCTTCCTCCTGTCCTCCCAGTCTTGCCCTTACAAACCCCTTCCCCATTACTCCTTTTCCTCAGAGAAGGGGAAGCCCCACCCTTGAGTACCCCACCCCCTACCTTGGGATATCTAGTTCCGGCAGGACTAGGCACATCCTTTCCCACTGAGGCAGTCCAGGTTGGGGAAGGGGACCCAATGGCAGGCAACAGAGTCTGAGGCAGTCTCTGCTCCAATTGCTAGGGGACCTCCATGATGGCCAAGCTACATGTCCACTTCAAAATGTGTAGGGACCTAGGTCCAGCCCCTGCATGCTCTTTGACTGGTGGTTCAGTTTCTGTGAGCCGCCATGGACCCAGGTTAATTGACTCTGTAGGTCTTCCTGTGGTGTCCTTGACCCCTCTGGCTGGCTCAATTCCTTCCACAACTCTTCCACGAGACTCCCTAAGCTCTGCCTGATGTTTGGCTCTGGGGCCTGCATGTTTCCATCTGGTGCTGGATGAAGTTTCTTAGGAAACAGTTATACTAGGTTCCTCTTTGTATGTTCCTGGTTCTGTTGGTCTGGTGAAGGCTGGCAAAGAGGTAGCCAGACAAAGCCAGCTCTGGGGAGACAGCACACTGTTCTGGACAGCTGGAGGTGCTCCAGAGGACTGAGCGGGCAGGGGAGTAGGTGTCTCCCAGTTCTTAAGTTATTGTGAGGTGGAAGAAGAGTTAGGTTTGTTTCTTTGTTTTCAGAGAAGGTTATAGGTAGAAGTTATAGGAGACAACTGTAGGTTCTGTTTCTGTAAAGATATTTCAAGAGCATGCCAGAAACTGAAATAATGTTTTACATTTTTTATAGTGTTTTACAATTTCAAGAATCCGTTTCCTACCTAATTTAACAGCACTGTGAAGTAGATGGTGCCACTGTTCTTGCTGTCATTGCTACCATCAATGTCATTGTTTGCAGTGAGATGTGAACACAGAGGTGTACATAGTTATTTAGTCCTGCAACCATTACAAGGCAAACTTAAACCCCATATAATGTCTTGATTAAATCCTATGTCTTCTCATCTCTCGCACACCCCACTTATTATTGCTGTGCAATAAACCACTCAACACTGAGTGACAAAGGAAAACTTTTATTCTGTTTAGACTGTGCACAGTTGAAATGACCTCTGTTCCATGATGCGTGGACCCTTAAAGGAAGAGAACGGTTTGATGATCAGGAGGTAGACTTGTTTGGCGAAACCTGTAACCATTTGCCAATGACTGTCTGTGACTATCAGCTGAGAATTCAGCCCTTTGCAAGGGGTACAGTGGGCTTCCTCACAATTGATAACTGGGTATTAGGAGCAAGTCCCCCAAGGGATCAAAGCAGAAGCGTATGACATTTCTGTGACTTCACCTTGTGAGTCATGAAGCTTCACATCTGTTCTGCACACACCCAGTTTCAAAATGAGAAAACATAGAGACTACTGTTGGAGGAGCCCACACACATTGTAAAGATGTACGCAGAATGGGAGAACCTACTGTGGTCATCTTTGGAAAATTCTTGTGTGTGTGTGTGTGTGTGTGTGTGTGTGTGTGTGTGTGTGTGTGTGACCTACCTGTGTGTGCATTTTTTTCTGAATTGAATATCAGGAGATTGCAAAAGCAATCTGGGAGATCTGTAGAACTCTTAATGTGGCTATGCCTTACATGTTTTATTTATTCATACTTTGAAATAAATTATTTCAATTGACAAGTATGAAAGTTAATATTTGCATATGATAGACTAAATGATTCTTCACAGAAGATGTCTTAAAATGCCAATTAAATTAAAAAAGTTCCATCTTCTACATGGATGAAAGAGCTGGCAGGCAGGTTGCAGAAATTCTGGGAGGCAAAAATGATAAATAAGAAACGTGAGCTGAGGAAGCTAACTTCCCACTGAGGTAATAGAGTGTGAGTTTCAAAGTGAAATCTGCGTATTACCTCAGCCAAAGAAAGCCATCACAGATCAAAGTATGGTGTGATTGAACACTCCCAGATAAAGTTACTTGGGCCTTCAAAGGCTAGATTCTTTGTGTGTGTGTGTGTGTGTGTGTGTGTACATGTGGAAGTATGCATGCAGGTATACACATATGTATATGTTGGAGATTGATCAGATGTGTTCCCCACTTGCTCTCCACCTTGAGTTTTGAAACGGGGTCTCTCATTGTCCCAGGAGCTAAGCAGCTCTGCTGGGCTGGATGCCTAGTGGGCTCCATAGATCTACTTGTCTCCATCTTGCTGGGACCACAGGCATTCACCGCCACCACTTGGCTTGTCACATGGGTGCTGAGGATCTGAACTCATGTCCTCATTTGCTGAGTCATCTCCCCTACCCTCATCCCATCCAAGGCTAGTTTCTTAGTGTCCTAAGGGTGCGTGTTCGTGGCGGGTATTGCACTTAGGAGTAAGATTCTCTCTCAGACTTGGTTCTAAGTGGAGTGGAAAAAACTCATGCTGGAAATTTCTAACTCTGTGCCCACCCTCCCACACAGGCGGGACCAGCACCCATACAATCTTTCTAGTCCCTGAAGTCATAACTCAAAAGTGTAGTTTAAACAATCTTGGGTTGGATGTCCCTCTGGGAGCTTGTCACAAAGAAACACAAATACTCTCTGGAAGAGTCTAGACTTGTAAGGAGCCTAGAGGCCACAGAATTTCCACAAAGTTCCAAGGAGCTTGCCTGTGCACATCCCCCAATCCCTATATATCACACTTATACCCACCACAAACACCCCCCTACCCCTACCGAATTATGTACATGAGTGCACACTTGAACTCCTTTCTCCAAGTACACGAGGAAGTAAGACACCACTGCCACATCTTCTGTAGTGGTCAGTGTGACCATTGTTCTTTTAAAATCTTTCCAGAGGACCTTGCCTAAAGGTTGACTATGGCTGGCTCCAGGGCTATCTACCCATTCTGCACGTAGGTACAATGGTGTTTTTCTAACCATAGTTGACTCTGGGCTCTGTGTGGCTAACTCAAGGTCTAACTTGTGGGGCAACAGGAAACAGCTGACCAGGCCTCAGGGTGAGCAGCCAGTACCTCACAGTGTAGCTATTGCAGGATGGCTAGAAATAGCAAGTGAGCACCCAGCAATGTGGCTCTGTTCATAGTCTGGCTCTCGGTAATCTGAGGCCAGGGGAGAAGGCTGATTTTTCCTTTGTGAGGATAAGATACCCCATTTTTAAAGACCCTAAGGAGTAATTCCATATTTTGCCTCAGTCCTTTACCATCTTTGGGTGTTCTTGGTATTGCCAAACCTAAATATCTCCTGTGACATTTAGCAAGCTGGGAACATTGAACCATCCCTCTTGGAGCCCTGAGGGGTGGGCGGAGAGGATGAAGGGATGCACACGCTGCTTGCTCCCTAACTTCTGGAGAGAGTCGATTTCGATTTCCTGGAGGAACAGTGAGTTATACTTGTTAAAGATGGAGCTGTCAAAAGTATCTGAAAAGACCTATAAAACTGGGGCACATAAACATGATTTTATTTGATTTATATGTTTTTAAAAAGTCACATATTTTTTATGTCGAGGTAGAAAATAAAAAGAGACAAATGACGAGTCCAGGGAGGGCTGTGGAGAATAGAGTGTCTGAAGAGCAGCAGGGAGGGGCAGGCTTCTGCCTCATGGGGCTCTCTCTCTTTGCCTTTGGCCAACTCCTTACTTCTACTGCAGATTCAAGGGCCTCTCTCTGTCTGTCTCTCTGTCTGTCTCTGTCTGTCTCTGTCTCTGTCTCTGTCTCTGTCTCTGTCTCTGTCTCTGTCTCTCTCTCTCTCTCTCTCTCTCTCACACACACACACACACACACACACACACACACACACACACACACACACACCTGAAGGCCCTGGTTTGGCTTTCAGAGAATCTCCACTCTGCTTGCAGCCAGTACAGATCCCAAAATCTGTGGATGGGTTACCTGGGTGAGGCCTGCTGCCAGGATGACCAGGGCAATAATGTCTTAGAAGACGCCTTGCGGTGGGAGGAGGGGGACGGGAGACATCCTGAAGACAGAGGGGTAACTGTTTTGTCTTGGGGAATGGGATCTTCTTTGCTAAGCATAAACAGTAATCTTAAAGCTGATTCTTGAAACAAATTAAAAAAAAAAGACATTAAAAATCTTAGCTTTAAATATCAAGAGCCAAGAGTGTAGAGAGCTGAAATTTTAGAAGGCAGGATGACATAATTTATTTTCCACTCACAGGGAGATAAAAATGTGACCAGCTGGGGGAAGGAGGATAAAAAGTACAACAGATAATGTTGGGACTTAAGTGCCTGCTGTGCTTCTTTGAAGAGGTCTTCGCAGTTGATGTTGTAGGAGTTGTAAAGAGCCCCATTCATCCCCCCACCCTGGACTGTGCTTAAAGACCCTGTAGTCAGTCTGTCTCCAGTAGGCCCCCAGGAAGAAGAGCCATGGCTGGGAATGTCTACGTGGTAGGTCCGAGGACAGCTTGGAGGTGTCTCACAAATCACATGATCTCCAGACAGAGGGAGAGGCCATATAGAGACTTCCCACAGTTCTCATAAGAACTGCAGGTATGGATGAGAACAAGCGAGGGTTGTACAAGGGGAAGGCAGTGTGTGAAGCAGGGTGATGAAGGGCGAGGACCAGACAGAGGCCGTACCTCTCAGTGGAGCCAGTTAGGAGAGAGGGCAACTCAAAGATTAAGCCAGGGCAATGGCGGCCTCTCCCCAGAGAAGCAGAGCATCCTTGGTAAGGGGATGATAAACAGAAGAACGCCCACCTCACAGGAACGATATTAAGTCCAAAAAGGACCAAGCTACTGTGAGTTGGAAAGACTGGTTTGTGTCAGAAATAAGATGACTGGATACCAGCTACATTCTGTTACACCCAATAAAAAAATATTCCAAGTGAGTTTTGACTGGCATATCTTACCTATATGTGATAATGTAATTCCTATAACACTTTCATACACATATGTGATATATTTTAGTGATATTTGTCCCATTAACTCTCTGCCCCACTCCCTACTCCCTGACCCCCTTTCTCTTCCCAGCTCTCGTACTTTATGGATTTTATTTCTTGGTGAACCAATTGATGGTTTTAATTAGGGTTATGTACAGTGACCCTGACACCTTTCCAGTGGCTACAGCCACATCAGAAGACACAGATATTTACATTATGATTTATAACAGTAGCAACATGAAGTAGCAACAAAAATTATTATATGGTTGTGATCAACGTAACATGAAGAACTGTGTTAAAGGAAGTGCGAACCACTGGCCTAGACGGAGAGAAGACATCTTCTTTTCCAAGCAACCATTAATGGTCTAGAGGGTTTGTGAGGGAATCTCCCCCTCCATGACACAAAGTTGACAGGCCCAGTTTTGTGCAGACCATCAGGGCGGCTGAAGGTTCGAGAGGCGATGACCACGTCATGCCTGGGGACGAGTAACCTATTGCTTTCCACTCTGCCCTCCAGCTGGCTTTTAGGTTCTTTAGTACCTCCTATTCTGTGGTGTCCCCTGAGCTTTGGAGTGGGTAGTACAGATGTCCTATTCAAGGCCAAACATTCTACAGTCATATAGTCTGAGCGTTCTGACCAGCTATGAGGCTCTAACACCATCCACTGTAAAGACAAAACAGTGCAGTTTTGTAGTCTGTATCAGCCTGTGGGTCACGACTCCTTTGGGAGAATTGAACAGCCCTTTCACAGGGGTCACCTAAGACCATCGGAAAACACAGATATTTCCATTATGATTTATAACAGTAGCAAGATTACAGTTATGAAGTAGCAACAAAAATTATTATATGGTTGTGGTCAACACAACACGAGGAACTGAATTAAAGGCTCACCCCATTAGGAAGTTTGAGAACACTGGGCTAGATGGAGAGAAGACATCAAAATGAAGGTGGGGTAGCTGCTAAAGATGTAGAAACTTCTAGAAGAGAAGGCCCAGCATACAGGGGCTAATTATGGCTAGTAGTTGTCTAATTTCCAAGAGGGAGCTGGGAATGGAAAGTACATGGTGGTGGTTTGAATATGGTTGACTCATGGGAAATGGCACTATTAGGAGGTGTGGCCTTGTTGGAGGAAGTGAGTCTCTTTGGGGGTGGGCTTTGAGGTCCTATGCTGAAGCTCTGCTCAGTGCAGAAAATACAGTAGTCTCTGTCTGTCGCCTTTGGATGAAGATGTAGAACTCTTAGTTCCTTCTTTAGCCCCATATCTGCCTGGATGCTGCCGTGCTACCTGCCATGATGGCAGTGGACTGAACCTCTGAAACTGTAAGCCAGCCCCAATTAAATGTTGTTCATTATAAGAGTTACCTTGGTCATAGTGTCTCTTCACGGCAATGAAACCCTAACTAAGATATGCATAGTGCAGAGGGAGCTTTAGCACATTTGCCTGACTTACTGGTGCTCCTTCTTTCTTCTTTCTTTCTTTCTCTCTTTCTTTCTCTCTCTCTTTCTCTCTTTCTTTCTTTCTTTCTTTCTTTCTTTCTTTCTTTCTCTTCTTCTTCCTCTTCCTCTTCCTCTCCTTTTCCTTCTCATTCTCCCTCTCCTTTTCCTCCTTCCTTCTTCTTTCTTCTTCCTCCTCCTTCCTCCTCCTCTTTCTTCTTCTTCCTTCTTTTCTTCCTTTCCTCCTCCTCCTCCCCTCCTCCTCCTCCTCCTCCTCCTCCTCCTCCTCCTCCTCCTCTTCTTCTTCTTCTTCTTCCCTCAGAAGAACCCATACAAATCCTCAGAAAGTTTCATCCTTTCTAGAACATCCTGGCTCCACACATGAGAAACCTGTTAGTGCTATGAGAATGCTTCTATACTGAAGAGAGAGGCATAATACCCAACAGTGCTTCTTCTTCATTGCCTATGACTAGATGTTAGACATCAATCAAGCTCCATTTTTTCTTTGCTCCTGTAAAGAGTCTACTGAAGAACATGGGGCATGAGGCAAAGGTACAGCGAATGTGTTCTGATGCAAACGATTCGTGTGTTCTCAGAGTATCAGGGAAGATCCAAATGCAGATGTCTTAGAAACCACCTAATCAGCCACCACTGACAATTGAGCAGTCACCAGTGAAATTTACTAAGAAAATGATTTGTAGTTTGGTCTTGGTGTTCAAGAAAGATTTTTAGATGGATGCTGTTGGGTACTGTACTACAGTCTGAATCCCGGGGTGAAGAGTCTCTTGAGGATCCCCCTTCCCTTGAACTGTGCTTCACTGAAGTCACTCTCTTCCTTTTCGTTTTCTTCGCCTTCCTCTCCCCAGTGCTTGACCTTCAATTTTGGATTCTGATGTTGCAATCTTATATTTCGGGAAAAAATAGATTCTCTCATCTTAGGGAGGAACTTGGGTTGCCCTTTTCATTCCTTAAATCTTTGTAAAGTTCACAAGACAGCCTCAGATCCCAGACTCTTTATGAGTTGTGGGTGTAATCTTCATCGGCATCCTAGTTGCTGCTGTGACGAGACATCATGACCAAGAGGATTCTTGCAGTTTCAGAGGTCAGTTCACTATACTATCATCCTGGTGGGGGCATGTCAGCAGACAGGTATGAAACTGGATGAAGCTGGAGAAGAAGCTGAGAGACACATCCAGCACTGGGTGGGGGTAGGGAGAAAGAGAGAGAGAGAAGAGAGAGAGAGAGGGAGAGAGAGAGAGAGAGAGAGAGAGAGAGAGAGAGAGAGAGAGAGCACACGAAGCTCTGGCATGGACTTTTAAAATCTCAAAGCCTACTGACACACTTCTCCCATATGGCCACACCTCCTAATCCTTCTAATCTTATTAAAGAGTTCTACTTCCTGGTGACTGAGCATTCAAATATATGAGCCTATGGGGTTCATTCTTATTCAAACCACCACAATCAGGAAGCTGTTGTTCTTGGAGCAGTGTTGTTAGAAGCATTTGAGCTACTGGTAGAGGAGAGAGGGAGCCCTAAAGATTCAGCGTGTTTGAAGAAGCTCAGAGACTTTCAAGATTCTACGAGAAGACTACAGGTGAAGAAGATGGTTTTTTAAAATGGCATATATTAATTGCATAAATTAATGGTTTTCGTAATGACATCTTCATGTCTATAATATACTGTGATGTATGTGACCCTTCTATTTTACTGTTTCCCTCTCTCCTGGTGGGCCCCTTTATTTTCCAAAATAGTTTCTGTTTTACCTTCATACCTTAGAAATCTAGATTTTTCTGTACGAGAGAAAATAAGTGATATTTGTCCGAGTCTGGTTTATTTTGTATAATACTCATTTACTTGTAGATGGTGTAACTTTGGTCTTGTTAGTGGCTGAATTAGTTCCATTGTTTATGTACACCATATTTTCTTTGTTCATGTGTCTGTTGATGAGGGCCTCAGCTGCTTCTGTAACTTGACTGTTGTGAACAGTGCTGCAGTGAATGGGAACATACAGCCATCTCAAGCATATGCTGACTTTGATGTCTTTGACTTTGAACTCAAAAGTCTATATAGATAGATCGCATGGTAGCTCCATTTTCATTATTTTGAGAAACTTGTTTCCACAGTGGCTGGATTAATATCCATTCCCACCAACAATGTTACAAGGAACCCCAACTTTGCATCCTTGCAAGTGTCCTTTGATAGTTTTCTTGATGACAGCCATTCTGACTGGGATGAGAAGGAATCCCAGCGTAATTTTGATTGGCAGCTCCCCAGGGACTCAGAATGCTGAACATTTGTTTATTGGTCATTTGTACTTCTTTGGGGAACTGTCTGTGGCATGAAGAGGTCTTGATGGAGCAATTAGACCCTTATCAACTCCGCTCTCTGGAAGATGGCACTCGTACTCATGAGGCTTACAGGCAAGCTAATTACAGTTACAACACTAACAAGGGCATTACATATAATTTTCCAAGTTACTTTCAGAAGAGTAGTCACGATCTTTTGCTTTATCTATTATTTCATTGCCTCTGTTTGGAGAGGAGGGTCTGCCAACCTAAAGAGTAGCATTAATCAGCCACCTCTACTAATAGAATGTAATTAACATCTCTCAGTTATTTTCTTTTATTATTTTCCCTCATCATCCAGGTCCTCAGTCCCATCCCTCACTCTCCGACACTGACGGTTACATCAAAGTGCTCCATTCCTGACCTTCTAATGCACAAGTACCTACGAACAGGATAGAATTATGTGTGCCACTGGATATAATTATGGAGAATTTCAAACATTTATGAAAGAAAGTCCTACAAACCCCCGTGTCTGTCATGTAGCTACAATGATGATTGACGCACGGCACTCCCTCTTTTGTACTGTTCTTTCGTTCCTCAGGTTCATATTTCTAGACCAAATTTCAAACATTAGATCACTTAATCTATAAATATTTCAGTGTATATTTGTAAAAGTCGGCTCTCCCTTTTAAACATAACCACGTAAAATATAAACAATAATCTTCAATATCATCTAACATCATCCAGTGTCTTCCCTTTGCTTTTGTGTTGTAAATGGTCTTGTTTTCATTTCCTTTTAATCAGAATCCAAACTAAGTCTACACAGCAAGCAGCTAATAAGTTCCCGGTTCTTTTTGTTCCAGAGGCTTCCTCTTCAATGGTGTCTGGTAGCTCTCTTCCCTGGGACACTGTTTAATATCGTTCTTTATCTCTTCTGTGATTTAGATATTAGATCCAGAGGTTTGATCAGGGGCCTGACTAAGGAGGCCAGGACACTTTGCTTCGCAGGTGGAACTGTGCCCTCCCGTCAGAGGACATAAATGTCTAGTGGTTTCTTGGGGACGCTGCTCACCCTTCACAACCATTCCTTATATCTAACCCACTGGAAGATGCAAAATGAAGATGTCCTATTTCCCCAACTTCTGTCCTTGCAAGCTGTTATCCCACAGAAAGAAAAACTGGCTGCCACCGGCTTTCCTTCATCAGTTTGCATCAGAGACGTCATCGAAAACCTTGAATGTTCCCCTTTATTACTATTTTTTTTCTTTAAAAGAATGTGTTGATTTTCACACATTCTGAGTTCACAGAGACTGTATCTCAGTTGTTCAGATGTTCTTATCTTTGGTTATTAGCTGGAAGCAACTTGAGTTGACTTGTGAATCCAATCCACTCAATATGGCTATAGAAGCTTTGAATACTTAGACCTTTCTAGATATTATCAAACTTGTTTTCATGGGGCTGTATTCTGCCTTCCCAAAAGCTTTACTACTAAGATATGTTAAACTGGTGCTAAAAAAAACTCCAACTTAACTGCTCCTGTGAGGCTAAGTGCCCCTCACGTGAAAAGGAGTTTCCTATGCCTTCCCAGAGAAGCTCAGTTTATATCTTTGTAACACATACCTGTCAAACAATTAGAGAAAATGCTACTGCCCTCTTTGCCTTCTGTTTTTAGGTGCCTTTTCTATATGAAGTATAAATATCATAAATTTGGAGTAGTTTGTCTGATTGTGTTGTCTTTTTCTTTTGCAGAAAGCTTATGCAATAATATTTGTTAATTAAAAGAATAGCTTTAGAGCTTTAAGTCACAATTAGGAAGATTTCCCATAGTTTAGGTAATAGAAGAGTTCATCCATGCTTTCTTTAAATAATAAAGATATTAACATCTCTGATCAAGGGGCAGTGAAATGACTCAGCGGTAAGGCTCTGGTTGTGCAAACCTGGCCACTGAGTTCATTTCCTGGAACCCATGGTAAAAGAGGAGAATTTATGTCAGAAAGTTGTCCTCAGATCTTCACATGCATATGATAGCATGCCCTCTCCCTTGATTTTTTGTGTGCAACACACACACACACACACACACACACACACACACACACACACACACATACACCCCTAAGAAATAAAAATTAAGATCTGTGATGTATTTGGAGTTTACTCTGGAGTACATTTTACCGTTTGCTAAAAAGTCCACATTTTACTCCACAGGCCTGAGAGACCATCTTTCCATCAAACCCATCATCAGATTCACGGATTGTTTTCCAGATTTTATTTTCTGTTAATGTGACAAAAGCCAAATTTTAGTTATTGAGACTTATCGGGTTGGATTCTGACAGACCAGCTTCTTTACTCTGGCTTTTATTTTATTATTATTATTTTTAAGATTTTGTTTCTGATAGTTTATTTTCCAACTAAACTTTATAATCAAGTCAAGATAAAATAATTGCCTGATGATATTTTTATTGAGGTTGGCTTACACTGTTAAAAATGCCGGTTAAAAACTGACCTTTTTTTTATCATGGCCACAATGATTCTAAACTACAGAGGGTGTCCTTATTTCTTTAGTCACTTGTTTGTGTGCATCGGGTGTGAGTACATGTGTGTGCATGTGTATGCGTGTGTGTGTATACATCTGGTATGTGTGTATGTGCATGTGTATGTGTATGTGTGCATGTGTGTGTGCATAGGGTGTGTGTTTGTGTGTATGTGTGTGTGCTTCAGGTGCATGTATGTGTGTGTATGTGTGCATGTGTGTATGTGTGTGTGTGCATGTGTGTATGCATCAGGTGTGTGTGTGTATGTGTGCATGTGTGTATGCATCTGGTGTGTATGTATGTGTGGGCATGTGTGTATAAGTACATCAGGTGTGTGTGTGCATGTGTGTGCATCTGGTGTGTGTATGTGTATGTGCATGTATGTGCATTGGGTGTGTGTGCATGTGTGCACATCATCTGTGTTTGCATGTGTGTGCATGTATCAGTATCAGTGTGTGGTGTAAGTGTGTTATGCGTGTGTTTGCATGTGTGTGCATGTGTGTCCATCTGGTATGTGTATGTGTATGTGCATGTATGTGCATCTAGTGTGTGTGTGTGCACGTGTGTGTGCATGTATATGTGCATCAGGTGTGTGCATGTGTGTGTGTGTGCATGTGGTGTGCATGTGGTGTGTGTGTGTGTGTGTGTGTGTGTGTGTGTGTGTGTGTGCAGGTGCATGCCTACATGCCTGTAAGTGAATACCTGTGCAGGTTGAGGTCCTAGGTTGATGTTGAGTGTCTTCTCACCTTCCCCACTTTATTTCTCTCATGACAGGGTGTATCACTGAACCAGTAATTTGCTGGTTTTTGGCTAGAGTGACTTTCCAGCCAGCACCAGGCTCTTCCTGTCTCTATCTCCCCAGCTTAAGTATTAGGCGAGTGCTATGAAGCCCAACTTTTTACATGGGTACTAGGGGTCCAAACTCATGCCCTCATGGTTTTACAGAAAACACTTTACCCATTGAGCCATATCTGCAGCCCAGAGCACATGAAACAAACAAAAACAAACAAAAGCCCCAACTATTAAACACTTGGTTTACAGACAGATAAAATAAATTTATTCCAATCTCTCTTCCCCAAACCTCAAACCAAGACAGAACACAGCATCTCTAGATGTGGAGTCAATCAGCATTTCACTTCATTTACTAGAATCTACTTTGCATTTGAAATTATTTTATAGCCTTCTATGCTTAGCCCAGACATTGATTTCTGAGGCAGTGGATGTTTTCTCTACTGTTGGGTTTCTTTGCATATGATAGCTTCAATACCTTCTACTTTATTCTACTTTATTATTTGTAGCTGGGAAAATTTCTATGAACAAATTCCCATTTTACCCCCTCACTTTCGAGATCATCTAATATAGAAATAGATTTCTCTTCTTATTCCAATTCTTGTCCCTGCTTTGATTGTGCAGTGCAATGACATTGGGGCCAACACAATGTGGACTGGAAGGTGAGAGCATGCTTATTTATCTCGTCCCTGATTTTTACAGAGAGGACTTTGGCATTCCTTCAGTTTGTAAGATTCTGGATTTGGGACTTAGGTTTGTGGGTTCATGTTTTAGACCTTTGGCTCAACCCTAAAATTAATTAAAATCTCTTTTTTTCTGTTTCTCTTGCCTGATTGATTTTGAAGTCATATAGATAAGATATAATATATTTTATGTATATTATATAATATAATTATATTATGATAATAATTATGTAACATATATAATATAAAATATATTATGTAATATATACTATTTTTGTTTAGTTAGGCAGTTATGTATCCCTAGCCAGCAGAGTTAGGCCTGCTTCCTTTCTAAGAATAACATTAATTTAATCTAAATTGATGTGTATGCATGTTTTGCTGACATGCATGCTTGTCTGCACTTGCGTGCATGTGCTGTGGAGGCCAGGAGAGCGTGCTGAGTCCCCTGGAGCTGGAGATACGGACGGTTGTGTGCTGCCATGTGGGTGCTGGGAATCAACCCTCGAGTCCTCTGGAAGAGCAGTCAGTGCTCTTAACCCCTGAGCTATCTTTCCTGTTCCTTGAGGCAATATCTACTTACTCCCCATAAGTGAGCTTATTTTAATTCTTACATTTTTAGACCTCTGTTTTAATAGTCAGAGCATATAGCTTTTTAAATTACAGGTTTTTTTTTGTTTTATCATGTCTATATGTAATGTATCTGTGGCAGTAGTCTGGTACCAGTGTGTGGGTACAGAAGTTGGAGGGTGACTTTCAGGAGTTAGTTCTTTCCTTCCTCCAGGGTCCAAATTTGGATCATGAGGCATTTGTATCAAGTACTTTTACTCACTGAACTGTCTTGCCAGATCCAAAACACATAGCTTTAACAAACAGCCTTGTATATCTCTGCATATTCCCACTTATAACTATAAGGATATATTTTGTTAGAGGTATCTATCTATCTATCTATCTATCTATCTATCTATCTATCTATCTATCTATCTACCATCTATCTACCACCTATCTACCTACCTACCTACCTACCTACCTACCTACCTGCTGTAATGTTCACACTGAGCTCTTGGCCTCGTGCATGCTGGGCAAGCATCCTACCATCACAACATCCTCTTTCATTTGGAGGCAGCTTCTCAGTGAGTCAGAAGGGTTGGCCTTGAACTCTGTTGCTCTGGCAAGTGCTGAGTTTGAGATTCCTCTGCCCTGCTTCAGCCTTCTCTGAGGCCGAGATTATGGGTATGTGCCAGCCAGACCTGGTACAATGATTTATTGAGCTGTCATCTCTAACTGCTACCAGTTGTATATAAAGGCACAATTAATTTTTGCATATTGACTTACTATCCTACAACCTTGCTCAGTTCACAGTTCATTTATTATTTCTAGCAGGTTCCAGTTTCCTGAGGATATTCTACATGAACAATTGTGTGTCTATTTCATTACAGATATTTCCTTCCTTTTAAATTTATTACGAGCATATATAGTCCCCTTTAGCTCACCAGCCATAGTTACATAGTTACTTTAATGTCCCTGCCTAAGAATCCTCACATCTGGGTCGTCTCGGGTTGGCGTATGTTGATTAGTTTCCCTCCTTGAGAATGGCTTTTATCTTCTCTGGTCTTCTTTTGTTGAATCATTTTGGATGGTGTCCTGAACATTGTGAACACTATGTTGTAAAGACTCTGCATTCTGTTATGTTTCCCCAAGGAGTGTTGACATTTTGTGGTAGCAGGCAATTAATTTGATTTAGACTCAGAACACCAACTGCCATGCCTGTGTTGGGTCATGGTTGGGATCCTGGATCTGTTCTTTGTGGCATAGCTGTGTCCATTTGTTCTATACATGTACATTCCTAGGTCAGTCAGGGATTTGGAAGAGGTTTACATATACAACTTGAGGTTGTTCTTTTCTTGTTGTTTTCCTGGGATTCCCCCTTTGGTTGTCCTGGCAGCCCTGAGTGTCCCATGGCTCCTCTGGGAAGATGGTGAATTTTTCCACGAGCGTCTAAGGCAGTCTATGCAAGTACCAATGTAGCTGTGGCTTTCCTTGGGCACAGCAACAACAAACAGAGCAATATATCCCAAGGTTTGTTATCCAAAACATGCTTGCTTTCTCTCAGTCTTCACAGTTCTTAGTATTTGTTCATTGTATTTATTTCCCTAGAATTCATGACTACTATTTGAGGCTTGAGAGCTTCCTTAGTACTTGACTTACCTAGGATTCTTATTCTGTAAAAACAAACAAACAAACAAACAAACAAACACACAAACAAACATACCACGAGCAAAAATTAAGTTGGGGAGGAAAGGGTTTATTCAGCTTACCCTTCACATCAGTGCTCTTCACCAAAGGAAGTCAGGACAGGAACTCAAGCAGTACAGGAACGTGGGGATAGGAGCTGATGCAGAGGCCATGGAGGGGTGCTGCTTATTGACTTGCTCCCCACGGCTTGCTCAGCCTATTCTCTTACAGAATCTGGGACCACCAGACCAGGGACAGCACCATCCATAGTGAGCTCGGCCCTCCCTCATTGATTATTAATTGAGAAATTAATTACAGCTGGATCTCATGGAGGCATCTCTAACTGAGGCTCCTTCCTCTCCGATGATTTTAGCTTGTGTCAAGTTGATACAAAACCAGCCTCTATAGTGCTCTAAGAAGCTTTGAAAGAGTTTTGGAAGGGAGTCGAGCCTCTGCAGGAGGCCTCGGTGGGATAGGTCTTGATCCACTCATTCAACAGTGATTTCTTGGCTCTACCTATAGCAAAGCCCACTTTTCTGGGTCAGGCTAGGAGTGGGGCTCCCTGTTTAACAATCTCATCTCTAGAGGAGCACTGCCTGGTTTTTAAGACTTTGAGCTGACTCGCAGCCAGCCAGCGAAGCAGGATGAAACTGGTCCAGGGTCAAGTGTCACACCTCCTACTGCCTCCTCCCCTTAAGCCTGCTGCCCGTGCTCAGCAAGTGTCCCAGAGTGCAGAGCAGGTGTAGAATGGAGATAAGTAAAACCCTTTCCAATCTTCATGTAGATGGGTGCCCTTTAGTCAGATGGCTGGGGACTACGTCATCTCCATCAGGGGATACTGTGGCTCCAGAGACAGGGAAGGGACACTGGAGGTTGAATTTAGAATTTTTCTAAATCCTGGAAAATTTAATCCCTAGATTCAGCATCTATTTTTCGCATTTTGTGTAATTTTCACACTCGGTTTTTGACTTCCTTCAAATGCCACTTCCTTCACAAAGACTTTTCTGATTGCTACCTTCTCTTGTTCTTTTAAAATCTCTCCAAGAACAAGAACTTGATTTCTGTGGATTATGGTACCACTGTTTTCTCTTTTAGTCATTTTATGCATGTACATCCTATCTTTTTCTTCCAGTGGATAATAATTTTGAGTGTTGGCTTCTTCTTTTTTTTCTGAGCAATTTATCTACCCAACAGAACCTAGCACAAGACATTTTGTCAATGTGGAGTTGGACTAAATAAACGAAACCATGAACTCAACTTGACACTCAACTTGACAGCTTAGAGCTTGGGATTTGCAGTAGAAAATAATCCTTGTTAGTAGGTGGCCTTAAACACCTGCTGAGAACATATATGCACAGGGAGGAGAGAGAGAGAGAGAGAGAGAGAGAGAGAGAGAGAGAGAGAGAGAGAGAGAGAGAGAGAGAGAATGGTTGGCTTTCACCAGTTGAGAGCTCTGAGCTTGCGGTACAGGATAATAAAAGTGAAGCTTTAAAAGAAATAAGTAAATAATGGACCTGTGTATCTGAAGATTTAGACTTAAGTAGGGGGGCTTAAAGGCAGGACGGCAATTATCAAGAAAGTAAACATGGCTATTTCAAGAGCTTAGAGATTTAACTGAGTTAAATCCCAAGGCACCATTTTGACACTTTAATTGAAATTGAAATTTAACATCTCTCCCATAAGGACATGGCGCTGAATAAAAGCAGTCCTTTATTTTCGGCCCCGTGTATGAAAAAGTCAACCTGAGTTCTTCCCCCAGAAGGTTTCACGAACCCAGGAAGTGTCTTAGTAGGGAGCCTCCAGGTCAGCATCTCCAGTTGTATCATTGTTATTTGAAATGCAGGTAGTTTTGTGCACCCCATGTCCATCAACTTGTTTCTTGACCCAAGGCCATCTACTCTTTAAATTGTTTTGCTGGAAGTGCTATTGGCTTTTTCAAGTTTCTGCACAGTTTTTCCTCCTCTTCCGTCTTGTGGGTAAATTCCTTATTCCTCCTACTTCTGAAATCTCGGCGCTTACTGTTCATATTGCCCAGGGACTTGTTGTGCCTTTATGTCTTGTCTCCGATGCCCACTTTGTCCAGCTCAATCTTATTACAGATGAGAAAGCCAAGGCCAGAAGGCCAGAGTCTGTTTCTCAAGGTTGTACAGTGATTTTTTTTAGCAAAACTTATTAGAATCTAATTCTTCAGTAGAGTGCAGTCTACTGCTCCTACATAACACCGCCCACGCCATAATACATATATGATAACAGCAACAACAGCCAAGATAAAATGAAACAATGTGCTACTTCTGTATAATTCACACTTCACTTCTCAGAATATATTTATATCCTCTCTCTCTCTCTCCCTCTCTCTCTCTCTTTCTCTTTCTGTCCCTTTCTCTGTGTGCCTGTGTGTGTGTGAAGTCAGGACATTATTATTATTGCTATTATTGTTGTTGTTGTTGTTGTTGTTGTTGTTCTTCTTCTTCTTCTTCTTCTTCTTCTTCTTATTATTATTATCATTATTATTATTATAGAGACAGGGATTCTGTGTGTATCTCTCTGGCTATCCTGGAACTCACTCTATGTAGACCAGGCTGGCCTTAAACTCAGAGGTTCACCTGCTTCTTCCTCCCAAGTGCTGGGATTAAAGGTGTGTACCACCACACCTGGCTCAGAGGACAACCTTGACATCAGTCCTCATCTCTCACCTTCCTTAAGGTGGGGTCATTTGTTCATGGCTGAGTATGCCCGGTTAGCTGGGCTGTGAGCTTCTACAGATTTACCGTCTCTGTCTCTCACCTCACTGTAGGAGAATTGGGATTTCAAATGCACGCTACTGTGTCCCACTTTTACATGGGATCTGGCAAGTTAAATTCAGGCCCTCAGGCCATACCCATTAAGCTCCCCCCCCCTAGCCTTTAGATTAATTGGTAAAAATTTAAATAAAGACAGTATTGATGGGGTTGGGGAAATAACTTAGTCAATGAAGTGCTTGCAGATTCCTGGGGCTCCCAGGCCAACCAGTCTAACCTATGTGGTGAGTTCCAGGCCAGTGAGAGACCTGGGGTTGTTCCCTGGTATTCATGTAAGCACTGAAGCATGCACACATTCGTACCCCTGTAAACACAGTACACACACACACACACACACACACACACACACACACACACACACACACACAGAAATAGTACTGACTTGGTAGATGTTAGTGGGCTGGCCTCCAAGGTGGGTAGACCCCATGTCAATATTTATTTCTTAGAACTGAGCACTATTTTAAAATTAGTCTATATTTATAGAATGCACCATGTCTTGATATATGTGTACACTGCAGAATGGCTGAGTCGTGAGCTCTAATTTTAGATAGGAATATTTATTAGGATTTTCCATAGCCTGGATAAAACATGCCCCACACTCCCCCTTCCTTTGTTAGGATTCCAAGCTTGCCACATAACCTTCTGAGGACTAATTTGGTTCTGCAGACACCCATAGCAAGGAGGTAAGCTGTCTAGAGAATTTGAGCACATAATTACCTCAGGCCACAGAAAGGCTAAGCTCTCCATGAATATTAGGAAGCTGGTGGAGCAAGCCAGAGAGCAAGCAAGCCAGTAGGCAGTGTTCCCCCATGATTCTGTTTCCATCCCAGCCCTGACTCTCCTCATTGACAGATCACGGTGATCTGGAAGTGGAAGCTGAAATAAACCCTTTCTTTTCCTAAAGCAGAAAATGAATACGCTTGGATTCTAGTTATTTGGGGTTTGTATACCTTAGCCCAAGAGGGTGGTTGCTTTGGAGAGAACTGGCAGAAGGGTCATTCTAAAAGTGCACAGCTGGGGCCAGATGCTCAGTGGCAAAGGCTCTGCTGGGCCATGCTGCCTGGTTCACATTAAGCACAGCCTTCAGAAGAGCCTCTCCATTGAAATTCTCTTTGGCATAACTGATTGGACACCAACAGGAGATCATTCATTCTCTCTTCCTTTCCTTCTCTCTGTCTCCCTGTCTCTCTCTCTCTGCTTCCCCCTTCTCTCATCTCTCTCTCTCCCTCTCTCTCTCTGTCTATGTCTGTCTGTCTGTCTCTCTGAGCCTAAGCTGTCCTCAAACTTGCCTATTTAGCCTAGCCTGACTTTGAACTGATCCTCCTGCCTCAGTCTCCCAAGTGCTGGGAGCTTAAGTATGCACTACCAGCTCTGCGCCTGGCTCAGGTACTTTCCCAGGCTGAGTTTCATGCTAATAAAAACACCAGATGGAGACTAGGCTGAGAGAGGCCTAAGCAGCTGTGAGAATTTCCTAGTTTTTAATTTAGATTGAGGTAGATTTCAATTATAAAAAGAAAAAAAAATCCGAAGCCAGCGAGCATTCTATGCTTAGCTTTCAGTGTCCAGAAATCTCGTTCTCAACTACATTTAGGAAACTGTAGGCAGACCTTTCCCTGTGCATCCCAGGCCCCACTCAGAGGCTCAACACAAAGCTTTTATGCTCAAGGACCAGCAGGCCAGGTGGTAGCATTGCTTCAGGCTTCGACAACAGGGGTAACTCAGGTCTAGATCTCCAACTGCTTCCCCTTCCTCCTTGGATGATCAGGCATGGCAAGTTCTTTTCATGGTTGTGGTGGTTTGAATATGCTTGGCCCAGCGAGTGACAATACTAGGAGGTGTGGCCTTGTTGGAGTGGGCGTGGCCTTGTTGGAGGAAGTGCGTCACTGTTGGGGTGGGCTTTGAGACCTTCCTCCTAGCTGCCTGGGAGAGTCTTCCCCTGACTGCCTTCTCCTTCCACCGTATGGATCCTGAGGACTAAACTCAGGCTGACCCAGATCCCAACAAATATTCAAATGTCCCCTTCATATTTAAGCTATTTTTTTTTGTTCTACATAGTATTTTGAATTACTGGGCAAAAAGGGTCCCTCCTACATATGGAAAGGCATCTGAGAACACAGAAGCCAAAAATCATAAAGATATAAACTTCTTTTTTTTAAAGATTTATTTATTTATTATATATATAAGTACACTATAGCTGTCATCAGAAGAGGACATCAGATCTCATTACAGATGGTTGTGAGCCACCATGTGGTTGCTGGGATTTGAACTCAGGATCTCTGAGGGCAGATATAACCACTGAGCCCAGATATAAACTTCTGATGTGCACAGTGGCTGAGGACCTTGGCTGTGGCTCTGGGGCTTGTGAAAGACTGAAGTAAGGCTCTTGTTTGTCACTGAGTACAATGGTTCTCTCTCTCTCCCTAGACACGTTGGAGTGCTAGCATATAGTGCCATTACTGCAGGTGATGTGATTTCATTTTTCAGTTCAGCAAGTCATCAAAGTCTGAAGAAGCTTTTGTCAATTAATCCCCAGGCAGTTCCCCGAGTGCCGGTCTTGCTGCACTCTGGAGGCGATAAGGCATTAAGTGTACTGTGCTGTAGCACTTTGTTTAACAAGCCAATTTAGGCCACTTTCCCTATGTATATAGACAGGGTCATATCTAAGGCACACGGTCATCCCAAGAGATTTCTTCATTTTATAATTGATGCGACTGTCATAGGCTGCATGTTGCTCTCTCGTCCCTTGAATTCATGTCAAAATCCTCACCTGTGGGAGGGGCTAGGAGTTTGCCTCTGAGAGGTGATTCAGATCATGACTGTCAAGCCCACAGTATGGAACTCGCATCCGTATCAGGGTAGGATGGGCTTGTACTTCTCTGTTGTTTGCCTTGTGAGAGTATAATGAGGTATTATTCTCAGTCCAGTGTATCCCCATACCAGCACCCATCTCAGATTTCCCACCGTTAGAAATAAATGCTTGTTGCCTATAGGCCTTTTATTGTCCCATGATCCCAGGATACCTTGTTTCAGAGGCCCAAATGAACAAAGCAAGCATTGCCCAGGAGGCTGGGAAAGGTCTGTGGGGAGGAGAAAAGGCGTGTGTCAGGGGCTGCTCCCTATTTCTGTGGATTTCTACTGACCTGAGTCCTTCAGTTTTGTTCTCGTAGGACTTTTTATGAAGTAGGCAGTCTGCTTTATTTTCCATTCTGGTGTGGTGGGGCATACTGCCCACCCCCACGCTCTGAGACCCCAGTTAGCCCAAGATTATTCCAGGGCAGCCTGAATGTTGAAATTAGCTTTCAACTTTAGAGTTTTTTATGTCTTTCCAAGGTAGAACTAGGAAGGCCTCACTCTACGATGAGGTTCTTGACTTGAAACCATCACTTTAAAACGGCCCGTGATGAAAGGTAGGCAGAGCAAACAAGTGAGCGAGTGAACAAGCCTGTAGGAGTGAGCGAGCAGCATCTGTTGAATGGTGAACCCCAAGAGTTCAATTACCCCAGTTTCCTCCGTAGAAGGTAACCATGGAAACCTCCTAATCCAAAGCATCACCAATCTAACCTAAACACACACACAGACACACACACACACACACACACATACAGACACACACAGACACACACACACACACACACACAGAGACACACACAGACACACACACACACACACACACAGACACACACACACATACACACAGACACACACACACACACACACACACACACAGACACAGACACACACACACACAGCACACACACAGACACAGACACACACACACAGACACACACAGACACAGACACACATACACACACACATGACAGACACACAGACACACAGACACACACAGACACACATACACACACACACACACAGACACACACACACACACACACACACAGACACACAGACACACAAACACATGCAAACACACACAGACACACACACACACACACACAGACACATACAGACACACACACAGACACACACAGACACACAGACACACAGACACACAGACACATGCAGACACACACACAGACACACACACAGACACACACAGACACAGACACAGACACACACACAGACACATGCAGACACACACACAGACACACACACAGACACATACAGACACACACATATACAGAGTAAAAGGGCAGAATGCTGTGTGACTGTGTGTGCATGTGCCCATGGTTTAGTTATGGGTGTATGAGTTTGTGTGATGTCTTGGCAGTTAATGCGTGTGCATAATGGAATTAGTACGGGCGTCTGCTGCCACAGGCTTTCCGGTTCTACTCTCAAACGAGGTGGAAGAGCATAGGTCTGCCCTAATGTTTGGGTGTTACATGGAGAGATGATTAGAATCTGTGGTTGAGGGTGAGTGTTTTCAATCTAGTGGAAGAAAGGAGTACGGTGGCTGATTTGAGCATGTAGGAAGACTTTAAACTTATGCTTCCCCTTCACAAAGGAATTTGTGTGTGTGTGTGTGTGTGTGTGTGTGTGTGTGTGTGTGTGTGTGTGTGTGTGTGTTTCCAACTGGGAAGTATTATTTCCCTGGGATACGGGAGTCAACCTAGATCTACCTTGAACTTCTTAAACAATCGAGTGCAGCTATAAACTCAGCTGTGATATTATCAACTTTCGTAAAGCTGTGTTACTTCGGAAGGTATATGCTGTTTTCTTGTTTCTGTTTTCTACTGTCTGTCTTAAACCTTATTGCTTTTTATGACTAAATTGCGTTTCAGATGAGGGATATGTGAAGGCTGTATATGAGGATGGCTTGGTGAGGGCAGCTTATGAAAGTCTGCTAATGAAATGTGTCATTCAGTCTGTGCACGATATCAAGAAGATTGTGTGTCACTTGGCAGATCTTTGAGGGTAGGCAGTTCCGTCTGGATTAAAGGATTATTTGGGGAAAAAGCTGCGTGAGGGCTGGGGCTCCAAGCCAGGAGTGCCTGGCTTTCTGGGTTACGGGTGGGGGCTGTACACCATGTAAAACCTGGTCCTTGCTGGAGCCTGTTTCCATTTAACCAGGGCTCTGTGCACATAAGTGTGTGTGTGTGTGTGTGTGTGTGTGTGTGTGTGTGTTACTCACCCTTCCTGTGATGGATGAATGAAGGACTTCATTACTGAATACTGAGAAGAATCCTCCTGTCCTGAATTCTCACTTTTCATTCACATTTATAGCTAAATATTCTTAAGTGCATAGGTCTTGTTTGTCCATTAAAAAATGTCTACTCATGGGATATTTTTCTTACTTTTAAAGTTGCTACTTCCCCAAAGACAGAAAGCTTCATTAGCATCTTCAATCAGTTCCAAAGGACTGGTGACCTGGCCCATGTCCCTCTGGCTGTCAAATCACGGGCTCCGTCTGCCTCCTGTATAGCCATGTTCCCAGGGAGAAAGAGGCCAGGCAGCAATACTGAGGTGGTTGATATCAGACAGTTGGAAACACTGCTATGTGGAAGGAGCCTTATCACGGAGTATGTAGTGACCATTGGAGTTTGCCCAAATGGTGCCAGAGTAACCCTGAGATGGCCTGAGGGAAGCCACCCCCTTCCCATTGTCTCCCTTCTTGCTGAGCCCACTCTGGATCCTTTACACCAAGCTCCCACCTCTTTGAAGGACAGGAGGTCTTCTCTTTTCTGTATCCATTATAGTATTTCGTTGGCTCCTCCTACCCACTTCCTTCCTGGTGTCCTTTGTGGGTGTGTCCCAAGTCTTTAACAAGCAGTGATTCAGAAACCTTTGATTATAGACTATCTATCTATCCTTTCATTCAACAGCTCCTTCTAAGTGCCTTCCAAGAAGCAGGCACAGGGGGATGGGGCAGGGAGCAAGGCACTGTTCTGTTCTACAGGTACTCACTCACCTGCCAACCGCGGGGACAACAGGTGAGCAGGCAACTGTGATGTGAGATGAGACATAACAGGGTTTAGCCAGGGTTACGGGAGCTTACACGAGGAGCACTGATCCTGTCCTTGCGGGACTTGAGGAGTTCTGAGAAGAGCTGATGTTGGATTCAGAGTCTGTAGGATGAGGGAGGACCATCCTGGAGTAATAGCAAGCTTTTCACAAGGGGAAGAGGGATTTTTAATTAAAAATATTAGTTTAAAATCACTTTATAGGTGAAACAGATAGATAGATGATAGATGAGTAGGTAGGTAGATAACGAGCACATAGAGACAGAGTCTGGGAGATGGAGAATACAGAGACAGCCGGAGGGAGATGAAAGGCTGCAAAGTGGAGGGATGGAGAGAGGACCATCGAATCACGCATGGTAAGAGCTAGCAGGACACAGCAAATGCCCAAAGGCCCCCATGTGACGGAAAGAAAGACAGGGAGGAGCAAAGGGATGGATTGGCAAGTACCCCAAAGGTGCTGACTTGGAATGCTGAGTCAGGAATCTGGATCCCCCAGTTTCTAGTAGAAGAGAGGGGATGAGCAGAGACAAGGTGGGAGGGAGCCAAGTCAGAGCAAGGAGAAGGCACAGAGGGAGATCCAGTGTCAGGATGAGGATCAGGACAGAGTGCGGGAACATGGAGACAAAATCTGAGCTGGTTTTCTTCCCTTTTCTATCTTTTCTGCCTTTTCCCCTTCCCTTCTTTTTCCCCTTCTAGCCACATCCTGCCTACAACTAGATGTCAGGGAACTGGTTGCTATGGATACTAAATGGCATTCAAGCAGGCTGAATTATTAAAGCAGGGTCTTTTCTTTGAAGCCATGGCCCCAGTATGGAGTAAAGTCCCATTAGGCTGTGCAGTGTCAGACATGGGTCTAGGCCAGGGCTGCAAGGTGCTGGGCTGCATGGGTAAAGTCTTGGAGAAGGAGTGTCAGTCACCTGGTGCTTTGCCCGATCTGGGGTCCCCCGATCTGGGGTCCTAGAGGCTTGGAGGAGGGGGTGTGTGTCTGCTGGGATGGATTCCTGACACCCAGTCCACATCCTCACTCCCTGTGTCCCTACTTCCTCTGCCTTATAGCCATAGCCACGGCTCATGCAAATGGAATAAAAATCAAAACGATGCTTTCTTTGTGTCTGAAAGGACAGCATATTGTTCAAATTGTTCAATTACTTCTGTTCAAAAAGGCAAGAAATAAAGTCATAGGTGATTCCAGAGGGATGGCCTTGACCGTCAGGACTCTACTGTCATACTAAATGGCATTGTGAACAGGTACAGGGGATCTGTCCTGGCCATCAATTCAGTGGCACTGTCCCAAGCGTTGGAAGGGGCTGTCAAGGAGAGTCTTGTTTGTGGGCATGCTAGTTGTTTGTTTTGATGTTGGAGGGGGCGAGCGTAGATGCTCTTCTCTGGAGGAGATTCCAAGCCAGTGAAACTGTCCGCCTTCTGTTAGTCTAGTTCTAGAAAGTTTCAGTTAAAGAAGAAAAGAAAAGGCAAGCTCACAGTGTGGTGTATACGCTCCTCTTTATGGGGGTGGGACATTCATGACTGGAATCGTGTCAGTGTGCTTCTAGGTTAGGGGTTAGGGTGGAGCACTGGGTATCATTTCCCTTCCTGCAGACTCGGTAGGGTCTGAAGTCGATTCTCTGAAGTGGGAGGGGCTTTTATGATGCTTCACCCTAGGGAGGACACCGCTGAGGCCTCTGGCCTCTCTCGGCATAAGATGGGGTCTGGAGACATTTTAAATTAAAAACTACAGTTCTTTATTTACTTATTTTTTCTATGCGTGAAGGCGCACTTGCCACATGTTGTATGTCAGAGGAAAACTTTCTGAAGTTAGTTCTCTCTAACGTGTGGGCTGGGGGTTGAACTCAGATTGTCAGGTGTTCGCGGCAAGCACTTTTATTCCCTGAGCCATCTCGCCAGCCCTGTGGAGTCACACACACCCTCTAATCAGGGGACAATTGATTTACAGAACTGTATGTAGCCCTGTTTTTTCCCCTAATGCCCAACAGAGTTTTGTCTGCTTGATGTTAGCGTTAGTGACTCAGTTTTCTGAAAATCTCATTTCCAGAGACTAGACTAACTTCTTTTTAGTCTTGGCAAGAGTTTACCAATCATCTGACCTAGAGCCTCGAGAGGTTCTGGCTGCTCCCAAGGTAAACCTCCCAATCAGACTTTCCTGCTTGGGAGGTCCAGGTAGTAAAGTGGGAGCAAGCCAGGTTGTCCAGCCCTTACCTTCCATTTCTGTCTATCACTGGACTTAGAGCAAAGAGTTGCTGCTGTAGGCCTCCTGGCTCTTCTGTCTCCTTCCATGCAGTGTTTCCCAGCTCCTCTGGTGTCAGGCTGAAGGCCAGTAGGCTGTGGAGTTGGCAAAGTTGAGTAGAGAGGGCCCCTGCTGTCAGTCACAAGCCACTTAGAGGAAGCAGGCCAACTGTCCCTTTCACTTTGAAACCTGTAAGGAAACCTTCAGAGGAAGGCCAGGGCTAGAGCGGAGAGGGACAGGTACTATCTCCTACTCTCTTCCAGTCCTCTTCCTGTTCTTTCTACCAGGCTGCCTTACCCTGTTCTCTGCTGGAATCAGCGTATGTCTATGGAAGGAAGGCTTGCCCAGATGACTCTGGGAGACATTTTCAGTGTTCTGAGAAAGACAGGCTGAGAGCCAGAGAAATGGGAGAGAGGAAACCCCAGAGATTCAAGTCTAGCAGGCCTTGGAAAACCCAGTTTGACTCACTAATTTTTAAAGCTGTCCTCAGAGAACAGGTTGGCTTCCTCTAGAGTTCTCAGCTGCTCCCTTGGACATCCTAGGAGAACAGGCTGCAGAGAGGTTTCTTCGCTGGCTTGGGGTCCCTTTTCTTGGGCAGTGCTGGGCTCAGAGACCGTGCCCTCCCCCACTACTCGGTCGCTCTTGACTTCGGAGGACCCGAGTGGCTTTTATTTCTCGTTAGATGTGACGAGAGCTCTTCTGATCACTTTTGCTACTGTAAATGAGGTCAGTGGTTAGGATTCTGGTGGGGTCTAGCGCAGGCGAGAGGGCGCGGGGAGTGAGGGTGCAGGGAGCGGGGTGGGGGAGGCACTGCCAGGAGATCCAGTGCTTTAGTGGAAATCACTCGCGGAAGTTTGAGGTCAGTGAACTTTTTTCGTTTTGCAGAAACCCTGACCTAAATGTCTGGACCCCCGACCTGGTTACTACACAGATGTGTAGATAAACCCAGCCTTGCGCTGCCCCCCGCCCCTCCCCGCAGTCACTGCGCGCTCCCGTGTTCGTCTTGCCCGCCTCCTGCCTGCTCCACACAGCTCTCAGGGGCTGCGCTGCCTGGACAGAGAAATTTCTCCTCCATTTGGATACCCTCCCGTCTTCTCTTCTCCTTTGTTATTTATTCCCCCAGCTATCCCTTCTGAAAGGGCCAGTGTGAAAGTCTTTCTGATTGCCAGAAATTTCTTTTGCACTGTGTGGGCAGGAAACAGATTTTTTTTTTCCTCCCTCATCCCCCGAACTGTCTCTTTTTCTCATTTATTAATTTTGCTTTCCGTTTCTTTCCTTCCCCTGCGCATTTTTCTGTAGACTTTATCTTCTTTCCCCTACAATTTCACCACCTCCCCCTTTTCCTTCCTCTCCCTCCCTCCAGTCCCCTTCCCCCACCCTTTGCTCTTTTAAAATAATTCAAGGATGCCTCGGGGTTACTAGCACACCCTCCTTCAGCTGAGCTCGGGACTCTGCATTAATTCAAGGTGAGTGGGGTTGGCTTCTCACCCATGAGGATGGGGCTCTTTGTGTCCGAGTGGCCGCAAGCAAGGGCTGCGCTGCACTCCAGAAGACAGCGCGAATCCCCTGCTGCTGCTACCTGTTGGGGTGCATGGACTCGGAGGCTCGGACCTGGGCCAAACCCTCTTGGAAGGCTCCTTAGCCTGCTCTTCCTCGGCTGCCCTTCCTTTCCCAACTTCTGCAGGAATTGACCCAGCTGGGATAGTCCCTGTCAGGAGCAAACTCCATGCTCCTTGGTGGGGTCCCATTTAGCTTGTGGCTTGCAGTTCTCTGCCCACAGCTGGGGATTTTCGCCTGTTGCCACAGAAATGGAGCCCCACTCCTAGTAGGTGAGGGCCTGGGGATTACCATTAGTCTCAGAGCCTCTCAAAGTCCTTCCAGGACTCCAGATAAAAGCAGCTAGCCAGTACTCAACACTGGGAAGTTTTGTGGGGGACCGTTGAAGGGGAAAGTGTTAAGGAAGGGGCTGAGCTTCCAATGAAGTTTCTGTGAAGGATGCTGTGTATACTTTTGGAGGTGACTGGTTAAGGTGGTCTGGCTGTCTCTGGAGCTGCTAATTAGGGCAGGCATGTGGTCTTTTCCTCAGATGGGGACTTGGGAGGAGGATACCAAGGGGAAACAAGGCTAGAGTGACTTGCTTTTTTTTTTTGGATCAGGCTTGGGTGTCTCCCTAAACACCATGCTTTCCAGGGTCACAACAGTCAGGGTTCTGTGCCTCTTGGTGTTTTCTGTTGGTGATATAGAGAGAATGATGGAACTTTCCCCTATCTCCCCTGTCTGGGCTTCCTCCTTCAGGTGGGGACCATGGTGGTAGTTTGGCCCTTTGCCCAAGGTGTATGCAGGGTTGGGGATGGAGGTGGGAATCTGAAGTTGGGATCCTGGAGCTGCCCATGTTTGTGATGGTGACACCTCAGAGCCAGTGTTTCAGGCTGAGTAAGCCTGTGGATAACCGCGACCTTCAAGCAATCAAGCTCATTTCCTTCCTAGGCCCATGTGTTGGAATATTCATTCTTTATTCTTGGGGGGAATGACACTCACATTGTGTCATAGAGACATCATCTTCTGGGGGGAAGGCAGAAAGCTTAGTCCTAGTCCTGGGGGCTGGGAAACCTGAACCCAGCGGCATGTTTCTAATATGGAAATAGAAACATTCGTTCGTTGTGAGAGCCACTGGAAGAGGGGTTGGAAGACAGGTCACGAGATGTTGAAGGAAACTCCAATGTCTGTTCCCAGTAGAATTGCTGCTGGGAAGGGCTTTGTCTCTTGTAATAGCATGGTTCCTGGAGGATTATTTCCTGTCTCCAGGACCCAGAGGAAGATGGCTTTATGTGTTCAATTTGCTTTCTGTGGGTCTCTTGCTGTGGGGTTCTTTCTAAGTCTCTGGCCAGGGAGATAGATGCCTTCACCACTTTGGAGTATGGGGCAGTTATACCCTTTACTGCCCAAGCCTGGACACTCTTGAGGATGCATATGAGCTAACCAAACAGAGACTGTCTATACAGGTAGAGATGAATGATGGGCATCAGACTGAGTGTGTGGTCAGAGGGAAGGACAGTTCATGAGGTACCACACCTTCATGCCCTGTCTTGTATCCTCCCTTTTTAGAACAGGTGTGACTCTGATTTTTGGACTTTTCTCCCTCAATTCCGTTTGAAAAATTTAAGTTGAAAATAGGAACTTTTGGAGAAGGGGTGAGAATCAACAGCAGGATGTTTACTGAGCATGCTCAAGACCCCGATTTGAGCCCAAGTTTTTTTTTAAAAAGAAGCTCAAACAATGATAACTAGACTCTCTGAACTGCCCCTTTCTAGGTGGGATTTCATGCTCGGATAACAACTTTGAGGGTGGTTTCTGTGGAGCCTTGTCCATTCCCTGAACCTGGGGCTTCCAGGAGACCATCCTGCCAGGAGCTGCCAGGGCAGGGTTGGTGGCAGCATGATGCACCGGGACACAGGCACAGTGCTGAGCTGTTGGATCCATGTTGTCACAACTATTGCACCCCTCTGGGGCTGGGATTGAGTGTTGGGCATGGGAAAAGAGAAGGGAGAGAGACAGAGAAAACAGTTCCTCCATGTTGTCTGGGTTTCAACTGAGAAATCCACGGTTCAGAAGCATCATTTTACAGGAAGATATCTGGCGTTCACCTCCTTGCTGTGTGAGGGAAAGAGAAGCCTTCTTAGGGACATGCCAGTCACAACTTCCCTGGAACCTGTGGGTCTTTCAGGCAGCTAAATCATCTCAGGATTTGAAAAATAATTAGCTACCTACTTGTTGAGGGCTTATTTAGTTTCCAGATGCTAGATCAAGCAGTTTCTAGACCTTGTCATAATGAATCCTTGCCCAATTCTATCAAGTACGTGCCCCCATTTTATAGATGAAGAAATCGGAGCTAAGAAATGTTAAGTAACTTGTTCAAATTCACCCAGAACTAGAAGACAGAACTGGGGTTACATTCAAGCCTAGCTGACTGCCCCCCACCTCCCACAATACTGCCTCCCACAATACTCATCCACTAAAGTGGATGGGGTGAATAAGTTCCTTGTAGGTTGAGAGGGAACTTTGTTTACTATCTGTCCCCCTGATTCTTGTTTTTGTTGCCTCTGTCGTGTGTGTGTGTGTGTGTGTGTGTGTGTGTGTGTGTGTGTGTGTGGTGTGTGCGTGCGTGTGCGCATGTGCGTTATCCTTGTTTGCTATACATGAAGTTTATGCCCCCTTTCCCCTTCCTGGCCACTAAGAGTAGTCTTTGTCATGGATCCCAGTCTAGTGTAGACGGGAAACCCAACTGAAGTGACCGGACTGTCTGGTGGGAAGACAGGGGAGGTTTGCCTCTCTCAGGGTGTTAGTGACTGACTTGGAAGGGGCTTTCCCGCCTCTGGCTTTCCCTGAAGAAATTCTGCAGCTCAGTGAGGAAGCATGTCTGTTCCCAGCTGAGGGGACCATGGGTGCAGCTGCTTGAATCCTCATTCCAACAAGAAGGCAGAACTTGAGCTTGAGATAGGCAATGCTGGACGTGTTTGTAACCTTTTACCCTTCCATTTACCACAGCTCTGTGGTTCATCAGATCAAGAGGGGCAGAGGGAAGCAGACAGGCTGGGGACTGGGTTGGGGTAGAGCAGATGGAGAAAGCATTTGTCTGGAAGACTTCATTTCTACCATAATTTGGCCCCAGTAAGTAGCCTTGGGCAAGTCACTACCCTACTTGGGCCTTATTTATTTTATCCCTATGTGAAATCTGGGCCAGATGTGCCATTGGTGTTTATCCTCAGAGTAGAGGCCTGAGATCTTATAGTTCAGGATGTCTCTGCATTTTGTGTCTTCTATCTAGATTTTAGGTGATCTAGCTTGCCTTTCTGTTGCTGTGATAGACTATGAACAAAACCAACTTGTGGGGCAAAGTTCAGCTTGTTAAGGTATGGTCCCTTATCGAGGGAAGCCAGAGTGGGAGCTCAAGGCAGGAACATAGAGGTAGGACCCAAGGTAGAGGCCTCAGAGGGGTGCTGTTTCCAGGCTCATGGTCAACTTGCTTTCTCATACAGGCCAACGACATCTGGCTTGGGAAGGTACCACCCACTGAGGGCTAAGTGTTCTACTAATTAGCGATCAAGAAAATGCCCCACAGAAGTGCCGACAGGCCAGTCTGACGAAGGCAATTTCTCAATTGTGGTTCCTGCTTCCAGTGTATGTCAAGTTGATAATTAAAGCTAGCCATTGAAAATCAAAGTCATTCTTTTTGCTGTCTTCTCTCTTAGTAGTGGTAGAAAGAGGGGGCCCCTGTGGGAGGAGCAACCACCCTTGGTCGCCAGAGGGAAAGTCAGTTACGGACTGGAAAAACAGGGTGTTTTTTCTGGTCAGGAGAGTAGATTTTTCTTTCTGGTATATGTTACCTTGCATTCCCAATAAGCAAGGGCGAATTAGCAAATGCAGAAAGTGTAACAATAGACTGACAACTGTGTACACTATGCCCTGACTCATGAACCAAACTGTTGACAGGAGGAATGAAGGTAGGAGGTGAGACGGTGGGAGCTAGTGGCCTCTAAAAGGATGGAATAGTGGTCCTTGTCCTCATGGTGTGTATAGTGTGGTGGTGGGGCCTTGGTCTAGGTCACTGGGCCAGGTATACATTTAGCAACTATAGCTACTTACAACAAAAAAAGCTCACTGTGAAACCATTTGTTACAGCATCGATGAGGCTACTGGAAGCCAGGCGCCTTCCCAGCAGAAGCAAAGATGTAATTAGAAGATCAATGTTAAGGCTGTCAGCTTTGTCAGGAACGTGGGGATTCCTAGGGAGTCGTGTTGTCTGTGAAACAGGCCCAGACTTGGGATTGCAGTGAGTGAGAGTCTCCAACAGAACATGGCCTCCCTAAAGATGTAGTTTCTCATTCATGCTCTCCTGGCATTGCTTGGAAAATCATTCTTTGAGATTCCCGGGTCTTTATAATTCCATTGTATTACACAATCACAAATATTTCCCATAAACATGAGCATAGGACTGAGGTGAAGAGGGAAGGCTGCAGATTGTCCTGTCCTGTCCTGTCCTGTCCTGTCCTGTCCTGTCCTGTCCTGTCCTGTCCTGTCCTGTCCTGTCCTGTCCTGTCCTGTCCTGTCCTGTCCTATCCTATCCTATCCTATCCTATCCTATCCTATCCTATCCTATCCTATCCTATCCTATCCTATCCTATCCTAAGTCAGCCTATGAATGAGCTACAGGAGACCATGGTGACTGGAGGGGACTGGAGGGAGGTACCACTCTGCCTTGGGCTCACAGCCTGTGGCAGGGGAGTGAGACTATCCAGCTTTTGTATACTTTCTGGCCTGTGTAACAACACAGGCTAGGGCTTATGGGTGGACCCACCTCTTATTGGCAGAAAGGCTGCTTTAGTTACAAGGATAGTACGGCATCTTTCAGTCCTTCAGCAGCAGCTAAATGCACACGTGGTCTTTTACTAGGAGACAGAGGAAAGTGTGTGTGTGTGTGTGTGCGTGTGTGTGTGTAGAGGCCAGAGAAGAACCTCACTTACTGTCCTTCAGGTGTAGTCCATCCTTTTGTTTGTTTGAGACAGTGTCTCTCTGTGTCATTGGCAAGTCTGGGACTTGCCAAGCAGACTAAGCTTTATTTGGTGAACCTCGGATTTGCCTGTGTTAACTCTCTCAATGGTGATATCACAAGTGTGTGCTACGTGGTCTGCAAATTTATTTTTTAAAATGTGGGTTCAAAGAATTGAACTCAGGTCCTTGTACTTCTAAGGCAAATACATTAGCGACTGGCCTCTCTTTCCAGTCCCTGGGCATGGATCTTGGTCTTAAGTGACTGGTTTCTCCAACTGAGTACAGTGCTTTACCTAAGTATTTGTTTTCTCAAACTTCATGCTGTCTGACTGTAGCACAGTGGATTTGGTCTTGCTGCAATCCCTGTTGGCTGTGTGAACAGGAGAGCCATTCATACATCCTGACCATCAGCATACATGCCCTGGGTCCCACTGTCCAGGGCATGAGTTGTCATGGGAGGCCTCTTGCCAAGATGAGTGACTGTTCCGTGATTCTGCCCTTCTTCCTTTTTCTTTCTCCTTTGTCTCCCCCTCTTAGCCTTGACTAGTCATACAATAGAGTTTATTCTCTGTTTACTGAATAGAAATTATATTTTTTGTTCTTAATTTAAAAAGTGATGAGGAACATTTTACATTTTTTTTTTTTGCTTCTCAAATGAAGAGTAAATGGAGTAACTCTTGACTTACTTAGCTCTTGATTGATGCTTTCTGGAATGCAACAAGCTCGAATACAGCGAAAGCCCTATCTTTCCATAGAGAAGGGGGTCACAGTGACAGATGATACCTCTTCAACTCCCAGCTCCTCTTTCCCTTCATCACAGCTCTGGCGAGGACTGATTAGGGCTCCGGTCAGAGAGTCCCAGAACTACCAGGTGAGGAGAACCAGCCTGCAATCTCAGCCTGCTCTTCTGGCTTAGAGTGGCCCTGGGAGGAAGAGGAAGGGCGAGGAAGAGCTGTGGCTGGAGGTTGGGACTGCAAAGCCCAGTGCATGCTCCAGCTTCATCACTGGGTGGGAGCACTGCTCAATCCTCCCCTCCCTCCCTCCATCCTCCCCTTTCACTCCATGCCTTCCTCCACTCCTAGCCCTTATCTCTTTCCCGATTTTTCTCCCTAATTCTCCTTTTCCTTTGTCCTTCTCTCTCCCTCCTCCTCCTTTCCTCTTCCCCCTTCCTCTTTCCATGTTTCTCCTTCCTTGCCCCCATCTCATTTTTTATCCGCCTCCCCCTTCTCCCCCCACCCAGTAAGCAGAGCTCAGGAACCCTTTCTGGGTTGGCTAAGTGATTTGGATCCTGAGAAGACAGCAATGAGACAAGACAGCCAAATACCCTACTTTTATAAAATTTATATTCTGCCTCAGAGACTCAGGGGGAGTGAAGCAGAATCAGCTGGTGATGAATGTTGTTCAGAGGATTAATCTAAGGCAATGTGGTAGGGACAGAGTGACTTCAGATTGACATGTCACTGAAGGCTCCTGAAGAGGTGATATTTAAGTCGAGGATCAGAACGGCAGAAAATGAAAGAGGATTCATATCGCCAATTTCCTTCAGCCTGCGAGGAATAAATTAAGCGCGACTCGAAACTGCTTTAAAGACTACAAAATAAACTCAGCGTTTTATGCCCTAGACAGAGCTCTGCGAGCTGAGCATCGTGATTCATTAATATTATCAATTTCACTACCTAGCCTGGTAGTGAATGTGGGTTGGATTAAATTACAAGTGGAAATGGGGAGTTCAGAGGAGATTTTTAAGATATAAAAGCAGATGATGCCTGTGACAGGCATTTGTCAAAAGAAGACACTTCCTTCCATTCCTGTTGCTAATGGGCTTGTCTAGAGACTTCTACCCACCTGTTTCCTGGGCATCACTGAGGCCCAGAGAGATAGTGGGTTGGGGGAGGGGATGGTATTGTGGAGGGGGCAGAATCCCCAGGCTGTTTCAGGTTAGTGTCTTTGCTTCTCAGGGTCATTTTAAACTCAGAGCACAGGTAGGCTCATCTGAAGTTGGGGACAGATTCCACAGGCTTCCTTTCCACCCACATACCTCTGAGAGACGGCTCTTCCCCCACTGCCGGGCTAGTCACTGTTGTCTTTAAGTGTCTACAACCCTCCTGTACCTTAGTATTCTCCCCAGCTGTGGACGAGCAGATCCGCTCACCTCCTCTGCTGAGGGCTGAGTCAACATAGTTCACCTACTACCTCCAGGATTGTGAGTCATGGCTTTTCAAACATGGAGCTGTGAATCATTTAATTTCTAGACCTGGAGAGGCTTGGGTGGTGGCTGAGCCAGTAGACTAGGCACTGCCCTGCCCCTGTCTCTTATTCCACCATGACTTAGCATCCTTCCTGTACTTAAAACCTAGAACTTGGATCCATGGCCTTTATCAGGACTACTTAATTCAATTTCTTAGCAACTCCAGGAGGAAGTCCAGTCCTAGGGTATGGTTCCTGGACAGCAACATCAGCACCACTAAGGCTTTCTCTACTCCGCTGCCAAGAGTTCTGTGTCAGGTCCACTCTGGAGTGGGTGACCATCAGGTGAATCATGGGAGCTTGAGAAATTTTGTTAGAAGGATGGATGGAGGTTAGGACAGTCGTGTGGTCCATCTCTCTGAGCTAAGGAAATCTTAGCTCATTGGGAGACAATGATTGGTGGTGGAGCCTGAGTTTCATTCAAGTCTTGGCTTCTAAGCCAGAACTATTATGAAGTTAGGAGTCCTAATTAAAATGCATATATTCTTGGATACATCTGTTACCGATCATTTATACTTCAATGCTAATAGTGTTTTGGCCATTTCCAGTGGCGCGATGATTAGAGAGCTTGAGACTCTGAGACTGGAGACCAGAATTCTTTGCTGGTATCTCGTGGGAACTTTCACCTGTGTGGCAATTCTCTTCTCTGGTGTTGACTGGCCTTCTCCAGACAGTAGCAGCGTGACTGATCCTTAAATGTAGATGCTTCCTGGTTACAGCTCTGTTTCTTCACCTATGGTATAACCACTCCCTGAGAGTTTTCTCTTTCATTTAGAATTTTATCCCAGCTGTAGAGTGGATACTTTCACTGTAGTACTCCATAGTGTCTCAGACTCGCCTTGTTTAAAAACAAATCCATAATCCTTTGCCTCATCTGGCCCGCCTATCACAAAGCCTCTTACAGCAAATGATGTCACTATTTATTTTATCAGTGAGGGAGAGATCCGGGGGTTGCTTGTGATTATGCTTCTGTGTTTCTTCCTGTTTACCTTCACATCGTAATTTACCTTGAATCTGCCTCAGTCTCTTCATAAGAACGGTCCTAACCACAGTTACTTCTGGGAAGTTTGCTTCCTCTTCTTGTACCCATGGTCCTTTGTACTCTCTCAGCATCATGGACTTACCCTGCCACTGCATTTTAGGTTGTGGTGCGATTGCCAGCCCCCTCACAGACTGTGAGGGCCAGATAACAAGGATTTGGTGTCTTATCAATGTTCTTTAATGATTTGCCCTTAGTGGGCATCTGATAAGCCAATGATTTAGCCAAGTAGAGAGGCCACTATGGAAGTGTGGTAAGTCCCGATTTTGCTTCCTCTGTTGTGGTTCATTTTCTCTGCAGATGGAGGGCATTGCACTCACCAAGTCTTTGACAAGATCCTTATCGCACATTGATTGGGAAGTGATAGTGACGACCCACTCAGTTCCTTAGAGATGCTGATGAGTCGATGGAGGTTGTGACATGAGTGTGTGTGTGTGTGTGTGTGTGTGTGTGTGTGTCTGTGTGCATGTGACTCTATGTATGTCTGTTTCTATGTGTGTGTCAGTCTATGTGTATGTGTATCTGTCTGTCTCTCTGTGTATGTGTGCATGTGTCTCTGTCTGTATGTCTGTATCTGTGTATGTCTCTGTCTCTCTGTCTCTTTCATTCTCTCTCTCTCTCTCTCTCTCTCTCTCTCTCTCTCTCTCTCTCTCTCTCTGTGTGTGTACAAAATGCTGCCATGAAGCTGAAGTGGAAGGATTTTATATTCTTGCCAACTTTGTACCCAACAACATTTTATTTTATTATTTTCTGACTTCTTCGATCACTTCATGTATTATGCAATGCATTTGTATCGTCATCACCCCCAGCCTTCTCTCTAAATTCTCCCAGATTCACGTCACTCTCTCCCCTCCCAAACTTCATGTCTTCTTTTTAAATACTTATTTACCACCCAGATCAATTTATGCTGCCCTTACATGTATGAGTGTGGGACCATCCACTGGAGTATGGTCAACCCACTGGGGAACACATCCTTAAAGAGAACTGACTTCTTATTCCCAGAAGTCATCAACTGTCAATAAGCAGGGTGGAGGAGGGGTGGGAGAGGGATACCTAGCACTAAAGATATTTAAAAAGCCATGTGGAACACACACACACACACACACACACACACACACACACACACACACACACACACACACACACGTATATCTATGAAAGTGTTTAACTGCAATTATTCTACACAGGGAATAAAACTGTTTCCAGAAGTCATGGTTTGTTAAATAACCAGGGGTGAGGGACCTCCCTTCAAGTTGTTTGCCAGTATTCTAGAGACACCCAGAACAGTCTAAGCTATTGTATTGTTCTTGGTTGTCTAGTAGAACTTTATAGTAAGACCCTCTTGCTGTAAACATCACACATTTTCATCATTGAAGTTTGTACAGATCAGGAAGACTCTTCTCTGCTGGGTGCTTTCACAGTACTGGAAGGCACTATGCAGGCTGCTGGCAGGGGGATCATCAACAGTCTTACCCATCCATGAACTGTGTATGCTTCAGTAGTGACAAGTATGACAGCATATGCTTATGAGTATGATACTGAGAGCAAGCCCCAGTGTGCAGACCTTTCCAGTCCTTCACGTGGGACACATTTGTTATTGTTTTCTTGCCTAAAGCAAGTCACACAGTCAAGCTCAGAGCTGTGTGGGAAGTAATCATCCCAAGTGTGGATGGATAGAAGGAGACATTAACAAATTGGGGTTCGGTTGGGTTGGGTACTCTCTGAGAAGTAGCAGGATGGGATGGGATAGGGAAGGAATTTGTTAGAGCAAACATCAGTGAGAGGGAATGGGAAAGGAGCCGGGGAAAGCTGAAAAGTTGCTAATTCATCATGCCAGTCAGTCTGAGTGACAGACAGAGGAGAGCAGGTTGGGTGGTCCTAGCCTGCCATGTAGGGGAAGGCTACTCAGCAAAGCTCTCAGAGAACCCCTATGCCTCCGGAGCCAGGAAGTTTCCCTGCTATGCAGGTATGAGCCTGTCTTTCTTTTCATACCCCATTCTCTCTGCTTGAAGATAGTGATGGATTTCAGAGACCCAGGGGGCTCTCGCTCTAGCTGGAGATATGCTAGGCGTGTTCTCATGGCTACTATAAGGTCATTACTCAGTTAGCCAAAATTCCAAGATTTCTATTTCTCTCCTGAACTTCACACCTCTATATTCAAAAGTTTTTTTCAAATGTTTCCATTTGTCATTCCCAGAGGCATCTCAAAGTAACATATCCAAGTTACATTCTTTACTTATAATTAATATCTTAGTTAGGGTTCTGTCATAGTGTTTTATACACACACACACGTACACACACATATCTATATCTTTATCTTTATATCTATATCTTTATCTAATCTATATATCTCATTACAGTTTATCTATATTTCTCCTTTTCACTCATTATCCTGCCTTGTCCCTCCCTCTCCCCTTTGGTCTTGTTTGTTTCTTACATAGTCTCCCTTCTCATGTCATATGTATGCATATAATTTAGATGTAGAGTCTGAATATTATAGAGAAAATGTGCAATAATTGTCCTTTTTCTCACTGCCTCTCTTGTTTATCCATTCCCTTAAATACTTTATTCTTTCAGTATAGTCCTTACTCTACTTTTTCCCTCCCTCCCTCCCTCCCTCCCTCCCTCCCTCCCTCCCTCCCTGTCTCTCCTGCATACGATAGAAAAGGCCCTATTTGTCTTTTCAAGTCTGGCTCATTTTGCCTGGTATCATGATCTCTTCGTCCATCTAATTTTCCAGAAACTAACAGTTTCATTCTTCAGAGCTCTGTAAATCTGTGCATATCACATTTTCTTCCTTCCTCTGTTGATGGATATGTAAGTAGGAAGGTTTATATCATGATGTGTACCTAGGAAGGTTTACATCTTGGCTGTAGCACACGGTGTGGCAGTGCACACGGATATGATGGATGTGCAAGTACGTCTGTGGAACGATTATTTGGACTCATTTGTATGTGCACTCACAAGGGGTGGAGCTGGGTCACATGGCAGTTTAATGTTTAGTTTCTTGAAGAGCTTCCATACTGACTCTCACTTCTGCTATGGACAAGTGTACGTTTCCAACAGTGATGAAGGTTCCCTCCCTCAAATTCTCATTAGCGTTTGTAGGTTTTTGCTTCCTTAATAACAACCGTTCTGATTGGTGGGAAGTAGAGTCTCAAATACAAGAGTATTTCTCTATGGCTGAGGATGTTGAACTTTTTTTTATATATGTATTTATTGACCATCGGTGTTTCTTCTTTTGAGAAATTTTCATTCATGTTCCTATTTATTGACTGGATGGCTTTTTGGTCCCTTCTGCCCGTTGGTCCCTCCTGCTAACTAGAGCTGAGGCTGAGGCCTGGCTAGCTTTGCTAGGTCGTGTACCCCTGTTGCTAACCTGACTCTACCATACTAGACTGCTGATATATCTGTGAGGTATTTATGTGTAGATCGAGTTGCCTCTGCCTGCTAACCTGTAAACTAAACTACTGATTTCCAGACAACACAGATGGGAGTGGCTCCAAAGAACCTTCCTAAACAGGTCCACTCCCCCCATATCCTTTCTTTTCCACTACCTCTGGTGGGTTACAAAAAAAAAAAGTTAAAACATTTTTAAAAACATCATTAAAAATAAGATTTAAAAATTAGTTTCATTTCATTTATTTTTTGAGTTCTTCATATATTATAATATGAATCTCCAGTCAGAAGTTTAATTGGCAAAGGTTCCTCCCCCACCCCCACACCTGTTTGTAGACTGTCCCTTCTGTTTGTTTCCTCTACTATGCAGGGATGTTTTAATTTCATGGGATCCCATTTGTTAATCCTTGCTGTTGTGGATAGTTTTACATCAGCTTGTCACAACTAGAGGTCTCTAAAAGGAAGAAACCTCAACTGAGAAAATGCCTTCAGAAGATCTGGCCCTAGGGCATCCATTTTCTTCATTAATGATTGACAGGGGAGGGACCAGCCCATAGTGGGTGGCGCCATCCCTGGGCTGGTGGTCCTGGGTTCTACAAGAAAGCAAGATGAGCAAGCCATTATGAGCAAACCAATTAGCAGCACCTCTCCATAGCCTCTGCACCAGCTTCCCCCTCCAGTTTCCTCTGTTTGTGTTCCTGTCCTGGTTTCCTTCCAGATGAACTGTAGTGTGAAAGCCTAAGCTGAATAAATTCTTTTCTCTCCAACTTGATTTTGCTCTTGGTGTTTCATTGTAGCAATGGGAACCCTAACTAGGATAGTTGCCATTGTATTCCTGACTATTGGGTTTCTTTTGAGAGTCTTTAATTTTGTTTATATCTTCAAGTTTGCACCTTCCACTGGTTTCAAAGCCTCAGGTCTTACGTTTAAAGTCTTTGATACATTTAGAATCAATGAATCCAGTTTCGTTCTTGCTCGCTTGTTCCTGTGGATGTCCAATACTATTTGTTGAAGAGGTTGTCTTTTTTTTTTTCACCAGTGTGTGCTTTGCCACCTTTGTCAAATACCAGGTGATTGTGGCTGTGCTTGTGGCTGTGGGGGTTTGTCTCTGGGTTCTCTATTTTATTGGATTGACGTTTTATATCAGGGCTGCATGTTTTTTGTTGCAATGGCTCTCTAAATAGTTTGAGATCAGGACGGGATGCCGCCAGTATTATTCTTGGAGATTTAGCAGTTTGGGGTATTGTGTATTTCTATATGAATGTTGGGATTGTTTTCTTCTGGTTGTGTGGAGAATGTTCAGAAAAGTCTTGCCATCTTCTAGTGTCCCTTTTATCAGTGTGTGTTTGTCACTGTAGAGATCTTTTATCTTGGTTATGTTTGTTACTAGATGTTGCATTACTTTGGGGGGGGAGCATTGTTAATGGGATTCTCCACTTGGAAAGTTTGCTATTGGTGTGTAGAAAAGCTACTGACTTTTTTTTTCTTTTTTTTTTGTGGCCTGTTAGTTTGCTGAAAGCAATTGTTAGATCTAAGAGTTTTCTGTAGAGATGTTAGGGATTTTAGAGCAGATGATTATATTATCTAAAAATAGAGACGATTTGTCTTCTTTTATTTTTGTTTGTATATTTTAATTTCTTTCTTTTGACTTACTGTTCTAGTTAAAACATCAATAAATAAGTTGAAAAAGAGTAGAAAATGCAGGCCTCCTTTTTTCAGGTCTTCTTACCTGTTTTTTTGTATGAGAGCAGGGTAACACTGGCTTTACAGAATGTGGTGCTATTGCTCCCATTTCTACTTTATGGAATAGTTTGAGTATTGGTGATATATGGTTTTCTTTAAAGGTCTGGTAGAATTTGTCTCTTGAGTCTGTCTGCTCCTTGCCTGTTCTTTGTCGGAAGACTTTATTAATGCTTTAATCTCATTGTTTGTTATAGAGCTATGTATGTTGTTCGTAGCCTCTTGATTAAATTTGGGTAGGTCATATGTGTCCTTTCCAACTTCTTGGAATACAGGTTTTCAAAATATTCCTTAAGGATTTGCACGAATTTATAAGTATCTGTTGTGTCCTCTTTTCCATTTCTAATTTGGGTCTTCTTTCTTTATATTTTTGTGGATCTGGGTTCCATACCCAAGGCCTTGCTCATATTAGACAAGGGCACTACCCCTAAAGCTCGTCTGTCTGTTTGTCTGTCCGTCCGTCTATCTATCTATCTATCTATCTATCTATCTATCTATCTATCTATCTATCCATCCAGGGTGTCTCTTCATAGCTCTGGATGTTCTGGAACTTACTTTGTTGACCTGGTGGCCTGGAACTCAAAAAAATCTGCCTGCTTCTGCCTCTTAGGTACTGGAATTAAGGCATGTACTACTATGCTTCTCACTCCTAGTCATTTTAAAAGACTAAAAAAAAAATATTTGAAACATTTATTTAGTGAGTAGACCACAGTGGCTTTGAACTCTTTCTCTCTAGTCTAGGTACCTCAAATTTGTCAGCCTTTGGGGTAGATGGGTCTATGGGCTATTCAAGTCTAGCTCATCTCTCTTTGTTTTGGTTTAGCTAATGGTTCATGGATCTTACCTCCTCAAAGAGCCAGCTTTTTTTTTTAAAACATTGATCATTTGTATTGTTCTTTTTGTCTCCACTTTTGTTAATTTCTATCTCAATATTTATTGTTTCTTTTCATCTATGGTTTGGGGACTTAGGTCGTTCCTGTTCTCTAAGACTATGAAGTGCACTGTCAGTCCTTATCTGAAGTATCTCTGGTCTCTTACTGTAGTCACACATTCTAAACTTTCCTTTTAGATCTGCTTTTGCTGTATCTCAAAGGTCCCACTAAGCTGTTTTCATTTTCATTTGATTTTAAGAAATTTAGAAATTCCTCCTTGATTTCTTCAATGACTTATTCTCTGTATTTTTATTTAGCTTTTCTAGCTTCTTTTTATACTGACTTCTAGTTTTATTCCACTATTATTCAGATAAGATATAATGTGTGATTTTAACTTTTTTCATATTTGCTAAAACTTGCCTTGGGGTCTCACATGTTATCTATTTTAGATAAAGCTCTGGGGCTGCTGATAAGAATGTGTGTTCTACATCTGTTGGATGGAATATTCTGAGATATCTGTTAAGTTCATTTTATTTATGGTGCATTTTAAAACTGAACTTTTTTGGTTGAGTTTTTGTATGGATGATCTACCTGTTGTTAGATTTCAGGATTGACTCAACTCACAACGTGTTGTCTCTAGAGTTATCTGTCCATTTATGCCCAGTGGTCTTTGTTTTATGATACTGGATGTAGCAAAGTCTAGTACATATGTAATTACAATTGTTACGTGTCTTGATAGATTGCTCTTGATAGTGACATGTGTTGGTTTCCTATTTATCTTCTAATTTTAGCTTTCAGTCTACTGTATCCAATATAAATATAGTGACTTGATTGATTTTGGCTTCTACTCACTTGGTGTATTGATTTTTATCCTTTAATTCTCAGCACGTTTGTATCTTTGCCAATAAGTTGCATTTCTTATAGATAATTAATAGTTGGGTCATATTTTTCAATTTAGTAAGCTACTCTGAGTCTTTTAATTACAGAGTTAAGTGTGTTTATGTTTATAGTTACCATCGAGGGAGGTTTACTGATGCCTACAGTTTTTGTCATTTTGTTGTTGTCGCTTGTTTGTTTGTCTGTTTGTCTGTCTGTCTGTTTCAGTGGTTCTGTTGGTTGACTCAGTTGTTATTTCGTTTCTTCCTTATTTATGTTAGAGGTTTGTTAGTTTACTGAGCTTGGCATGATTGATTCTTTTCTCCTTTATTTATTCCTCTCATGGAATCTATTCTCCCTTGTATTATGATTAACACCATCTTTCTGTCCCCCTGTGTGGGAGCCTTTTAATTATATTCTGCTGTTCTGGTTTGGTGATCATGAATGGCTTTATTTTGTGCTCGTCTTAAAATGTCCTTATTTCTCAGTTGATTTTTTTTTTAAAGATAATTTTTCTGGCTATCGAAATCGAAGTTGACGGCTACTTACCTTCACCAAGTTAAATTCTTGATAATACCGCCAGATGGGTTCTCTTCCAGACTTTTTTGTTTTTGTCTTTTGATGAATGTTGCTTTCATGTGCCTGAAAGTCCAGGAGTCATCACTGACATTTATACTTTGATACACTCTTAGGCAGCATGTTGGAAATCTAGATTAAAATCTTACCTTCAGCACGTCCTTTCAAATACACTCCTGCTGATACCACATGGACAAAGCAACCCTAGCCTCTAAATTAGATGCCCACGGGAGCTTTCTGGCTCATGTCTCCACTTCCTTTCTAGTCCCTGTCATAGTAGTTGGTTCTATGAAGTACATCGTACTTGGTAGCTTACATATTTTCAAAGTGTAAGCATTACCACGCCACTTCTCAGCTTGAAATCTAAGACTTTATCCCAGAACCTATTATGTGCCTTGCGTGCTCTAGCTGGTCACCCTCCAGCTTTAACCTACATCATCTTCATGACCTCCTCCTGCCAGCAACAGTGGACTCTTAGAATTTGCCCATCTCCTTTCCTGTGCAGGGACCTTTGCCCTGTTCTCCCTCCTCAGTGCCGAGACCCTATTTCTCACTGATGTTTACACCTTGCTTAGTTCTCAGTTTGAGAGCTACTTCTTCAGTGAGAGCTCTGTCTGTGGGCAACTGCTATTATGCTAATCTAGGTCCTTTCCTTTCCCTCTCTTATAGCATCCTACACATCCAAAGCACTCATCACCAGTTTATTTACTTGTTAGTTTAATGTCTGTGTGTTCCAGACAGAAAGTTCCCTGTGGATCGAGACAATGTTTATATTATTCATTGTGGTGTTCCAAATTCAGCACTCTGCCTTGAACAGAGCAGTAGCTCAGTCACTGGTAGGTAGAGAAATGCAGGTCCAAGTGAGCAGAGGGAAATGGGGGAGGCTGAATCCCGTGGGAATTCTCCCCTTCCAGTCTTTGGCCTGTGGAGGATTAGAGTTACACATATTCTGAGAATATGGGTCTCTGAGAATGAAAGTTGTGCCAGACAGAACTCGGCACAGCTACTCCTTACACAGTCCCTAGGGACCCTGACACCAGATTTTGGTGCTCTATCCTGAACACACAGGCCAAAGAGATGGCGGGGCCAGATTTTCATGTGCCTTTGCTTCTGTGAATCTCAGTGTCCTGATGGCATACAGTGCTAGCACACTTGTCTTTTTAGGTTGTGTAAAAGACTGAGGGTGTAAGAGGCAACACTGTTAGCTGAGATGGATAGTGGTGGCTTGAAAAAGATCCCTGGTGCTGAGGAGGGGGAACAGAGTGAATTATGACTTCAGGCAATGCCTGAGCTCCTGAAAGCCACCATTTTTCCATCACATTGTATCTGAGAATCCCAGGCCCAGCAAAATATGATTAAATGAGTATATAAAATATTTGTAGAAAGCAGGCAATGCAGATAACCTTGGTTCTCACATCCTTTCAGATGAAGCAGTGGTGAGGCTCTAAAGTGTGAGAGGTTGGTGAAGAGGCCTTTCAAACCACTAAGAAGAGGATTTAGATAAAATTAAAATTCCCATTTGCCTTTTTCTGAGTCTTCATGCCACAAGTCTCAAACTCAAAATATGAAGTGTGAATCAAATAATTTGCTTTGTTAACTGGAGGGCTCAGAAATATGGCTAACTAATATCTGGTGTCACACGGGCGTTAAGTCCTGAAAGGTTTGCTGTTTTATTCAGATTTTGAAAGAAGAAGATGCTTGAGATTTGTATCGCCATCAGCCTGGCACTGAGGAATTTTAATTTCTGTATTCATTGATGCAGAAATATACAGACTATGCTGTCTTGGTTAAGGCTTCTGTTGCTGTGATACACGCTGTGACCCAAAGGAACTTGGGGAGGAAAAGGTTTATTTTAATTCACAGCTGAGGGAACCAGAGAGGAATCTCTGAGGGAACCCAGAGGGGGATCCTGGAGGTAGGAAACAGAGCAGAAAGCACAGAGGAGCAATATTTATTGTTTTACTCTCTATGGCTTGTTCAGTGTGCTTTCTAAGGGCACTCAGTACCACCAGCCCAGGGCTGGCATCATCCAGAGAGAGCATCAGCCATCAATCAAGAAAATGCACCATGCATTTAATTGCCTACAGGTCATTCTGGTGGAGCATTTTCTAAATTGGCATTCCCTCTTCGAAAGTGACTGTAGTTTGTGTCAAGTTGACATAAGACTAGCCAGCATAGGGAACATATGTTGATATTTGAAAGCTCTCTGGTAGATATAATTAAATTACATCTAGACCTATTCCTATATTCATGTCAAAAACTTCGAGTGTAGTAATGCTTAACTGTTGTAGTCAGAGAACCTTCTGGGAGCCCAGTGGATGCTATGGACTCCCAACTGGAAAAATGCACAGCCAGAAGTTTCACAGACATCGTAACTCCAAAGTCTACCGAAAGACTGGTGGATCCTGGGTAAATTTTCGCAGAAACAGAATGTAGGTTATGAATCTGCTGTGAGAGGGCTGAGTGGTCAGAGGACAGACGCTGGTGGGTAGCAGGCCTGGGCTTGCTTTGCAGAACACAGAACCAGGTGGTGTAGGAACTGTAGGAATGTTTCCATAACCAACATTCAACATGAAGGTTTCCTCTCGAAGAAAACCTTCTGTACCTGGTGGGACAGGGACTCTTACTGTCTCTTTACCTTGCTTGCATATGCATGTATTCAGTGTGTGTGTGTGTGTGTGTGTGTGTGTGTGTGTGTGTGTGTGTGTGTGTGACACACAGAGAGGGGGGAGGGAGAGAGGGGAGAGAGAGGGAGGAAAGGAGAGAGAGGGGAGGGAGAGAGAGGAGGAGGGAGAGAGAGAGGGAGGGACAGAGGGGGGGAGGGAGAGAGAGTGCGCATATGTGCATGTGGAGGCCTGAAATTAGTATCAAGTATTTTCCTCAATCTCTTTTTACCTTATTTATTATTCTCTCTCTGAATCTGGAGCTCAGAAATTTCACCTAGTTGTCTAGCTAGTTAGCACCTGTAGAATGCTGGGATTAAAGATGGCTGCCTGCTATACTTTCCAGGTAAGTGCTGGGCATCCAGACACTAGACCTCATACTTGTACAGCATAAATGACTCATTCACAGAACCATCTCTCCAGCTTTGAGGCTGGGGCTGTCTGGTTCAGCGGTAAGCCCTGATGTTAGACAGCAGAAGGTAGTGTGGGCGTAGATGACGTCACTTCCCACGCCCTTCCAAAACAGACATTCTGGAAGTCTGTGGAAAGACTACCCCTCTAGAGCCCAGGCCTTCACTTACACTGTCTCCCCTCTGACGTGTTCTGCTCCCTCTTCTCTGCTCATCCTTTAGTGCTAGCTGCATCCAGGAACCATCTGATGTCTCTCCAAGCCCACACCTGCCAACTGCTGCTCAGAATCGGTGTCATTTACGGGACCATGGTGTCCTCTGTGTGCCATGTTCTCACACTGCTGTCTCTTTTGCCTACCTTTTAAAAGATGGTACATTTTGTGGTGGAGAATTTAAACACGTACTAAGTAGTATAAAATAATAACCCCCAAGAATCCTTTACCTAGCCACAATAATTATCAACTCAGGGCCATTTTTTTTTTTCACTCGAGCCTCCTACTCTACCTCTCTATTGGGGTTTTTCTTTGAAACAAATCTTAGCCATTGTATAATTCTACCCATAAATATTTCAGTACCAGTCTCTAAAAGGGAGCAGACTAAAAGAACATTACAGCAATACCATGCTCTCAGGAATTGACTATAATTTCTTAATATCTTCAAATCTCTGAGTAGTGCTGACATTTCTCCAACCCTGATTTTCTTCTATGGTCGGCTTATTTGAATCAGAATTCTAATTAGGTCCATGCTATATTTTTGGTTGGAATGTTTTTCTTAAAGTCTCAATCTGGAGATTTACTTCTCCACTCTCTTTTGAGCCTTACTGTTTGTTTAAGAAATGTGTTCTTCTTGTTCCCATGTAGGGTTTTGCTGGTTGAATCCCATTATGTTGTTGAATGCTTCTGTTCCCTGTGTTCCTATAAGGTCTACCAGTTTCAGTCACCACCACCACCACCACCACCACCACCACCACCACCATCATCATCATTATCATCATTATCATCTCATTGGATGACTTTCTAGGGGGTGGTAGCATTTTTGTCACAGGTACAAAATGTCTGGTTGTTTCTCTCTTTAGGATATTAGCAGTTACCGAGGATTGCTACCTATACTGGAATTGGCTGAATTCTCCTTGGGAGGGCCAAAACAACCAGTTTTAGTTGATAGACCATGTGGCCTCTTGCTTAACCACTCAGGAAGCAGTTAATGCCAATATGTAAAAAAGGATAGGGATGGATGAGTGCCCAAAAAAACTACTCATTAAAGCAAAAAGTCACTTGTAGTCCAAGCGTCCAAGCATGCCAATTTACCGACCCCTTCCTAGAGCATTCACTATAGCTTTACACGCTTTCACTGATCAAGGGTAAATCAACTCAGGACTTTCTTTATTTATCAGTCAGATGCATTATAAAGAGAAAACCTGCTTACACTGGGTGACTACTCCTATCTTTTTCTCAGCCCCTTAAAAGGTTGTTCTGTCTTCATCTCACTCATCACACCAGTCTTCCTAAGATTGTGGTGGCTTTGTTGAACAATCGTACACAACTAGGGTTTTCTCCTTTAATTTTTTAATTCATTGGTACTCATACATTGGCCCTCATATTCATCCATCCCCCCAACTCCTCCTATAGATTCACCCTACTCTTTTACCTACAAACTCTATCTTTTTTTCTTTTCTTTTTCTTCCTTCCTTTCTTTCTTCCTTCTTTCTTTCCTTCCTTTCTTCTTTCTTTCTTCTTTCTTTCTTTCCTTCTTTCTTCTTTCTTTCTTTTTTTTTAAACTTGTCAAGTATGGTTTGTGCTACCCAAATGCTCTTAGATGTATGGTCTTTCACTGACTGGGGCTGCCAGGAGTCATGTCCTTCCTTTGGCTCTTCCTCTCTTACCAACCATTAGTTTCCAATAGCTCCTTAGCAAGGGGCAGGACTTCATGATCATCTCCTCTAGCCTGGGGTGTTGTCTAACTTGAACTTATACAGTTCTTAGACATGCTGTCACAACCTCTGTGAATTCTTATGTGCAACTGTCCTACTGGGTCTGGGAAATACTCTTTCCATTGGCTCTTCAAATCTTTCAATTCTCTCTCCTACAATAGTCCCGGAGCCTGGGGATGGGGAGGAAGGATTGTTCTATTGATGTCTCATTTAGGGCTTTGTATTCTGCTGTCTCTTATTCTGTGTTTTGACCAGAGTCTCTGTTAATCACCATCTACTGCAAAATTGTTGTCAACTCCATGCCCTCACTGTGAGGCCCTTGACATCAACAGTTGACTCATGGTTATTCCTTTTCCTGAAATGCTTTCTGCTCCTGACTTTGATGATGCCTAGTCATCTCCTGGTGTTCTCCTACCTTATTGATAACTTAGAGGGTTTTTCTCCCAACCAGGCTATGAGCCTTAGATACCCCAGGAATTGGGCTTGTTTTCTTCTTCATCTATAATCTCTTGTTGAAGACCCTTGATTTAAATGATCACCATAGGCAGGCAGCTTCTTGGCTATAGCTCATTGACCTCTATGTATGTCCATGCAATTGCCTATGTGCCATTGACGAGACATTGATCTTGTCAAATGACCACGTTCAAGCTGAATTCTTGCTCTTCCTTGTAAAATCTGCTTCCTTGTTTCTCAGTTAATGACAACTTTATTCCTTTAATAGCTCAAGTCAAAAAAAAATGTCAGTGTCATTCTTGACACTTGTCTTTCTTCCCCCTCCCCCCACGTCCAATCTGTCAGCAAATGCTGTTGGCTGTGCCTTCAGAACACACCCACTTCTTGCCACCTTCACTGTTACCAATGGAGTTCAAGCCACCACCATCCCTTTCCTGAGTTGAACCAACATTTTACTTATGATGAAAGCATGATGTCTGTCTAGCTACTGTTCTTTTGCTGTGAGGAGACACCATGATGAAGGCAGTCTATAAAAGAGAGCATTTTGCAGGAAGAATAAGGGTTCCAAGGTTAAGTGTTGGTTCAGTTTCCAGTAGACCAAGTACTTCCACACTAGGGCACACCAACTCCATGTCATGTCTGTGTCAAATAAAGTAGGCAATCCAATGTCCCCACAGGGCAGAGGTTTACAGTGTTTCGGACGCCTCACTTCTCAGCCCCTGCTGTGTGCCTCCATTCCAACACCAGCAGTTCAGATTAATCCATCATTAATTGGGTCCAAAATATTCTTATTACTACTAATATGTATCACAAAATATGCCAATGAGTCAGCAAATGTTTGAAAAGAAAACGGAGAAGAAGAAGAAGAAGAAGAGGAGAGAGGAGGAGGAGGAGGAGAGGAGGAGGAGGAGGAGGAGGAGGAGGAGAAGGTGACAATGATGATAACTATGATAATTTGTAATCTAGCCTTGATGCATGTAACCTGTATTCTTGGTCTTGGATCCATTGTCCTGAAATTGAAAAAGCCTGTTAGCTGTTTTAAAGCTGTACTTCAGAACGTGGTATTTAATAAGTACGCTTACTATTCTTTTTGATTTTAATGTTTAGCTTTACTAGAACTAGTAATTGTTTTTCATCGACCTTCATGCATAAAAAATAAAATTGTCATTTATCAGTTTGAAAAAAAAAGAGAGCATTATGGGAGCTTGCTTTCAGTTTCAGAGGGTGAGCCCATGACCATCAAGGTGAGGATCACAGTGGCAGAAAAAGACATGGTGCTGAAGCAGCAACTGAGAGCTTATATCCTGATCTGCAGGTAGAGAGCAGAAGGAGCAAGATGGGGTTGTAGGCTTTTAAAACCTTAAAGTCCACCTGCAGTGATACCTCCTCCACTAAGACCATACTTCCTAATCCTTCCTAAATAGTCCACCAACTAGGAATCAAACATGTTCAAATATATGAGTCCGTGGGTCCATTCTCATTTAAACCATCTCACTGTCCTGTATGGATTGTGTTTTCAACTTCGAGCCCAACTAGCCCTTAAAAACTATAACCAGGTTACCTCAACTATTTTCTTCCCATTCCAATGATTTCTCGTTTCATGGAAGCAAGAGAGTCCTTAAAGTCTTCTTTTCCTTCCAAAGCAATTTCAGATTTCTCTGGATCCCTGGACCAGCTAGATCTCGGGTGAGGAGCTCTCTCTGGGCTCACGACAGACCTAGAGGTATTTTCCAACAGATTTTCACCTGCACATCCTGTTTCCATGTTTGAGTCCAATATCTCGAGCCTGGAATTTGTTCTGATCCAGAGAAAGGTGGTGGTGACTTCTTTGTCATTTTCTATCCACCTCTCTGCCACCCGGGGTAGGGAGGAGGGGTGACTTGATTCTTCTCCACTCATCTATGTGAAATCGTGTCTGTCATTTTGAATTAGAATTTACATGTGACATATGGATACCTAGGGTCCCTGCTGGGGAATGTAGATGATGTCATGAAACAGCGATATCTTTGAGGCTGCCAGCCTGCAGTCCCTCCTCAGCCAAGCTGCTCCTGTACAGCCTTTGGCCCCCCGTACCAGCACAGACTCTGAGCAATGTTCACATGACATTATTCGTGATCGCAGGTCTAACCTTCTTCATGTTCCCTGCTGCTCCCGGTGGGAGTTGTTTGGATCACGCTGGCTTCATAAACCCTTCTGTTTTGGGATAGTCTAATTATGACAAATACTTCACATATTCTGTCTAACCGTGTCTTTTTATTTTCTTTCGGAGGCTTCTTCCATCATGACTGTTTGAATACTCTTAAGTAAGTGCGCAGGCGAAGATAAAACGTGGCCCGCTTCTCAGCAGTGAGCCATGAGGGCAGGCATCCATCCCCATAACCTCCGTGTTCGTAGTGCTTGGCACAGTGATATGCTGCAGTAGGGATCCACAGCTGTTTATCAAAGACACCAATAACAAGAAGGTACCACTAACCAAGCCTCCATGATGGTCAGACACCAGTATGAACCTTCTGTGTCCCTCAGAATAATCTGGTGCATCACTGTTATTCCTACTTTATGGATAAGGAAACCGGGATGGAGAAGCGTTATGTACTCTGCCTTAGCTTTTAAACAGAGTGGTAAAGGTTTAAACCCGACATGGATGATTCTTCTTTGACTATTTATTTAATGTATTCACTTTATATCCTGCTCACTGCCCCCTCCCGGTTTCACTGTTATTTTAAATGTATTTAGTTCTCCTTATTTTTTGTATATATATACATGTATGTGTTTATTTGTATGTGTCTGTGTGAAAGTATACATGTGTGTGTGTGTGTCTGTGTGTGTGTGTGTCTGTGTGTGTGTGTGTATACATGCAGATGAGAGGTGATGTTAACTTCCTCAATTCCTTTCCCTTTTTTTTTTTTTTTTTGCATCACCTAAGGATTTGGAGCCTGAGCTCAAATGTCTTGGGTAGGTTATAAATCACATGGGACTCTTGTGTCCTTGCCTGGTGATCGTGTCATAAAACCAGTCGATACAAACAGCTTAGAGCAGAAGAATACCTATTTGAAAAGCCTTCCAATAGTCTCCTTTTTTTCCTTTTATTGGAAATTTTTTTATTTATATTTCAAATGTTACCCTCTTTCCCGGTTTCCCCTCCAGAAACCTGCTATCTCATCTCCCCTCCCCCTGTTTCTATAAGGGTGCTCCCCCACCCTCCTACCAACTCCCTCCCACCTTCATGTCCTGACATTCCCCTACAATGGGGCATCGAGCCTTGACAGGACCAAGAGCCTCTCCTCCCATTGATGCCGGACAAGGTCATCCTCTGCTACATATGTGACTGGATCCATAGGTCCACCCTGTGTTCTTTTGGAATGGTGGTTTAGTCCCTGGGAGCTCTGGGGCATCTGGTTGGTTGATATTGTTGTTCCTCATTTGGGGTTGCAAACCCCTTCAGCTCTTTCAGTCCTTTCTATAATTCTTCCACTGGGGACCTCATTCTCAGTTTAATGGTTGGCTGTGAGCATCCACCTCTGTATTTGTCAGGCTCTATCAGAGCCTCTCAGGAGACAGCTATATCAGGCTCCTGTCAGCATGCACTTCTTGGCATCTGCAATAGTGTCTGGGTTTGGTGGCTGTATATAGAATGGATCCCCAGGTGGGGGAGTCTCTGAATGGCATTTCCTTCAGTCTCTGATCTAAACTTTGGCTCCATATTTCCTTCTGTGGTATTTTTGTTCCCTCTTCTAAGAAGGACTGATGCATCCACACTTTTGTCGTCCTTCTTGAGCTTCATGTGGTCTATGAATTGTATCTTGGGTATTCAGAGCTTTTAGGCTAATATCCACTTATCGGTGAGTACATACCATGTCTGTTCTTTTGTGTTTGGGTTACCTCACTCAGGATGATATTTTCTAGTTAGATCCATTTGCCTAAGAATTTCATGAAGTCATTGCTTTTAATAGCTGAGTAGTACTCCACTGTGTAAATGTACCACATTTTCTGTATCCGTTCCTCTGTTGAAGGACATCTGGTTTCTTTCCAGCTTCTGGCTATTATAAATAAGGCTGCTATGGACATGGTGGAGCATGTGTCTTTGTTGTATGTTGGAGCATCTTTTGGGTATATACCCAGGAATGGTGTAGCTTTGTCCTCAGGTAGTACTATGTCCAATTTTCTGAGGAACCTCCAGACTGATTTCCAGAATGGTTGCACCAGCTTGCAATCCCACCAACAATGGAGGAGTGTTCCTCTTTCTCCACATCCTTGCCAGCATCTCTTGTCACCTGAGTTTGATCTTAGCCATTCTGACTGGTGTGAGGTGGGATCTCAGGGTTGTTTTGATTTGCATTTCCCTGATGACTAAGGATGTTGAACATTTCTTTAGGTTCTTTGGGTTATTTAATATTCCTCAGTTGAGAATTCTTTGTTTAGTTCTGTATCCCACTTTTTAATAGGATTATTTGATTTTCTGTAGTCTAACTTCTTGAGTTCTTTGTACATATTGGATATTAGCTCTCTATCAGATGTAGGATTGGTAAAGCTCTTTTCCCAATCTCTTGGTTGCTGTTTTGTCCTAATGATGGTGTCCTTTGCCTTACAGAAGCCTTGCAATTTTATGAGGTCACATTTGTCAATTCTAGATCTTAGAGTATAAGCCATTGGTGGTCTGTTCAGGAAAATTTCCCCTGTGCCCACGTGTTCAAGACTCTTCCCCACTTTCTCTTCTATTAGTTTGAGTGTATCTGGTTTGATGTGGAGGTCCTTGATCCACTTGTACTTGAGCTTTGTACAAGGCAATAAGAATGGATTGATTTGCATTCTTCCACATGCTGACCTCCAGTTGAACCAGCACCATTTGTTCCATTTGTTGAAAATATTGTCTTTTTTCCATTGGATGGTTTTAGCTACTTTGTCAAAGATCAAGTGACCATAGTCATGTAGGTTCATTTCTGGGTCTTCAATTCTATTCCATTGATCTACCTACTTGGCTCTATACCAATACCATACAGTTTTTATCACGACTGCTCTGTAATACAGCTGGGGGTTAAGGATGGTGATTCTTCCAGAAGTTCTTTTATTGTCGAGAATAGTTTTTGATACCCTTGGTTTTTTGTTATTTCAAATGAATTTGCAAATTGCTCTTTCTAACTCTGTGAAGAATTGATTTGGAATTTTGATGAGGAATGCATTGAATCTGTAGCTTGCTTTTGTCAAGATAGCTACTTTTTACTATATTAATCCTGCCAATCCATGAGCATGGGAGGTCTTTCCATCTTCTGAGATCTTCTTCAAATTTCTTTCCTCAGAGACTTAAAGTTCTTGTCTTACAGATCTTTCACTTGCTTGCTTAGAGTCACCACAAGGTATTTTATATTATTCATCACTATTGTGAAGGATGTCATTTCCCTAATTTCTTTCTCAGCCTGTTTATCATTTAAGTAGAGGAAGGAGTTCTCTGGTAGAATTTTTGGGGTCACTTAAGTATACTGTCATGCCATCTTCAAATAGTGATATTTTGAGTTCTTCCTTTCCAATTTGTATCCCTTTGACATCCTTTTGTTGTCTAGTTGCTTTGCCTAGGACTTCAAGTGCTATATTGAATAGGTAGGGAGAGAGTGGGCAGCCTTGTCTAGTCCCTGATTTTAGTGGGATTGCTTCATGTTTTTATTTAGTTTGATATTGCCTACTGGTTTGCTGTATATTGTTTTTACTGTGTTTAGGTATGGGCCTCGAATTCCTGATTTTTCTAAGACTTTTATTATGAAGTGTTGAATTTTGTCAAATGCCTTCTCAGCATCTAATGAGATGATCATGTGGTTTTTTTCTCTTTGAGTTTGCTTATAAGTGGATTACATTTATGGATTTCTATATATTCAGCCATCCCTGCATACATGGGATGAAGCCTATTTGATGGATGAAGGTTTTGATGTGTTCTTGGATTCAGTTTGCAAGAATTTTATTGAGTATTTTGGCATTGATATTCATAAGGGAATTGGTCTGAAGTTCTCTTTCATTGTTGGGTCTTTGTGTGCTTTAGGTATAAGTGTATAAGTGTAATTGTGACTTTATAGAATGAATTGGGTAGTGTTCCCTCTGTTTTTATTTTTGTGGAATAGTTTGAAAAGGATTGGTATTAGGTTTCTTTGAAGGTCGAATAGAATTCTGCACTAAACCCATCTAGTACTGGGCTTTTTTTGGTTGAGAGACTTTTAATGACTGCTTCTATTTCTTTATGGGTTATGAGATTGTTTAAATGGTTTTCTGATTCTGAGTTAACTTTGGTACCTGATATAGGTCTAGAAAATTGTTCATTTCATCCAGATTTCCCAGTTTTGTTGAGTATAGGCTTTTGTAGTAGGATATGATGATTTTTTTAATTTCCTCAGTTTCTGTTGTTATGTCTGTTTTCATTTCTGATTCTGTTAATTTGCACACTGTCTCTGTGCCCTTTGGTTAGTCTGGCTAAGGTTTATCTATCTTGTTGATTTTGTCAAAGAACCAGCTCCTGGTTTTATTGATTCTTTGTATAGTTCTTTTTGTTTCTACTTGGTTGGTTTCAGCCCTGAGTTTGATTATTTCCTGCCATCTACTCCTCTTGGGTGAATTTGCTTTCTTTTGTTTTAGAGCTTTCAGATGTGCTGTCAAGCTGCTAGTGTATGCTCTCTCCAGTTTCTTTTTGGAGGCACTCAGAGCTATGAGTTTCCTCTTAGCACTGCTTTCATTGTGCCCCATAAGTTTAGGTAGGTTGTGCCTTCATTTTCATTAAATTCTAAAAAGTCTTTAATTTCTTTATTTCTTCCTAGACCAAGTTCATTGAGTAGAGCATTGTTCAGGTTTCATGTGTATGTTTGCCTTCTGTTGTTTTTGTTGTTGTTGAAGATATTAGTCTGTGGTGATCTGATAGGATGCATGGGATTATTTTTATATTCTTGTATCTATTGAGGCCTATTTTGTGACCGATTATATGGTCAATTTTGGAGAAGGTACCATGAGGTACTGAGAAGAAGGTTTATTCTTTTGTTTTAGGATGAAGTGTTCTATAGAGATCTGTTAAATCCATTTGGTTCATAACTTCTGTTAGTTTCCCTGTGTCTCTGTTTAGTTTCCATTGATGAGAGTGGGGTGTTGAAATCTTCCACTATTATTGTATGAGGTGCAGTGTGTGCTTGGAGCTTTAGTCAAGTTTCTTTTATGAATGTTGGTACCCTTGCATTTGGAGCAAATGCAAAAATTCAAAATATTCAAAATTTAGAGTTCCTCTTGGTGGATTTTTTCCTTTGAGGAAAGTCAATTTTATTCGATATTAGAATTGTTACTCCAGCTTGTTCCTGCGACCATTTGCCTGGAGAATTTTTCCCAACCTTTTACTCTGAGGAAGCGCCTGTCTTTGTCACTGAGATGAGTTTCCTGTATGCTCCAAAATGCTGTGTTCTGTTTACGAATCCATTCTTTTAGTCTATGTCTTTTTTGAGTGGGAATTGAGTCCATTGATGTTGATAGATATTAGGACCAATGATTGTCATTTCCTATTATTTTTGTTGTTAGAGATGGAATTATGTTTGTGTGGCTATCTTCTTTTGGGTTAGTTGAAAGAAGATTATTTTCTTGCTTTTTCTAGTGTGTAGTTTCCCTCCTCATGCTGGAATTTTCCATCTATTGTCCTTTATAGGCCTGGATTTGTGGAAATATATTGTATAAATTTGTTTTTGTCATGGAATATCTTGGTTTCTCCATTTATGGTAGTTGAGAGTTCTGCTGAGTATAGTAGCCTGGGCTGGGATTTGTGTTTTCTTAGGGTCTGTATGACATCTGCCCAGTATATTCTAGCTTTCATATTCTCTGGTAAGAAGACTGGTGTAATTCTGATAGGTCTGCCTTTATATGTTACTTGTCCTTTTCCCCTTACTGCTTTTAATATTCTTTCTTTGTTTTGTGCATTTGGTGTTTTGATTATTATGTGACAGAAGGAGTTTCTTTTCTAGTCCAGTCTATTTGGAGTTCTGTAGGCTTCTTTTATGTTCATGGGCATCTCTTTCTTTAGGTTAGGGAAGTTTTCTTCTATAATTTTGTTGAAGATATTTACCGGCCCTATAAGTTGGGAATCTTCACTCTCTTCAATACCTACTATCCTTAGATTTGATCATTGTGTCCTGGATTTCCTGGATGTTTTGGGTTAAAATCTTTTTGCATTTTGCATTTTATTTGACTGTTGTGTCAATATTTTCTATGGTATCTTCTGCCCCTGAGATTCTCTCTTCTATCTCTTACATTCTGTTGGTGATGCTTGCATCTATGACTCCTGATCTCTTTCCTAGGTTTTCTATCTCCAGGGTTGTCTCCCTTTGTGATGTCTTTGTTGTTTCTATTTCCATTTTTGCATCCTGGATGGTTTTGTTCAATTCTTTCACTTGTTTAGTTGTGTTTTCCTGTAATTCTTTAAGGGATTTTTGTGTTTCCTCTTTAGGGGTGTCTATCTGTTTACCTGTGTTGTCCTGTATTTCTTTAAGGGAGTTATTTATGTCTTTCTTAACATTCTCTGTCATCATCATGAGATGAATCTTGTTTATCCAGTGTATGGGGTGTCCAGGACTTGCTACAGTGGAGAATGGATTCTGATGATGACAAGTGGCCTTGGTTTCTGTTGCTTAGGTTCTTGCACTTGCCTCTCGCCATTTGGTTATTTTTGGTGTTAGCTGGTCTTGCTATCTCTGACAGTGGCTTTACTGTGCTGTAAGCCAGTTCTCTCCTGGTGGGATTTGGGTACCCAGAGCTGTGGCACAAGGTCAGCTTTGGGCAGAGATAGAATCCAGAGGCTTTCTATCCTTTTTTATTGACCTCATTTCTCATTTGACATTTTCACACATGTTTATAATATACTGAATACTCCTCCTGTCCCTCTCCCTTATTTCCCTATCATCTCCATCAATCCTCTTCGCTGTCATTCCTTTATCATTAATGTCTTCAAGTTTCATTCATGTCCTGTCATGTGTCAGGGTTGCCTTTCTATGTAAGGGTGAGTAGTGATTCACATTTTATTTACCTGGTTGTCTGTTGGTGGATATGAGTCACATGATCTTAGCTGTTGTGAATGTACTACCATAGACACGATTTGTCTGTTTGTGTGCTCATTTTCAGCATTTTACATATTTAAATTGAAGAATGGAATTTCTGGATCACATGATCATTCCTGTACCATTTTGCAGTGTCACTATCGATGTTACAAGTGTTCTGACTTCTCCACATTACCATCAAGATTTGTTATATTTTCTTTCTGGAATGACAGCTATCCTACTGGGTATGACATGGTCTCTTACTGTGCATCAGCTTTGTCACTAAGGAATGATTTGGTGACATCGAGAGAAATCTCTTCTTTGGGAGAAGTGTGTGTTGAAATTCTTTACCCACTTAAATGATTTTAATTCGCTGAAAGTTTGCCTTTTCCTTTTTCATATTGTTACAGATTAAACATTAATTTAAAAGTTTATTTCTGGGTTCTTTATCTACTTTCATTTATTTATGTTTGTCTTTATGAATGTGCGATACCTCAACTTTATTCTTTTTCAAGGTTATTTTCTTTATTCTGTGTCTTTTAGGTTTCCTTGTGAATTTTAGTATTATTATTTTTTTTACTTGTGTAGAAATGTCATTGGAACTTTGATAGGGATTGAATTTGTAGACACCCTTAAATAGCATTGACATCTGAGAATATTCACATTCACTCTATGCATGGAGATGACTTTATTTTATTTTTTCAGCAACATTTTATGGTTGTTTTCCTCCTGAAAAGTTGTCTTTGTTTATAAAATTTACCCTATCCATCTAGTTCTCTTGTTATCGCTGGCAATGGTACAACTGCTGCATGTTACAGTGTAACTTTCTATCCCTAATTAAGAAATAAACCAATAATATATATACAAATTTCTAAAAGCACTTTGTAGCATAAATAATAAACTATCCTCCACTCAGAATTTTTCATTTAATAACTCATCTTGGAGATCCTTTGCAATGTAGACCTTAAACATTTGTTTGCAATATTATATGCACTCCGCAATTTATTTAGTTCATCCCTCTTTTTTTAAATTAAGATTTATGTCTATGAGTACACTGTTGCTGTCTTCAGACACACCAGAAGAGGGTCATCTAATCCCATTATAGGTGGTTGTGAGGTGGTTGCTGGGAATTGAGCTCAGGACCTCTGAAAGAGCAGTCAGTGTTCTTAACCACTAAGCCATCTCTCCAGCCCTAGTTGGTCCCTCTTGATGGACAGACACTTTAAGAACTTTGTATTATATAACAACTTCAATAAATAAGCATGTGTTATTCACATACATGAAAATATAGTCACAATATGCATGAAAGAAGTAGAATTATAGGTCCAAAAGATGATTTAAAACTTTGGCAGTGTTCTTCCAAATTATCTTCCTTGGAAGTTGGGCAACCCGTGTATCTACTAGCATAGCACTATGTCCCTTAAATCTTTGCCAACGTACAATGTCATCAAAGTTTTGGTCATTGGTTATCTAAGCTTAGTTTATCTTATATTTAGACTGAACATCCATTCAGATATTAAGAATCACTTTTTTTCTCAGTATTCATTGCTCAGACCCTTTGTACATTTTCTTATGCATTTGAATACAGTCTTTGAGTTAAGAAAATTAGTCTTTTATAGCACAAGCGTAGAAATGTTTTTCCAATTTGTAATTTCCCTATTGAAGTTGTTTATGTTTGTGTGACAATTTTAACATTTTATGCAGTTGAACATATCGGTCTTCTTTTAAATGTTATTTTGATTTTAGATTGTGCTTACAAAGGCATTTATAACTGCAAAAATTATGCCTTTTTTCACTTCCATTATTTTCACAACTTTATTTCTTTAGTCTTTTATTTATTGATATTTTATTTTGGTGTAAGATTTGATGGTTCTGTTTACCTCTTTTTCTGTATGTCTTCTAAGTTGTCCTGGAATTAAACAATTCATGTCTTTTCTAGTAGTCTAAAATTCAGTATTTCTTATATGAATATAAGTCTATTTCAGTAATTTTTATTCCATTCTATTTACTCACTGTCCTTTGACATGTCACTCTTATTGAATAGTTCAGTTGTGGGGAAAATTAGCCCCATGTGCTGGCTAGTATTTTGTCAGCTTGACATACACTACAGTAATTTTGGAAGAGAGAACCTCAATTGAGATAATGTCCCCACAGAAATTGTTCTATGGGCAAGTCTACAGTGTATTTTCTTAATGATTGGTATGGGAGGGTCCAGCCCATTGTGGGCGGGGCTACCCCTGGGCTGGTGGTCCTGGATTCTATAAGAACAAGCCTTGAGGAGCAAGCCAGTAAGCAGCACTCCTCCATTGCCTCTGCTTTAGTTCCTTCTTCTAGAATCTGCCCTGAATTTCTGCCTTGACTTCCCTGGATGATATACTACAAACTGTAAGATAAAACCAATCCTTTCCTCCCTACATTGTATTAGGTCATGACATTTTATTACAGCAATAGAAACCCCAATGAAAACAGCATTCTTTTCCAGCTATTTCTGCATATTATCATTTCATGAACTTTCGATTAAATATAGCTAGCTTTTCTCCAAATTTATTGAAAATATATTCAGTTTGTGATGAGCTTTATAGATAATTTACACATTTATGATGTTAAAAGTTTTACTCCCGAAAACAATGTAATTTTCTGTTTGTTCAAATTCTCTTGTGTGTTCAGATACATTTTTAGATTCAGCGTTTCTTCATATATGTTGCAATTTTATTATTAAAAAATCCTTGGTTTTGTTTGTTTTTTGTCTTGTTTTTGCCTATTGTGAAGACCATGCTCCTTGTACTGGAGATCTTACAAGGTTTCTGTAAAGTTCTTTACCCTGGGCTTCATATCCTCTTGGCCTAGGTTGCTGTAAGTGCCCTTAAAGAAGTCCTTCCCCCTTCCCCTGCCACTTATTCCTGACTCAGTGATGGTTCGCTGTCTGCTCTCATTTTCTGAGTGATGATTTTGTTCAAGGTCCTTTCTTATCACCTTCCATTTATCTAGAAGGGTCTTTCCAACATGCAGTTTTATTTGACCTTTACAATAACTATGAGATATTGACAGAGATCGTCCATTTATGCCCAGGGAATAGTTGAGACCTGGGAAGAACAAGATGCCTGCCCGAGCTCACACAGGTGAGGAGAGATGGGAAGAACGGAGACTCCTCATCTTCCAGCCATGTTCTTCTTCAGCTATGGCCCCTGTTTTTCCATCACACTTCCAGGAAGTTTTCCTGCCTCTCCTCCCCACTCTCTTCTTACCCTTCTCCCTGCCTCCTTTCTTTCCTCCTCCCCCTTCTTTTTTCTGACCTCCTTTCCCTTTCACACTCCCCCACTCCCTTCTTCCTTCCTTGTCTTTTCTTAGTCAAGGTTTTACAGTGTAGCTCGGTCAGTGCTCAAGCCAGCTTCAATCCAATTACCTTGGTCTTTCAGGCCCTGGGATTACACTATGCGTGTCACACAGTGAGCTCCTCTGTCTCACTTTGGGTGTTTACCATGCTCCAGTCTTGCTGTCTTCCTGTCTTCAAGCCTTCTTAGATCCCTGTCTTTCTATATTTCTATGGCCTCAAACTTGCTGCTCTGGGGCTGTGCAAAGCTGAGTTTCAAACTTTGCAGCATGTAACACAGCCAGACTAAGAGGCATGAAGGTCTGTGCTGCCTTCTGCTGCTCTCTGGATGTTTACTGAAGCAGCCCTTTCCAAAGGTTGTCATTCCCAGAGGTTGGTGGTGACAAGCTGACAACCCAAATTGTTTCATACTGTTGCCTTGATTTCTCAGAGAAAATAGAATTCCCCCTCCCTTTTTCTCTGCTTGTCTAGACAGGGATTGAAAACAGCCTCACTATTCTCTTCAGCAGGGGCTGACTGTGCTTCATAGTCTCTCAGTGCTCCCCACACCATGGGGATCCTTCCTAGTGCTCCAGGCAGCTCTGAGGGGTACACATCAGCTCAGTGCACCAGAGCAGAATCTAGAATGAGTGAACAATAAACCCCTCACATCCAAGTCCAGGACTCAATCTCCTGTAGCCCTCCTCCCTTCCATCTATTTTCGTATATGTTATTTTTATTAACATGATAATTGTGTATCGTTTAGTGGTAGGATGTGGAATTTCAACACATGGCTACACCATGTGCTGATGAAATGAATTAGAATTTGTTTCTCTTCATCATTTCTTTATGTTGGAGCCTTCCTGCTCATCGCTTCAGGCTCATCTCGCTATCCTGTTTCTGGAATACAGGGAAAGAAAACGAAGCAAAGAAATCTCTGCCTGTCATTTTCTTGGGGCGCTATTCATTATAGCCGAGATGTGGAATCAACCTACATTGCTGACAGATAAATGAGGAAAATGTGGCATGGTTACACCAAATGGGGTAGGATTCGTCCATTAGAGGGAAAAATGCTGCCAGTTGCAGCCAAATTGACGGAACCAGAGGATATTGAGCTAATTGAAATAAGCCAGAAAGAGAAAGATAAACATTACATGCCCTCTCGTATGTGGAAATTAAAGGAAGGTTGATCTGAATGTGTACTAGTGATTATTAATACACACAGGGGGGTACTGGGCTAAGTGAAACAAGTCAGGCAGAGAAAGATAATGATCATATGCTCTCTCATATGTGGACATAAAAAGACTCTACATTCTTCCAAATGTAGCATAGTGATTATTACAGGTTGCAAATGGTAGTGGGGAGAGCAAATTAGAGGAGCACTGGATACTGGATTCTGGTATGCTTTTTATGTGAGCTGTTTCCCACTGGCCCATGCATTTGAACACCTAGTTGCCAGCCAGGGAGACTGTTTTGGGAAGCTGTAAGATATTTGGGGAGTGGGCTTAGCTGGGAGGAAGTAGACCATTTGGGGAGGGGGTCAGGCTTGGAGGTTTGAAATCTGGCCCCACTTCCTGTCATGCCTCTGCTCCGTGGTCAGCTGCTTGTTCACGTCACTAGCCTCCCCCATTGCGCTAGACTGTAGCCATTTGAACTGTTAGAATAAATTCTCCTTCCTTCAAGTTGCTTCAGGTCATGTATTTGGCTGTCGTGAAAGGAAAGTAACTAATATAGGTTCTGAAACAGAGATAGAGGAATGTGGTACTGGCCAGTACAGTAGATACCTTTCTTGGATTTTTTTTTCTATATTGTTATTAAAAGTATTCACTAGTCTATACTCACTTGACTTCTTCTAGAGTCATTACCTGGTGTCCTCGCTGGTTGTCATGTCAACTTGACACAAGTTAGCGTCATCTGACAGAGGAAACTTCAATTGAGATCATGTATTCATAAGATCCAGCTGTAGAAAGGCCATAGGGCCTTCTTAATTAGTAACTGATGTGGGAGGGCTCAGTCTAATATGGGTGGTGCAACCCTTGGGTCCTGGGTGCTATAAAGAAGCAGGCTGAGCAAGCCAGTAAACAGCACTCCTTCTCAGCCTCTGCATCAGCTCCTGTCTCCATGTTCCTGCCCTGTTTGAATTCCTGCCCTGACTGCCTTCAATGATGATCTGTGAATTGGAACTATAAGTGAAGTACTCCCCACACTCAGTTGCTTTTCTCACAGCAATTAAAATCTTAGTGAAGACACCTCACTGGCTGTCTTTCTTAACCAAAGCTTCATTCATTCATTCATTCATTCATTCATTCATTCATTCATTCCTTAAAATTTTGTTGAATATTCTGTCAGACATGGCTCCAAGGACTGAGGAAACAAAGGTGAACAGGATTTCAAAGTCCTTACATTGGGGCTGGAGAGACTATTCAGCAGTAAGAGTGTGTTCCCCTTCCACAGGAACCAGATTTGATTCCCAGCACCCACATCTGGTGGCTCACAATTGCTTGTAATTCCAGCTCCAGGGGATCTGAATAGGTCATAGCATTAGGAAGGTTGAGAGCTGTTCTAAAGTCTTTTATAAGAGCTCGGAACTACTAGATTCGGTTAGTCTCTACTATGAGGGTTGGTGTGAATCTTTTTAATAGGAGACCTTGGCTGATGCTGAGGGGCTAGAACCAGAAATGACTTCCTTTCCTTATTGTTCATGTAGCTACATACAGAGTTGCTGGGCCAGGGGCTGTATCCATGGAGGGAATGAGCCACTGAGAAAGAAGTGACTTAAAATAACCAGGATTGGCTGACATGGGAACCTTCCTATGGCATGTGAATGTGTGACTATAAGGGCCATTTTTTCAAATGTCAGCTTATTGGTAGTGTGGAGACACAAACATGTTGGAAAGGACAGTTGCTAGGCAGAGAATAGGGTTCATTGAATGCCGGGAGACTTAAAGACTTACACTTTATAGATGGACAAATGGATGCTCAGAAAGGTTGGATGGCTTGCTCCTGTTTCTCTGCTTTAGGGGTGAGTCAAGGCTGAGTCTAGGTTCATCTTGAAGCCCTAGGCCCTCTAAAGAATAGATTTATCAGACTACAGCATGCTGTTGAGTGGGGCTTCAGGCACAAAGAACAAGCAAGCTTTGCCATTACCATACTTGAACAAGGCTAACCACCTCTACCTTTCTCACACATGACCAGGTATTCCTAAGGAAGAGGCCACTGGACATTTCAGATAGGCCCTTGGACCCAAAGGGGGCCAAAATGAAGCCTTGCTCAAGACACGCAAGCTTTGGTTGGGTATGTGCCGGATATCTCTGCATAGCTGAAGGTGCATTAGAGGTGGGAATGCTGGGGTCACAGGTCCCTGAAGTTTGATGTCAGCCCTTCAGATACCTGTGCTAGCTTTTCTCTGTCTGTACTTTGCTTCCTCAAGCCAGCTCAACTGTCCAGTCTTCTGATCCTCTTATATCTTTCTTTAAGACTTATTTTCTCAGGAACATCTTCCTTGGTCATCTTGTTCAAGATTTTAGCTCACCATAACACTCTGCCTTCACTCTTGTACTTGGATCTTTCTGCCACTATTTTGGAGAATGGTGTTCAACTTTCTGCCATTCATCAGAATGAAGCATCCTCCAGCCTTGTCCTATAGATGATTTATTTTAGCCCTGAATTCTCTTGGGACTGTTCTAATGTTCTGTGATGCATGACTCTTCACGGATCTGGAAAGTCCCAAGTGTCTTCCCAACCAGAAGAGGTTCAAACAGAAACGGAAGAACGGAGGGATGACTGCCTGTCCTCAGAGCTGTCTCTTCTGTCCTTTCATCCTCAGATTCAGCCTGACACTTTGCTTAAGAAGCAATGTGCAGTTTGTATCTGCATGATAATGCAGACACTTCCCGCTCAAGAGGATCCCACTCAGAAGGACGCCAGAGCCCCTCTGCTCATCTCTAACCTTAAATTAAAGACCCACAGGTTCAAGGACATACTGTTCTGTAAGAGCATCTCTAGCTGCTTCCTCCTGCAGTGACTTGGTCCTTGATGTACATTGCTAGTCTTAGTCATCAGTGGGGCTCCTGATATCTAATGAAGAATCATTATTCTTTCAGGTCTCTTGCGTAACAGAGCTGGTGATGCCAAGCAGGCCCCAGCATGCTGGGTAGGGCAGCTTTTTTGAGTATTGTGCTGTGTGTCATGTTGAATTTGGTAAATATTTTCCTTTCCTCGGAATAAATGACAGAGACTCAGCTGCAGGCACAAAGGGCACTTTGCATGGGTGTTAATTATTGAGGCTGCACAAGGAGCTCACCGCAAAGGCAGCTGCTTGCCTTATAGACAGGAGCACTGGAAGAACCTTCAGAGGATGCTGTCTAGGACCAGTTGAGCTAGGAAGGGCTGGAGGTGGGATCTGCTCCCTCAAGTGTAGGTGACACTGGCTTCTGTAGACATGGGCCTACAGCATGCTGAGTCCCTCCTCTGGGTTTTTATCACCTTGCCTTTCAGTTGTAGGGGTTGGCTCCTGGGAGGGAGGAGGATCACTTTCTCCAGATTCCATTTCTTCATCCACAAGGCTGTGGTATCTAAAGAGAGTAGCTGAACTTTGTGGTCATGGTAACAGTTTCAGTTCTGGTCCCTTAAGGTCTTCTGTTCCAGGGATGTGCGTACCCAGTTGACTCTTCAGTACTGAGCCCTCTGTGAAGGTTAGTAGAGGTCAGCGTGGACTGGATCTGTGAGGTGGAAGGTCCTTTGACTCCGGACATGCTCATCGGGGATCACATCTCAACTCAGAGCTTCCAAGCCTAAGGTCAACGTGAGGCTGGCCTAACTTCTCCTGTCATCTCTCTACACCTGATTTAGTTTCACTTCACAGTGGGAGGAGACATCTGTGATCAGAAGCGGTGACGTAGAGGATGAATGTAGTTTGCTTAATGGTATTCTACTTATTATCTTAATGGCGAATCCTGATACAAGAGTCAGATCTGATTATTGTTATGCTTCTGGGAGGTGGTGATTGTGTGCATGTTTGCGTGTGTGCATGTGTGTGAGGAGTGTGAGTGCACCTGTGTGTGCATGTTAGGTAGATATATTGTTGTCTCTTGGTTTTTTTTGTGCTTACAAGTGTTTTCTCATGTTTTCTTCTGGGAAATCCAAGTGAGATTCCCAGGAAAAGATCTAAGCTCCCTTTATCCTCTCAGTGCCCCGGACTCCAAGGCCACATTCTGCTCTTCCCTGATTGGCTCGGCATTTGTGTATGGAGACATCAATGTCCACTCAAAACTTTAAAAAGTATTGTGGAGTAGAGTCATTAGGGAGCAGCAGTGAAACACAGTGTTCTCATTTAACACATGAAGAACTGGCAGCAAAGGACACTGGGAAGTGATAGGCCCAGGAGCTCCAGGCAGGACTAGAGCTGGGCTGGCGACAGTAGACAGACCTTAGTGTGCTGGGTGAGGTGGAGGAGGACAGCTTCATCACACCCAAGAGCTCATCATACCCAAGGGTATGATGCTCATTATGTTTCCAGTCAGAAGTACTTTAAGGGCTTTGGATCCAGCCCAGTGGTACAGTGTGCTTACCTAACATATGTAGGAATTTAACTTTAATCCTTAGTAAATCTCATCCCCTAAGAAGAAGCATTTTAAGGAGGTGAATATGGACCCGGGACAGAATTCTCTGCCATCACATTTGCTGATGTGCTTGGCCAGAGATGGCAGAAGAGTTCGCCTGAGTACAGGTTCTCAAAAGCACCTTATGTGGGTTACCTTGCCAGACCCGTGGGGGGGATGGCGGATCTCATCAGGCTGCTGTTTTAGGATAAAAAGATGAAACAAAGTACCAGAAGCATCACAACGAAACAAAAGGGGTCCTGGGAGACTTTTACCCAGTGTTGGAGTGGGAACAGAGAGACATACATCTCTGTTGTGGAGCTTATTCACGACAATGAACATCAACTGAACTTGGGCACTAGTCCTTGACTGGCATGGGGCAGGTGGCAACAGAACCTCCCCATTGCTAGGCTTAGGGAGTCAACTGAGAGGAGTGCTGTGGAATCGAAGTCTTGGAAAGATGAGGCAAGCAGCCTCCTCAGAGGGAGACAGGGTGGAGTTCAGGGCTACACTGTTCTATGAAAACTCCATAGTACTGGAGGAATCCAGGAGTGGAAAGAGGCCTTAAAGTAAAGCCTGAGGAAGAGTTTGGCTGGAGGCAATGAAGTGGCAAGGCTGCTGGCTCATCTGTAGATGGGCAGAATGTGCATGGGATGGAGTTGGGAGAGGGCAATGAAGACATAGAATTCTGTGGAAAGGCAGGGCTGTGCGTCTGCATGTCCATGCATGTGCATCTGTGTGTACTTGCATGTAAGGGGCCTATCTTAAAGTTACTATTGCTATGTGAAATGCCATGGGCAAAAGCAAGTTAGGGAGGAAAGGGTTTATTTTGCTTGCACTTCCATATTATTGTTCATCACTGGAGGAAGTCAGGAAAGGGACTTAAACGGGGCAAGAACCCGGAAGCAGAAACTGATGCAGAGGTCATGGAGGGATGCTGCTTACTGGCTTGCTCATGTGACTTGCTCAGCCTGCTTTCCTAAGGACCCAGGACTGCCAGGTGGCATGAAACCATCCAGCACAAGGTGATATGGGTTTGGTTTCAATAATGATGGGGCCTGATGTGGTAGTTCTGGTCAGGAATGTCAGTACTCTGGAGGACAAGGCAGGAAGATAGCTGCAAGTTTAAGACCAGCCTGGCCTATATAGAGAGTTTCAGGCCAGTCAGGGCCAAGTAGAAAGACCTGGGCTCAAAGAAAAACAAACAAATGAAAACCATGGAATGAAATAAGAATGGAAAGTATGAGTTTTGGCCACTGCTCTTACCTATCAGTGTCTGTGTGATCTGAACCCCACTATTCATATTTATTGATATTTGTGTGATCTGAACCCCGCTGCTCTTACCGATTGATGTCCATGTGATCTGAACTTTGCTCTTACTTATTGATGCCCATGTGATTGGAAACAACACATAATATTCTTTTCTCTTCTTTCTTTTAAATGTAATGCTATAATTGTGTATGTGTATGCACCCATGCACACACATGAATTCACTATATGTGTGCCCATGTGTATGTGGTGGCAAGAGGTTAATGTTGGGTGCCTCCCTCTACTGCTTTCCACCTTCTCTGTGGAGACTGTGTCTTTTACTAAACCTAGCGTTCACCAATGGACTAGATTGGCTGGCCAGAAAATGCTGGCGATCTGCTTGTCTCCCCTTCCCTTCCACCCAGGCTTGCAAACATTTGCTACCACGCCTGGATTTTCAAAGTAGGTATTGGGAATCTGAACTCAGGCCCTCCTTCTTGTGTAGGCACTTTAGTGGTGGCCTAGACATTCTCTTTTTCTATACCTCATCTTCCTGACACAAAGATGTCTTTTCGGATCCCAAATTTCCAAGAGAGACATTTCAGCTAAAGATCCCAGCCACTGAGCATGCCTTTGAGTGTGGCTGCAAGAGACTGAGAGGAAGGGGTTCCTTTATGATCAAAACCCTGGGTGGGAGTCCATCTTAGGGCATGGACTTTTATTGTGGCAAAATTTAGTGGCACTCACAGGAGCCCTTTGCTCTCAGCAAACTAGAGCCTGAATGAATGCTTTAATTATCCTGGCAGCTTCCCCTGAGGCCCCATTCTTCATTTCAATTTTTGGAAACTCATGTACGTGATTTTCTTCTTCCCTTGACCAGCTATCAGTTAGCCTGAGAGCACTCCTTTGAAAGTCCCATGAGGGATAGAAATGATGGCTGCTGCTGCTGCTGCATCCAGAGAGGGGGCGGTTCTTGCTGTTCCTTGGGAACAGGGAATCCTGAGACAAAAAGGAGGGATAGAGGAGATCCCTGCTCTTCAGGGCTTATGACTACTCTTCTCCCCTTTCTGCTTCCTCTTCTGTCTTCCCTACCTTTGCAACATGGAGTGAAGTGGTTTGGTTATGTGTGGCTCCTTGCCTCCAGTGGAACCTCACAAGGACTCATGGGTATAGGATCAGAATGGTTTCTTGGTGGTCTAATTTGCTCATGTGTTTGCATTACCCTGACTGGGTGCTGGAGATACTTTTTCTATTGGTACCAAATATCTGGCAAGAAGGAACTTAAGGGAGGAGAGGTTGACAACAGTTTGAGGAGATATGGTCTAATAGGGCAGGGAAAGTGTGGTGGGGGAGAAGGTCCAGTGGTGGGGTCCATGGCAGCAGGTCTATATGCAGCTACGTATAATCCCTGCAGGAAGAGGGTGGGAACCTGACTTGCCTGTAACTTCAAGGCCACTGTCATAACGATCAACTTCCTCCAGGAAGACCTTCATAAACATTCCATAGCCTCTCACAGCAGCACCAGCAGTTTGGACTGTAAAAGTAGGGGGCGTTTCTTCCCCCCTACCTTTGCTCTGAAATAATGACATGGAGACCTGATTTATTTATTAAACAGCTTTTTGCACTATAGCTGGGCAGGGTTCTCATCTATTCTAACTGGACCACGCTATCTATTACCCAGCTATGTGCCCCATTACCTGCCGTCTTAGTCTCTCTCTGGTGACTCTCTCTGGCAACCTCTCTCCCCACCCCTTTCTCACTGGGATCGGAAGTCCAGCCTCCTCCTCTCCTGTTCAGCTATTGGCTGATCAGCTCTTTATTAACCAATCAGAGGTGATGGAAAACAGTTTTTATACAACATTGAGACAGGAGATGCTTGACAATGCTAACCCCCAGACTGCAACCAGATTTCAGGGCCCAGTAATCAGCATCTGAATACACAGTGCATAAAACCATCCCCCAACAGGGACCACAGGTTCAAATACAAGAAACATTTCACATCCAAATGACGACACCCATCATGTCAGAGTAACTCTAAAATAACTCCGTAGCAGAGGTATTTCCATGCAGACTAGCATTCTCGGTAGAACCAGGACCTGTGGGTAGGATCTAGATATGTCCAGAAATTTCAACCCCATTTCTGTTCTTTTTCTCATCTACAATCTATGCAATTACAGGAGTTATTGGTCAATTGAAGAAGGATTTATGAAGTTGCCCGCCATTTACTAGGCTTGCACTATTGGCTGAGTTTGCAGAATGAACAAGACATACTTAGTCCTAGCCTTCCCCAGATACAGTTGAGAAAGGAGAGGTAAGAGTTGGTATATGTGGGCCTGGAGTGAGTCCAGAAATCCACAGCTGGTGTAGGCAGTGCTCCATGGTTGACTGGAGCTCCAAGGAGCACTTGTAACATACTATATACTTCAACTGTGCTATCTTTATTTTTCATTCTTCGATCCTGTCATTCTCAGAGGGTTTGACCAGTCAGAAGGAAGGATGAGGAGTTTGAGGTGTCCGAGGCTCTGAGCCTCTGTTTTTAATAAATAACCCTCTTACAAAGAATTGAGGACAAGATTCTGACGTCTAAGCAAATAGGCATGAGCATGGGTGGGCACTTCCACTGGCATTAACAACAGTAAATTCATTAATGGATTAAAAATTATGAGGTTAAATAATTATGAGAGACAAGATCAAATAGAGACGAAGACTATATTTCCTAGCTCTGTCAAAGAAATCTTAAGGTCTCCTACCTAGGCAGTCTTTCTAGAAATATTGAATTCCTCATTATTATTTCTGAAGTTAAACAAGAATAAATTTGAATAATTAATACACTGGGTTCACAGCCTCCTCTACCACTTGTTAGCATCTATATTATCTTAAGGTGTTCAGAGGAAAGAAATATCAGAGAAGTGCAGTACAGTTTGTAGATGGCAGCTAAATTGCTCTCTTGGCTTGTGGGTGGAGGTGGTGGTTTTGATTGAAGAGTAGAGGGCCCTTGACTGACTGTAAGCTCCTGGGAGACTATGCCTCTGTCTCTTTGATCAGTCTCAAAACAGGACTCTGACAAACGCTATCAAGCAAATCATCCTTTCTGATTGGGCGGGAGCAGGTCTCAGTGCAGACCGAAGGAGCAAAGCAAACAGGTTTATACCTGACAAGACTAATGCAGTCTGCTCAGACTCGAGGAAGGCAGAGAAAGGAATTGGATTCATGTGTAATGCCTATCTCTGGGGCTTCAGAACTGGCACCGCTGTACTGGATTTTGGACAATACTGCTTATTTTTTGGCTGTTTATTGTACATGGTGAAGATCATTATCAGCTACACCTATAGGGATTAATAGGTCAGTCAATTACTTGGCTTTGGAAGAGCCACTGGCTTCCTCCACCAACCTAAAGAATCTATTGGATGCCCTCTCCCTGGGGGCCTGTAAGTGGGGAGATTTTTATTCATGTATCTCACAATGGTAGCTCCCCAGGGTTGGCCCTCAGGTGGCCTTGTCTACTGGGATAGACAGTGAATTGGCAGGCACAGTAGAGTGGGGATACAAGCATAGTCCAGGGGGATCTGAGAGCACAACACCTAGTCCTGAGTTTCTAGCCGAAGTTATGTCTATTCCAAAGCCTGAAAGATGATGTGAGATTATCCAAGTAAAGGGTGAGGGACCATTCTAGAGAGTGGAAACCATATACAGGTGTGTCCTTGAGGGGTGTTTTGGGGGGACCTACATATGATTTGGAGTGAGTGTAGGGATGAGTAAGGAATAGAGTGGAAAGAAAGAGGGGTAAACCAAGCATAAGCCCTTAGGATGGGGCATTAGGGCTAAAATTAGTCCTGAAAGAGGAGTGGTGTAAATAATTGCTTATTTAGTCAGTCACCTGGCCAGGTGATCACAGATGACCAGCCAGATTCAAACAATGGACTCCACCTCTCCATAGAATGAGTGTCAACAAACGCGTGCACCAGTAAAGAAGAGAGGTGATGAGAAAGGTTGTAGAAAGGTCATCCGCATTCACATATAAGGAATTTGAAGAGATCCTATGACCCATTAGAACAAATACTTAAGGGGATGACCCATGCTACCACGCTGGGTTGTTTCAGAGGAAAGTTTTCCAATACCTGTTTGGAAGGCTGCCACTTCTCTCTAGTTTCTGAATGCTGAAGAACTTCCCTAGCTGCTTGCTACTTCCCTAGGGGACACAAACTGGGATCTGACTTTATTTATGTTTTAATATATATCTCCATGTCAAGCCAGAAGCTGAGGAAACACAGAGACTATCCCTGTCATTTATAAAGCCAGAGCCCATTGTCATACGGCTTGTTGATGTGTTGGGTGAATGAAATGAATGTGTATTGTGTCTGTACCAAGTATGAGGCATAATCTAGTCATGAGAGATGGATAAACAAATAAGAAATTCACCATGCAGTTGTTAGATATTGACATATTATATGGAGAAAATCAGGGGCAGTTCAGGGATTGGCATGGAGGGGCTGATCTCCTCAGCTGAGTGCTCGGAGTGAGTTCTGCCGAAGTGACAAGAGCGAGAAAGCAACCAGAAACATGGTTCTTTCAAAGGAGGTCACTGGGGAGTCCTCCTCAGCAAAGTGAGTATCTTCCATGATATTTTCCTGGGGGGCAGAAGGAGCTTCATTCCTCATGCATAGGGCTTGTTACCTGTATCCAGCCCCATTGCAAACAGCTCTGTCCTTTTAGAGGCCCTGAGTGCCAAAGATGGCTACAGCTTGATGGGGCCGATTTGACAGATCTCATCTCCAGAGCAAGTGTACATGGAGGGAAAAGGGAAGCAAACAGGAGAGCCTAGGAGCCAAGAAAGTTCTGGCAGGGAATGAAGGTCTGGGTGTGTCACTCGAGAGCCCAATTCCACAGTGTTAAAGGGAAGAGGGAGAGGGCAGAAAAAAATAGGATTTTGCCTGTGAAGAAACCCAGACAGAAATGAGACTGGTCAAGCAAAAGCCTGGCGAATGACTCTGGGATACTTAGTCTTTAATGTCAACTCAACGGGATTAGAGTCACCATGAAAACTGCCTCTGGGTATGTTTATGAATGTTTCCGGAAAGGGTTAAGTGAGAAGGGAAGACTTACCCTTAATCAGGCAGCCCTATTCCATCCACTAGAGTCCTGGGTCCCAGATTGAATGCACACACACACACACACACACACACACACACACACACACACACACACACACGTATGCATGCACGCATGCACACACACACACCATATATATATACGTATGTATATACATATATATATATATATATATATATATATATATATATGGAGAGAGAGAGCCAGACAGAGAGCAGAGAGGAGAGGGAGAGGGAGAGGGAGAGGGAGAGGGAGAGGGAGAGGAGAGGGAGAGGGAGAGGAGAGGAGAGAGAGAGAGAGAGAGAGAGAGAGAGAGAGAGAGAGAGCGCCGCTCTAGGGGAGCACAATCTCCATCCCTTTTCTGCTTCCTGGAAATGGACACACTCTGTCCAGCTGCCTTGTGTTCCTGTCATCACAGGCGAGGGTCCCTCTTGTCCCCACCCTTCCCATTAGGATGGGCTTCACCCTCAAACCGTGAGCTGGAATAAAGTGCTGATAACTCATTTTAAGTTGCGCTTTCCCGGTATTTTTGCCCCAGCACTGGGAAATGTGACCAAGGGTCAGGACCCCAGCCACAGCTGTTGGGGCTTTCGATCTGGGCAGTTGGATGAAGAGTGTGAGGGAAGCCAATGTGCTGACAGAGCTGCCGCTGGCCGACACAGCAGAGATGGGCTGCCATGGGAAAGACAGGGCAGAAGTGACAGACGTCGCAGAACCAATAGAATGGTCCCCAACGGAGAGTCCAACACAGTGACCTGGCTGATGTGGCCTTGAGCTGCTTCGCTTGCTTTAGATCCCAACCTTCCTGGTACTAAGCCCTGGGTGATCCGAGGTGAGTTCTTCATCTCCGCAAGCTTCAGTTGCCACAGCTGACAAGATAATGGAACCTACTCTATAGGGCGTCAGTAGGGTTCCTTGAGATAGTGTGCAAGTGCTTAGGTCAGGGTCTCCCATGGATCCAGTGTTCTTTGTCATATTAAAAAAAATAAAAGGTTGACTTTTAAATTATGGGTATCTTTATGTGTGTGGCTATGGGTATGTGCACATGTGTGGAGGCCAGAAGAAGGCCACAGAGCTGGAATTATGGACAGTTGTGAGCCTTCTGCTATAGGTTCTGGGGACCAAACTTGGGTTCTCTGCAAGAGCAGTCTGTAGTCTTCAACCTCAGAGTCTTTGGCCCCTAGTGTTCGCAGTGCTTGCTCAGAGATCAGTACCTGTGGGGTTGGGGATGTCAAAGCCAACTAGATGGATGTCACTGCCTAACGAGCAACCATCAGAGGCAGAGGTCAGGCGTCTCTGGGCCCGGGAGGCAGAGCAGCAAGGGATCAAACCAGTTTTACCTAGCAATTAATTATCCTCCAGCATTTCGTATAGCATGTGCCCAGTTGTCTTAAATGTTTCCTTTACCCCTTTCTTTTTGACAAAACATGTCTTTTACATTCTTACTGATCGCACAGAGGAACCCCTGCCCAGGGTTCACAGCCCGATACGTGCTGCTTGCCCCTTTCTGTTATTGTTAACACTCAAAAGTGTGGAGATGCACAGAAATATTTTTGTCACTGTTTGGCAAAGCTGAGGTCATTAAGCCATGAACAGTGCCACACTTCTATAGCTCCCACTACATGGGAAGCCGAGGAAGGCTTAAGACCATGATTTTAGACCAGCCTAGGCAATATAGCAAGTTTCTGTCTCAAAAAAACAACATTTTGAAACAGTGACATCACCATATAGGTTTGTTTTTGCATCTCACTTTTCTTCTTTAATAATCCCTCCTACACCACACTTCTCGGGAACACAGCTATTGAACGAAGTGAGGCACCTGTACGGGTAGGCAGTCCTTGGCCACCTGCAGTGGGCTCTTATTATATAATCCATACAGGAGTGAGAGCTTGTGGTCACTTCTCCTGAGAAGTCTGAGCTGACCGCTGCTGAGGCCAAGGCCATTGCTCCCCCCAGACAATCTTCTGGCCTGTGAGCTGCACAAAAAGCAGGTCGAGGTAAGTCTTGCTTGCGTCTGTGTTTCCAGGGCCACTGGGATGCTTGGTGCTAAGTGGTCTCAGGCTGCCTGAGAATCCTTGAATGGTCTTGGCTTAATTGCTTAACATGTTCAAAATGTTAGGAAGGTCACGGGTGACTTAGAGATACTGGGAACAGAGCTAATTTTCTCTAAACTTTTCGGATCAGGAAGAGAAGAAGAGCGATGCTCCCTTCAAATCCTTTATTCCGTCACTGCTGCTTTTACTTGTGTTTGTAAGTTGAATGTGAGATCAACAAAGTAGCTCCCGTGTCCTCCGTTCAGCTAACCATGCTAGCCCTCTCCTGGTTCAGTGTTTGGTTATGTGTCTGACACGTGGGACAACAAGTTGCATGGGAGACTCTTGGTTTACTTTAGTCCCTTGTCAGCTTGGTGTCAGCAAGCTTAGAATCCTGCTGTCTCTAGAAGACATGCATGCTGTTAGCTCTGCCCAGCTTGCCACCAGGCTTTTGGAGACTACGGACTCAGGCCTCGGCCTTACTGAACATCTGTGGAGCAATTGCTAACTCAGGGTAGGAGTGGAGTGGGGATTCCAGGCCCTCCTGTTGTGTGTGTGTGCTCCTACCATGGTAGCTCCTGCTACATCTTGGGAGTTTCCTCAACCTGGGCTTGCAGTGGGGGAGGTTAGCTTCTCCACACTGTGTCCCTTCCTCCTTATCCCCCCTAAGCTCTGGTAGGAGTCCTTAAAGCATTGTTTGGCTCCAATGGACAAAATAACCTGGTTGCTCAAATTGGTTCTAAATATAATCAGGGCAGCAAAGAGGCTCAGCTAGAGGGTATGGAGAAGTCGTACTCGGGCAAGCGACTGTTTATTTCTGATTATTTTACCAATAATTGGAGCGGCCCTCTCCTGGTCTCATTTTTTCCTCAGCTGCACATGTGATTGCTTCTATTGAAACTGTCCCCCTCCTCCCTTCCACCTGCTGTGTCCTCGCCCACCCACTGCTGGGAGGAAGTCTTTACTGTTGTTCTTGGATTAACCCCAATAGCTCAGCCTGCAGACTGGTCTGGGGCACGTCTGGAAAGCCTGGCTGTCAGCTTCCTTCCTGCAGATGAAGCTGACATTTCTTTTATGGGTGCAAGACCCCCAGGAATAAAGACAAGTCCATAGTTGCTAAGTACAGGAGTCCTCAGAGAGGCTCATCTGGGGTCCTACCTTCTTTCCACCTTCCCTTTCTCTCTTCCTCTTTCTTCTTTTCTTTTTGTCAGAGACAGGGTCAGATGTAGCCCTTACTGTGGAGCTAAGGCTGATCTTGAACTCATCCTCCCATTTCTACCCCCCAAATGCTGGGATTATGTGTGTGTACCACCACAGTCAGACTTGGGCATCTTTTGATGTCCAGATTGTAGTCTATTCCCATCTGTGTATAAATAAATTGAGGCAGGTAAATAAATCTGCTTATTTTCAGCCTACCTGATGAGCAGAGCTGGCTCTTCTGTCAGCTCGAGTTTGGCTCCTTGCCTGTGATGTCCCTGTTTTACCACTTTTTGTTTCTTGTTTTGAGATGAAGGGCGTTGCTAGGCACCCCTGCGATCCTAGTTACTCAGTTGATGGTGGTAAATCATGGGCAGGATTGCCTGTGTATTACCAGAAGAATGTTTCCTCTTTCCTCTTTAGGAAATCTCAGTTCAACCAAAGGCTAATAGAGAGGCCTGGGCTTTTCCTACAAAGTTCTGTAGGTGAGCCACCAATGACTGAGTGACATTTGATAGCCACATCCCTGAGGGAGACTTGAGTGCCCATCCTGATAGATGCCATCTCTGGAATTGTTGGCTCTTGGGATCATGGGAGCGTGTGACAGGGAGGTCGATTCGGTTCCTCTGAGGGATATTTTATTGCTGCCTCAATTGTCATGGTGAGCAGACCTGGGTGGCGGCAGAGGCTTTGACAGTTGCTGTGAAGTAGATGGGAGAGAGATGTTCTGGTGAAAGGTTCTCTATCCTAAAGTGAGCAGTCTGGTCATCTGTGGAATGGAAAGGAGGCAGGAGGGTGGAGGCAGAAGAGTAGAGAGGACTTGGGGAGGCTTTCAGAACATTGAGCTCTGACCACCAGTGCAAAGCAGAGCATGCCTCAGGTCTCTACACTGTAGAGACCAGGCTGGTAGTGGCCCTTTCTCTGGTTTGGGGCGGTCTGGTTCCACCCCACCCCCACTCTTGTTCCTTGGGCAGGTGCGATTTCTGCAGGTTTAGCCAGGTCCTCGGAAGCGTGCGCTATCAGACTCTCCACATTTTGCTTTGTTTTGCTAGAAATGACAACGACAGGTATAAGACTGGTTTCCATCACACCACCGAAAGGGGCGTTTTAAAATGTGCCTTGTGAGCTCTCATCTGCACTGGGGCTCAGGAGGCCTTATAAGGTTACAGGGAGGATTTACTGCAGATAAGGGAGACTTCTTACCGGCGGGTGATCCAATGAACCAAGGAACATGAAGACATCCTTCCACAGAGATTTCTTAGAAGAATCTTGTTGTTTTGGAATGTGTTCAGCGTGAATGTTTTATTTCACAAGAGGAATGTTGGTGAGAGGAAGGGGGAGCTCGGTCATCACAGACAGAGCTGTGTATTAGATTCGATTTATTCCTAATGAATTATCACTTCATATCAATGTAAAGCAGGCATCTCTAAACTGTCCTCCCTCAGAAGTACAGCCAGCGCACTACATAATGTCCTCACAACGTTTCCCCCATATGTCTTTTCTCCAAATGCCAGTCTAATGCACATGGCAGAGACGTTCTTCACTGGGGACACTTCCTTCCTCCCATCAAACACTCAGGAAGTTGTGTGGGGCCAGCAGGAATTCTGTGACACTAGACTGCCTATCCGGCTGCACTTTCTGACCATTCCTTGAAAGCATCCTAAATGTGCTAGGATTGAGCACTGGCTTAGCTGCTGGGGTCCTGAATATATGTCTATTTCTCCTGATCTCAGCCCCATATTTGTAGAATATATGCTTGGCCTGGTTAGTTCACTCAGCCGCAAGGGAATAACGCTGCAGGATGGGTCAACTCTTCCTGAGGCTAGGACACAGCCCATTGAGGGAAGTGGCCTCCGTGCTTGCTCTCAGGGTTGATGGTTTGTGTGTGCGAGGCAAGAAAGCAGAAAGCATAGGCAAAGGTGAGCAAATGTGAATACACCTCATGGGCGTGGGGTGCAGCAGGCAGTCCCATGGGATGGAGGACGATGGGAGGAATCCAGAAACCCACTGCAGGCAGCCTAAGTGGCGTGGGTGTCAGCTTCCAGCAGATGTCTTTGCATCTCCAATCTTTGCCTGCCTGTCCGTCCTCGTCCATCTTGGATGTATACCCAAGAGACCTGGCTGATGGGTAGTCTGAACATTTCCCTTTTGGTTCCCTTGTTCCTTGTGTGCTATTTTCTCACAATGAAGTTTGTAGTGGTTTCTTGGGTCAACTCACAAATTTAGCGGTGGATGATCTATAATATTATTTATTTTCTATAATCCAATTCAATTTCTAGAGTGTGTTCCCATGCTGCCAGAAAGAGAAATTTAATTTTACTGGGTTTGAAACTTTTTCTTAATGAGAGCTAAATGCAGGGAATACCTGTCATACCCTGGAAGCTGCCAACTGGGTCCACCTCTACCTGGTCTTACAGCTTGCTCTTGAGTACTTTTGACTTTCCTCTGTTCTGATTCATCCGGAACACAAAGATCATAGTGTTTAGGATGCTTCCCTGATCACTGGGTCATGGGTACTCCTATGGGTCTGTCCAAATCATATCTGCAATCTAGAGTTTCATGGAAATGAGTCTTGTCATTTCCTCATAGAGTTAAACATAGGGCCACCCAGTAATTCCACTCCTAGGTATATGCAAAGAGAATGACAATATGTGCCTACACCAAGTTGTATATAGGTACTTGTAATTGTATAATTTTTGATTGCATCAAAGTAAAACGATACAATGTCTATTAGCTGATGAAATGTTGTATATCCATCTAAGGAATATTATTCAGCAATGAAAAGGAACGAAGTAAGGGTATAGGAGTATGGATCTTCTGATAGGTGTGAAAGAAATCAGGCAGAGAGGCATGAATTGAATGGTTCCATTTTTATGGAACATCAAGAAAATATATATCCTTAGAGACAAATTTGGGACCGCAGAGGAGCAGAGAAGGATTGGACTGGGAGTGTCTGCCTGTGCACTGCAGGCAGGGTTTCTTGGTGGGGGAAGAGATAAAAATGTTCTTCAATTAGAGAGTGATGACAGTTGCATTCCCTAAATCCAGTGAAGAACACTGAATTGCATGTTTTAAAACATTGAGTTTTATGTCTTGTGAATCATATCTCAATTTTGAAGATTGAAAAATAAAAACTTCATATCTCTCTGGATACACTGGACATCTTCTCTGAAATCTTGTCCTATCCCTAGGTCTCTACATGGGAAAGGGCGTGGGATACTGGTACACTCCGATCTCCTATACCTATTGGAGGGCTTTGTATACTCTGGGTCAGTGAGTTAAGCACAGGGCACCCTGTCTCAGGAGCCCACTACATCTCCTGGCCTAACCCTGACTTCTACCCTTCTCAGCCCTTCGGAAACTCTGAGCTGCATTCTGATTGCTTCTCCCAGACTCCCCACCCCCAAGACTTGACATCACCTCTCCCTGGACTTTGAAAACTCAAATGCTAAGAATGCTTTCTCCTCCAAGTCTATTGTGCTGTTCTTCCCTGAGGCAACGTGCTACATAGGGGAAGAAATATTGAGAAACTTCCGTTACCCTTAAAGATGTCTTCCCCACAACTATCTACTCTGAGCATGGTCCCTTTTCCTGAAATCATCAGAGAAGGTCCTAGAGTCTTTCAGGCCAGGAGACTTGGCTGTTTCTGGGATGCTCAGTATCATCAGAAAAACACAGCTCTCACCGAAGCTGTTGCTGAGCTCAGTCAAAGGAAAAAGGGTTATTTTCTATCCCTTGAAATCACCCAGGAGGGAGCTGCTTGGTTCCTCCACTGTCATCTGCAAGCACTCCCTCAATTACCCATGCCTCTCCACCAGGGCTCTTCTTGTACTGATCTCTTTGCTGACTCTTGTTATCTACAAGTGGCTGCAGGAAATTACTAACAATACTTGGTTTCCATATCTACTGATAGTGACATGGCTACTGAGACCAAGCCACCTCTCTAGTTTACAAATAGATGCTGCTAAAATCAATAAATGTATATACCACACAGTGCAGAATCTGACATATAGCAGGAGCTCCATAATGCATTATTGACTTTTGGATGTTAAAATTAAATTTTATTTTATTTACTTATTCACTTCCTATCCAGTGACTACTGTCCCATCCCAGTCACATCCCCACCATCCTCCCTCCCCTCTCCTCTGAGTAGATGGGGGCCCCCTAGGTATTCTCCCACCCTGGCAAAGGCGACCACTATTGGGATAGAACATCTTCCAGTTGTTTGGGACCCACTTGAAGACCAAGCTGCACATCTGCTACGTATGAATGGGGAGACTTAGGTCCAGCCTGTGTATGTCCTTTGGTTGGTGGTTCAGATTCTGAGAGACCCCAAGTCCAGGTTAGTTGATTGTTGGTATTCCTGTGGCGTTCCTATCCCCTTTGGGACCCCCATGGATTGTGATCTTGAACGCATCCCTGACCCTTAGAGTTTGTCCATCTATAAATTGTGACTAATAGTACCTCTTTTATAGGACAGTGTTGAAGTGTCTGGAATTGAGGGATGCTAAATGAGTCTTCCTTAGTCTGCCTTTGTTTAGATTTTCTTCAGTAGCTCCCTGTCCTTCCTCATCTATGACTACAAGGCCAGGTGCCTTGTCCCCATCCAACCTCACAGCTCTGGGTCTGTTCCATTGCTGATTCTCTTTTTCCCAAGGCCGAAGCCTTGTATGTTTCCCTAGCAGGTGCGGAATCAAGAGAACTGACTCATCTGAGGTCTCTTCTTCTGTGGATGACAGCAAGACCCCTTTGACATGGGAGTGGGTCTTTGCTTTAATAGCTGTCCTTAGCTGCCTTGGATTCAGCCCTTATCCAGCCTGGGTTTTGTCATTTCCTAGGTAGCTGTGGGCTTAGGTGAGGTTCTCAGCTGTTTTAGACCCTAGGTCCCTTATCTGAAGAGGATAGACACTATCTGCTTCATACATTTCACTAGAGATGGGTGAAGCCAACAGCTTGATGAAATATGCACGTGGTCTCTTCAAAAAAGAAAATGCCGCATCATTGTAAAGGAGGATTATTATGGGTTTCCTGATTCTCTGAACTTCTGCCAACTTCCAGAAGCACAAACATTTCTTATGAGTTCCTATATCCGCAAAGATGGGAGGCTGTGAACAAGATTTAGAAACAGTTATCAGGGAAGGGAACCGGGAAGTGGAGAGAGTGTGGAAAGGAGATGAGACAAGCCAGAGACTTGAATTTTGAAGGGTCCATGACTCCGTTTTTACTTGAGGTGTCTAATCACAGCTACATTCTAAATTAAGATCTGTGGTTCAGATGGCCACCTTAACTTGGCCTTTCAGGAGCCCCTTGTCCCATACTGCACTATCATGCATAATTGGCAAATAGGTCGGTGTGACTTCAGGTTCTGTTCAGTGAGTCTTGAGGTCAAGTTTTGTGTATCATCTTGTATCAAAGGATATAGGAAACTTAACATACCATTACTGTGTTTAAGGGCCTGGTCTCCTAATGAAGACAAGAGGCAGATACAGAGGCAAAGTGCCCTGCACAAGAAGCTTCTAAGAGGCGTCCATTGCTAGGAGCCAAGAGGGGCAGAACAGTACCAGCAGCAGGTATGGCTGAGGAAAGAAGTAGGGGATCCACATTTGGAAATGATGTCTTAGGTCACCTCCCTAAAAATAGACCCTGAAGTAAAGGTTGATATACAATTGACTTATCGAGGAACTGTTTTCAGGAGAAGCAAGTATACGAGCTAGGGGTGGGAGCAGGGCAGAGTGAGAAAGACAAGACTGTAGTTTCCACTGGCATACGCCTTCGCTAGATACTTCAGGAGTGCTGGAGCGATAAGTACATGGCAAGGGGGCAGTTCGCTTGCTTGTCATCATGAGTGTATGAGGATAGCCTGGTACAGGTAGGCGTGCTGGAAACCTCCTTTTGGAATGGCTGTAAGCCAGAGGTAGGACGAGGCTAGCAAAAGGAGCAAGTGGGTTGGGGCAGCAGATCCGTAGACAGGATGCTCATCTAGTATGCAAAAGGCCCTGGCTCCATCCCCAGCAGGACTTAAACTGGTGTGATGGTGAAGTCTTGTCATCCTAGTAGTCAGGAGGCTGGGGCAGGAGAAATGATATAGACCCTGACCTAAAACAACAAGAACAGCAACAAGAACAAGAACAAGAACAAGAACAAGAACAAGAACAAGAACAAGAACAACAACAACAACAACAACAACAACAACAACAACAACGGAGCTTAGAGAAAGATGGACAGATCCAGTTGATACCAGAGTAGAGTGGAAAGAAGGCAAAGAAAGACTTTGAAGGTTGGACAAGAACATAAAGGCTAGCCCTGTGCTGTTGGTGAGCGGCTGTGACCTGGAGTCGATGTGGTGGCATAGGGGACAGGATTCTAGGTGGAGTGTGCTGAAGAAGTGCACAGAAAGATTCCAGGAGCAGTCATTCCTTGGAGAAGACACTGATGTGTGTGATTGGACAGTAGCTGCCGTAGGATCCACTTGGGTATGAGTCTGTGAAGCAGGACCTCTGTGGGGAAGTCAGGTGCTCTAAGGAGCAGGCAGGAGGCTTTTTCTGCTCTCCAGTCTGAGCTCTCCTGCCTGCTGTCAGGGCTGCTAGGATAACGAGTGGTTCCCTGGTCTTTACTCTGCAGAAGCCTTTGAAAATGCTCATTATCCAAGCCTCCCCACTCCTACCCAGGGCCTGGGAGGTCTCACGCTCTTTAGGCATGGTTGGGGAGCAGCACTGAGCATGCTTGTTGGGGAGGTAGAGCTGGTTAATAGTGCACTTGCAATGTGTGTGAGTGTGGAGGAGATTGAGGTGAGCCCTCATGGAGGCAGAACTGCCATCATAGGATAGCCACTGGGAACCCGGAAGCAGTTGGTAAGTCTGATGAACTGGGATTGGGCCACTGCAGTCTATCGGTATGGCTTGTTCTAATTGAAAAATCAGCAGAGACCAGGCTGAATTGGGTAGTTCAGTGGTTGCTTGGACGCTGCTCTTCATATCCTGAAACTAGGGGCATGCAGTTCTGAAATTAGGGTGAGGACACCCCAGAAGCAGGCTTAAGGAGTTATATTTACTCAGATGGGCTTTATTTTTCTTGTGACTGGGGCCATGATCTTCCCTGGTCTCCTGATAGTAGAAATGGTCCCTGGATCTGGCTGGTAGTCTTTTGAAGCAGACGCTGGTGTTTCTGGTAGTTGTAAGCTCCCTTAGGACAGGATATAGATGACAGGGCTCTAAGATGGATATGAGAACAGACTTCCCATGGGAACTTCATGGTGCACACAGATGAACTGGATCTTGCAGCCTTTCTGCTGCAACTGAGACACCTTGCAAGAGACCTGAGACTCACCTTCTTGTGATCTTGAATGCGTCTTTGTTTCTCTGGTGCCACAGTCACAGGCTGGTATAATGAGCATAAGGCAGTTATTTAACAGGTGCCTTGGATTAAGGTCCTCAGGAAATAGGATCGCCTTCCCTGGGGATCAGGTTCTCATTTCATTGGCCTCCCTCAATGGTGCTCCCACTTGCTACTCTTCATTTTCATGTTAGAAACAAATTCCAAAGCACTTGTCACATATGAATCTTTGTTGTATGTCTACTCCTACCATCCCTCTCTTCTATCTATCTATCTATCTATCTATCTATCTATCTATCTATCTATCTATCTATCTATCTTTCTATCTATTATCTACCTGGCTATTATCTATCTATCTATCCATCATCTATTATCTATCCATCCATCCATCTATCTATCTATCTATCTATCTATCTATCTATCTATCTATCTATCTATCTATCTATCTATCTATCTATCTATCTACATGTCTATCTATCTATCTATCTATCTATCTATCTATCTATCTATCTATCTATCTATCTATCTATTCATCTATCTATATTAATGCAAGAGCTTTCATGTCCTGTGGTCTCTGTTTTCAGGCTCTGGCTCAAGGCAATGCCCTGATCTAGAAGCTGTTTGTTTACAACAGCTTTGAAGTTGTGGGACCTGTCTGTCTCTATATAGGGATAGACACAGCTCCAAACACACACACACACACACACACACACACACACACACACACACACACACACACACACACGACTGATCTGATCTGTGATATTTTCAGGACTCCCAATATAGTTTAGATGTTTCTTTTGATTTTTATATTTACTCTTCCATTTTTGTTGCAACTGGATGGATGAGCCAACAGGCTGCAAAGATAAGTCTACTAGGAATGGCATTTGATGAGAGGTTTCCCAAGAACTGCCCTAGGAGAGGAGACCATGCTAGCTCATTGGCTACTAAGCTGCAGACTACAAAGGCAAGGATCAGTATTGGCAGCCTTAGACCTCCCTCCCAGCCCTCTGCTGTGTGACCCCAGACAATTTGCTCTAGTCCTCTGGATTCACAGAAATGGAAGCAAAAGTGTATGCCTTTATGACAGATAACCAAAGAGGTGTCAGATGAATCACAGTAGCTACCATTGCTGGGGGTCTATTTAAGTCCAGCACTTACATGTGTGACACAATAGCCACTTGAGGGACTTGGAGGTTTTATCTGTCGGAGGGTGTAGCTTGGAGGTTTTTCACCCTTCCTCTTCGTGCCATTCTTTGTCTGTTGAAGGGGGTTCTGCCACCCAATATTACTAGTCATGCGGAGGACCGTACATCAGTGGACACACACACTGGACTTCCCAACCTCACTGACCAGGTCTGCCTCTTTCTCATTTCTCATCCCTGGTGAACTGCCATTCAGGAAACCCATCCTTCAACCGGATCAAGGCAGATTTTAAGAAAATTATAGATGTTTATTAAAGATGTTTGGCCCTGTGCCTGATTCAAAGTACCATTTAAGAAATTCTTTTTTGGAATCATCTCCCCCTTCCAAAGGAAGAAAGAAAACCCCAGGAGTTTTATCTCCTTCTTTTCCTCCTCACTTTGTCTCAGGACCACTTTGGCATTTACCTGGCTGTGTGGTGTAACCTTAGAAAGGTTGGAAACACTCCAAGAAGCTCAGATTTTGATGCCTCAGAGGGGTATGGACTGGCAGTCATGGGTAGGGGAAGCCAAGATTGAAGCTGTCTAGGTGAAACTTGGTTTGGTTTTTACAGTAGAATCAGACATTAAAATAGCAGAGTTGCAGCCGACTGTCTCAGAGATTGTTTCATAAGGGTTTGGTGAGAGATACTCTATTAACTCTTCTCTCAATTATTCTCCGACACAGTGGGTATGAATGATTCCATTCTGAACTGTGAGAAGTATGCCAGGGCACTCGTAACCAGCTCCGCTCTCTTAAGAATAGTATTTTATTTCTCATCAGGCCTTCAGAGGAGCCTCGCCAGTGCTTTTGATAAATCATCTTACGGAGTACTTGGCAGCAGGGAAACGCACCACAGATGTAGCAGAATAACCGGAAGGAAAGTATTTATAACTAGGTGACAAGTGAAAACCATTTCCATAGAGAACCTGCTGCACAGAGCTCATTGTTGTAAGGAGTTCTGAAAACTTCTGAAAGATGTCTGAGTTAGAAATGATTAAAAAAGCTGCTGGACATCCAAATTAGCTGAGACGGGAGTACTGGCCTCATTGAGAGAGCATTGCTGGGCTGGGGTGACTGGAGAAGAAATCAGGCATCTTCAGAATATAAACCTTCAGATTAATACCTGACCTTTCTCTCTGGTTTATAAGGACACGGAGGTGTGGGTGGGGTAAGGGGACAGGACCAGCCAGAAGGGACGACCATGTTTTGCTCACAGCATCGCGATAAGAGACTGTGAGATTAATTTTGATAAAATTGCATAAACAGCTACCCCTGAAATGTTTTTATTCATTGCGCCTTATGCAAAGATTTATATTGATCTTTATTTACACTGCATTTATTAAAAAGGGAGAAATGAGCTATCTTGAGGGGCAGCCACGTGAAACAACACGGGCTTTAGGAGATGCGGGAACGGCTCAGCTAGTAAATAAAGCAAGCATGAGAATCTTACTTAGCAGCCCCAGCATCCATGTAAAATCTTGTGCAGTGGCATGAGGTTGTGGTCCTAGTGCCCCAGGAAGAAATAGGGGGATCTGTGGAGTTACTGGTCAGATACTCTAGCTGAATCAGTGCACCCCAGGTACACCAAGAGATCCTGTTTCAAAAAATAAGGTGGTGAAGATCGAGGCTGACACATAAAATCATATGTAGTGTTCACAATACATAAGTGTGACACAAAAGATCACACACACACACACACACACACACACACACAACAGTACAGATCTGTGGCTCTTAGATTCCGTTCTGCAGCCTTAGAGTAAGTGGTACAGCATAGAATACCCTCCTTGTGGCTTCTTAGAGGAGTAAAGATAATCTATGCAAAGCACCAGCACATAGTAGGCTCTTTGTATTTCCCCTGGGATGCCTGTGAACCATGTCCGACTGAGATGCTGACTGGATTCTAATACAGGAGCGATGTGGAGAGGTTGTTGTGGATGAGAATGGGATTCTTTCCTTAGTACCTTCACTAGTTCAGATCAGGGCAGTCTCAGTGATGCCGGACTGCAAGCACACCAGTGAATAGCTGCATATCAACATTTCAAAGCTGTTGACTCCAAGGTATTTCTAGCTTGGAAATTTCCATGAATTCAAAGCCTTGCACAAAGTGCGGTGTGGGGGTTGCAAGCTGGAAAAATTACCTGGCTTGTTACCAAGTCTTTTTAATGGCATTATTCTTCAGTCTCTGTTTCTTAGACTGACTGGGCCAGAGTAAACGCATGCTTGTGATGTTGAAAACCTTGCTCTGGCAGTCGATCAGAGCTCCCATGGGAGAGAGGGTAAGCCTCTACTTAGGAACCAAGGCTCTCCAAATTTGTGACACTCAAAGTAACACATCATAGACCTTGCCATGATTTTGTTGAGGGTAGTTTGTAGTTTGTAGTTTGTAGGGACCTCACGTCTGGGGACATTTGCTTAGTGACTGGTACCAATCCGAGGCATGAAGCTAGGAGTCCCAGCTGCCCAAGCCTAGACCAGGCTAGGCCCCCCCATGCTACACTGAAGACCCATGGAAACCCAAGAACGTTTCTGTAATGCCATTAAGGCACCAAAGCTTCTCCCTAAGTGCAAATATCTTTTGGTTAGTAGGAGAAGAGAGAAGAAATAGCCTTGAGCTAATTCAATATTTTGCCTGTAGAAGACAGATAACCCGAAAGAAATGGTTCTGAGAGTCTTAAATAACTTCAAATAGCAAATTTATCTCCTTTCCACTACTCGGAGATATAAAGGCTCAATCATAAATCCGAATTTGGCTTTACAAAGGGGTATATTAAATAATTTATATATCAGAGTTGTGTGTATAGTTTTGTGTGTCTACGTATATCAAATAATAGTTTTAAAAGACCCAAGAGGACGACTAGAGTGAAGGGAAAGGATTAAACAAAGCGGGCACGGTGCCTGCCATAAATGGCTCTGCAGTTATGCAGCGAAGTTAGAGTCAGCTCCTAGCAGCCAGAATAAAAAGAGAAGCACAATTAGTTACAGGTGTCACGTTTTCACAAGGTGAAAGAAAAACACTTGCTCGGGAGAACGTTTGCAGACACTCCAGATGGGGAGCCAGCCCACAAGGTGCTGAGCGGCAATGGAGTAGACAATAACATCTCAGGGAAAAAGCAAGATGGGGATTTGTTAATTCATGCGGCAGAATGCTCGCACAGCGTTTACCACACCAGGGTCTGGGAATGCGTGTTGCGAGGAATGTTTCTATCTTCCCCCGGTTTATAAGTGTTGATACTTAAACTCCAGTCTGGTGGTGCAAGGAGGCAGTGTCTTTGAGAAGTGCTTAGGCTCCGATGGCAAAGCAGTCATGTCTCGGGGTGGCGTCTTATGAAGAAGCCCTGGAGATCTGTTGGCTCCTCCCACCACACAAAGGCAGGGTAAGAAGAACCGGCTATATCCTAGAAGCGGACGCTCTGCAGATACTCTGCAAGCATCTCCGTCTTCCCAGCCTCCATAGCTATAGGAAATTAACTGCTCGTTCTATGCTTCCAGCCTAGGGTATTTTGCTATGGCAACCAAATGGACTATGACAGGCTAAGACAATAGCCAAGGCTCACAGAGCCCTCAATGTTGCTGAGGGTCACATGGTTGGTTCTTATAGATTCGGCAGTACAAACTGGATATATGTGGTGGTTTGAATAAGAGCGCCTTCCCCTTGATCCCCCACCACCCCCAGCTCATATATTTGAATGTTTAGTCACCAGGGAGTAGAAATGTTTAAAAAAATTAGAAGGACTAGAAGGCATGGTACAGGTCAGGCCCAGTCTCGCTCTCTCTGTCTGCTGGTTGATCAGGATTTAGCTCTCTGCTACTTCTCCAGAGCTTCTGCCTGCCACCACATTCCTTGCCATGATGATAAAGGACTAACTGGAAGCAAGCCTCCAATTAAATGCTTTCTTTTATTAGAGTTGCCTTGGTTATGGTGTCTCTTCACAGCAATAGAACATAGACTAAGAGAGTTACAAACCATGAAATCTATTTGTACATAGACATTTTATTAAGGATCATACTCATGTGGGGCGAGTTTGTAGCTCGGCGATCCTTTGGTTCTTGAATTTTGATTGCCTGCGACACATTAAATGGGTACTCATTATTTTTCCAGCTCTTACTTGGTGCCTGTGACTATGGGTAGTAATGAAGACAAAGATGAATATCAGACGTGATCAAGGCTTTGTAGACCCTCATATGATAACAAAGGAAACATAACTCACGCAAATCAGTTAAAAAAAACCCAGAGTCATTTGCCAGGTGCTTTTATGGAGGCATGAATAAGGTGCTCTGGGAGTATCTGATGGGGTTTACCAAGAGGAGAAACTCGAGCTGGTTTCTGGAGGAGCTGGGACAAGGGCAACAGCAAGCATTCACTTTTCCAGGAACTAATCTGAACCCTGTGCATATAACGTGCATAGAGTTAACTCATCTGGGTCCACACATGGCTCTGTAGGGGTAGGTTTCAACACGAGTCTCGCTTACGGGGAAACTGAGGTACAGGAAACTGAGCAGTGCGCTCTGACCAGCCATCTTGTGAGACACAGGGCCAGTACCCCTTTCCATCCCTTCATATCGTTGGGTAACTTCCACTCCTCCTAGTCTCCTTTGAGATCTCTTTCCTGACACCGCCCCCCCCGAGATAAAGTCAAATAGTCAAATACATCTTTTAACAGCAATTTGTCCTACTTAGAATTTACTGTGTTGTGTAGTTGGCAATTTGTCTGTATACATCACTTAATTCATTAAATTATTTATAGCACAATGTATAATTAATCATCATAGTTATATTATTTATTACATGTAAATATAAATTATTTAATGCCTACATCTCCCTATAGAGTATAATCCGAATTTAGGCAGCAATCATGTATGTATCTTCTCCTGCATTCCTGATGTAGGAGTTTGGTGCTGTAAGTCACTCAGGAAATATTTGCTGAGTGAATGGAGCCGGTAAAGGACCTGAGTTGTTGGAAGACTGCACCATGGTAGAGACCCACAGTAGCTGAAAAGGATAGTGGCAGGGGTATTTGGGGGTCTATTTTGAGATAGACCTTATCCCCATCTACATAGATATGATCTTTTGTTGTTGTTTGCAGACAAATATTATTCCCCCAGAGGGTAAGCTACTTACCTTCAAGAGGCACAGAGGAGGATTGGTGGAGACACTTCACATTTACTAGATGTTTCCTGAGTCAGCATAGCAGTTGTAGAAGCTGCAGGGACAGATTTTTTTTTTTATGTTCCAATTCTCATTTCTTCTCAGCCTCTAGAAGGGAGATGCGTAGAGTTCATGGTGAGAGGAGCCATCCTCACACCTTCCCTGTTTCTCACCTCAAGGCAGAAGAAAGTAGGGGCAGTTCTTAGGGTGGGGATTCTCTCTAGCTTTGCTGTAGGATTGCCAGGGCAGAAGCTGCTTTCAGCCGTTTGACATCCTGTCATGGTAATCCTAAGCCCTCCCTGTCTCCTTGCTTCTATTCCCAGGGGAGGATGGTGGCTGAGTCTATATTTGGTGGGATGTTCGGTGTCTTTTTGGCACAGCCGACTCAGCAAGCTTGAGTTAATTAGCCAGGTTCAAGAGCCTGGCAACTGACAGCTGGCTTTTTTAGCCTTTGGTACTCCTGTACCCTTGAGGCAGCCAGAGATAGTCAGCTATCTGGGGATCAGTTTTTTTTCCCCCTATGATTTGCACAATGAAGAGCTTAGCTTCTAGGAAGAAGAAGCTTGCTCTATGTTCCTTTGCCTTAGATGTCTTCATTAGTCCTGTGAGTTCATGTGTTTGTTCATTCCACAGAAGTTTACTGAGTGCCCTTAAGGTACATAGGTTTGGGATAGGAAGTACTGAAACAGGAAGTGATCAGGGAGAGTTAATGCATCGAGGGGCAATATAGAGAGGACAAACAGATTGATACTTTTAAGTGTGTTTGTGGTTGTATTTATGAAGAGGGTGATGCTTCAGCTGGGCTTTTAAGGGTGGAGAGAGTTTGGATGGGGAAGACTCGTGCTTGGGGAGTGGCTAACAGAGCTGAGATTGGGATGGTGTGTGAATAAAGGACAGAAAAGGTCCTATTTGGGATTTGGTCAATGAGCCAGTATAACTGAGGCAAACGATTTGTGTGGTGGTGTTAAGGAGTGGGGAAAAGAATTTAGAGAAAAGTGCTTAGGTTTACGATGGGAGGAATCACTTCAGAGCTATCAAAGGTTTTACAGTAGATGAGTAATAAAATAAGAGTTTGACTTTAGAAAGTGTTTTCTAAAAGGGGTAAACCCTTAAGGATAATTTAAAGTTAAGAGAAATTGAACGCTAAGAGACCAGATCAATTCAAGTCCATTATATTATCTAATACACAGTGCTTAATGTGACTTATGCACCATTCCACTTTCCTTGTAACTACCCAATAACCCTCTAAGATTGGCACTAGTACTATTTCTGTGCTGGAGCCAAGGAAATGAATGCACGAGAGGTTACGTGATTTGTTTAAGGTCATGTAGCCAGCTAGTTGTAGAGCTTACATTTGTACACAGACAGTCTGATTCCAACATTACATTTCTTGTAACTACACGGTATATTGTCCCTACTTCACAGAAGCCCAACAATATACACGGAGCTGTGAGCAATGTATATTTGCATGTTTTTATTTTAATGCCTTAATTAAGAGGCAGTTATTTTGATAGATCAACCAGCAGGTTTAACTATAGAGATGACAATAGATATGGAGAAAGGGGAAAAGGTTTTTAATTTAATGATTTATTTGTTTTTATGTGTGCTGGCGTTTTGTCTGCATGTTTGTTTGTGTAAGAGTATCAGACCGCCCAGAATTGGAGTTACAGACAGTTGCGAGATGCCATGTGGGTACTGGAAACTGAATCTGGGTCTTCTGGAAATGCTCTAAACCACTCTACCATCTCTCCAACCCTGGAAAAGGGAATAGTTAGTAGAAATTAGTGCTAGATTTGTTATGAGTTTTAAAGCCACTTGTAATTGAGAATCTTGTTGGTATATTCATTAAAAATAAGCACATAAGAGCAACAAGTATTTGACTTCTGATAAATAGCACCATGCTGAACTTTTTACCTGAAATAATAAAAAAAATCAGATACAGTATATGAAACAGTCATTTGCAAGCTCTTGGTCTTCACAAAAATGTATACTTATCTCTGAAAGATAAGAACAGGAGGTAGGCTTAGTGATTGCTCAGCTTGAGAGAAGCTCTGGGACATATCACTGGGAATGGACACCCTGGTAGTTTCAAGTAGACTCCTTAAACTGAAGAGTCTGGAAAGACCAAAGCAGTTAGAATTTGCAAGACAGGGCAACAGAGAGGAGAGCATTGCTGAGAGACACTCTAGAACTTTGTTGTGGTGGTTTGAATATGAATGGTCCTCATTGGCTTCATATGTTTCAATACTTTGTTCCCAGTTGGTAGAACTGTTTGGGAAGGATTAGGAGGTGTGGCCTTCCTGGAAGAAGTGTGTCATTGGGAGTGGGGTTTGAGGATTCAAAAGCTCATGCCAGTCCCAGCAGCTTTCTCTTGGTCTGTCTCATGGTTGTAGATCAGATATAAGCTCTCAGGCACTGCTCCAGCACTATACCTATCTGCCTGCTGCCTTGCTCTTGCTATGAGGGTCATGGACTCAACTTCTGAAACTGTGAGCAACCCCCTAATAATCTTTCTTCTGTAAGTTCACTTGGTCATGGTGTCTCTTCACAGTAATAGGAAAGTAACTTTTGAATATTCGACAGAGGGCCATGTGTATCTGAAGATACTGTGTAAGGTTGGTGGGGTGACCACGTACAAGGAGAGTACAGACAGTGCTGAGCACTCCCATGGGGCCACAGCAGTGCCTGTTAGCCATAGCCAGATCAGAAGCTTTGAGGAAGAAAGGCGTTTGGCAGAATACACAGAATGATCTTGTTTAGTAGTAGGAACAATTGCCTCTGGATTAAGCATTCTTCTGATTCTCCCTAACGAAATTTAAATGTAAGATATAAAAGGATAGAGATGCTTATAAATCATTGTATCAGCAGGAAAGCAACAACAAACCCCGCACAGATATTTATGGGGCAAATTTTCAACAGCAAGGAAGGCAAAATCCAAAATGTCTACCATCCAATAAGAAAGACCAAACATACAATCACATAAAACCCATCCATGAGTCAGAACTGGCACAGGTATCAGGATTAGCAGTCACGGACACTAAAAAAATGATAGCACAATCGTGTTACATACATACCAAACGCTGAGAGACTTGAAGGATATAGAAAGGTAGGATCTAAGTCCTAACATTGAAAACTACAGCCTGTAAGACAAAGGGTGCACCAGTACAGTGTGATGAATAGAAGGTTAGGCTTGCAGGAGAACGGGTCAATGAGTTTGGTTACAACAATAGACAATATACAAAATGAAGCAGGAAAAAAAGGAATTTTAAAGTGAACAACACATTTGAAGCATTGAAATTTCAAGTAGCACAATATACGTGTAATAGGAGTCCACAAAGGAGAGTAGAAAGAGGAGGGACCAAAAGGAAATATTTGAAAAAATAATGGCTGGACATTTTCAGACTTGATAAAAAAAATATAAATCTGCAATTAGGGAAGCTCACAAACACCAATCCGATGAAAACTATATGAAATCCCACAAATTCTGCCTTGATAAATCTATTTACCCCGCCATCAGCTTAAGCATGAACAAGGTGACATCTGAAAGTCCTTTCTATGCATTGCATGCACAAGAGAGAAACGAATTATAAGCTACATATGAGGAATTACTTGCATTGCTGTGAGACTACAAGCTTAGGAACTTGGAAAGATGCTTCAAGGATCAGCGGAAGGCAGAGGCAAAGGCATAGGGATCGGCTAATGAGAGATGGAGGACTACTTTCGTAAGTCAAATCCCCTGATGGGAGCACCTGGGACCTAGCCCAGAGAGGGTGGGATTACAGCCTCAGGGGTGAGTGTGAGTGCAAAAGCTGAAGCAGGAGAGGGGAGGGGATCTCTAGAAGGACAGCAAGGAGAAAAGGGGACGAGGAGAAAGTTGTGAAATTTTCTAGATCACTCCTAGAACTTTCTATGGGAGTAACTGAGGAAGGTGCTGGTTGGGATGGGGACAGTGGAGATCATCCAGAATACCAACATCATGTTGAGTCAGTCAGGAGCAGTGTCTTGTCAAAGCCAAGGGACAGCGATTGCAGATGGCTTTGAGACGGGAGATGCCGATGAGTTAAAAACAACATAGGAGACCGGAGTGGCTTGAGTTGGTAAGAAGAAGGTGGGTAGTGTCGGTACAAGGATTGCATGTGGTGGAAGGTACTACTGTGTAGATTTCCCACAAAGGATATAAGAAGCCATGCATGGAGTTTTGAAAAATATCCTTCCAGCTTCAGGAAAATAAGTATTTGTGGGCCAACCAAGAGTAGAGGCAGGGTGAGCAGTGAAGAGGTTCTTTGAATAGTTAGGGAGGGGCATGAAAACAGAACGGTAAATAGATACAGAGAGTGAAGAATTCAAAGTAGAAAAGACAGCTCGAGATGAAAACCCAAAATCTTGGCAATGATAAAATCACAGGATCTTAAGGTTTTAGAATTAGAAGTGGTGTGGGTTGTCTCCTGGAACGTGATAGTCTACTTTATTCCCCCTTCCATTTTACACAAGTACTCTAGCAGATCGGAGAGGAGCCACTTTTAAAGTTGTGTTGTCCCTCAATGCTTCTAGTGAGCAATTATAGTCTATGTTACTTCAATGTCTTTTGGGAGCTGCTCTGCTCCAGCCAGACTGGCAACAGTCTATTGTCTAATGCTTGCAGTGGGGTTCCTTTGCTGCAAAGTGGAATGGGGATGGTAAGGAGGCTCAGACAGAAACAGATCGCACTGCCTCTCCCTCCCCCCGTGATGGCTACTATCACCTTGTAGTTTCTGATAATCTGAGGAGGCTGAGACAAGAGGATTGCTTTGAATTCAAGGTGATTCCGAGCAAGTGCTAGGCCAGCCAGAGCTCCATAGCAAGGCCATGTCTCAAAATAGAAATGTATAAAAAAATGATTTCTGACTTTTCCTTTTTATCTTAAAATGCTCTCTTCTTCCTCTCATCCTCTTCCCCCTCACCTCCCTCCTCCCCTCATATTTTTGACTTTTGATACAGGGCCTTTCAATGTGTTAACCTATGAGGCTGGCCATTACAGATGTGCACCACCACGACTGACTCAAAGCGATCCTTTCTAATATCGGCTCTCCTTTGGCACCCTTCAGGATTCTCTTTCTATGCTGGAAGATATGTCCTCGCTCCCAGTGCTCCCAGCTCAAGATCCTCCCAGATGTGTCCTGCCCCCACTCCACCCCACCTCAGCCCTGCCACCCATCCAAGCTCTGTTCTGTGTTCAGCCTTAGCACTCTTCCTGCATCCCTGTCTTCTTACTCTTCACCAAGGACCCACATGCTCATCACTGCTGCCCCATGCCTCATTCGCCTTCATTCTTTTAGCGCTTTCACTGGTAATGACACCCCATCCCTCCCTAAGCTTCAGAAGAGTAGGCTCTAGGGACAGGGTGAGTCTCCTCTGTCGAGCAAAGAAAGGTGCTGAAGCCTGTCCTGTAGCTCTTACCTCCCTGGCTTCCAGAGTCTCATGAGAATTAAAGGTTTGTAAATTGCCTCGAGTTCCTTGGGGACGACTAGCAAGAGCAAAGAATAAAAAAAAATTAATCACTCCACACAAAGCTATTGAAAGGCAGCCAGGGAACCGATTCCCAGTCTCCCCCATTGGGTTATGATTAGGAACGTTTCAGAGGAAATATCACATTCCACCAAGGCAGGTGAGGCTTGTGCGAGGCTGCTAATTGTAATAAAAAGCTTAATTTGCACTTCTGAGAATTTCTCATTCCACTGAGTTGGGGAATTGAGATGAGGCTACTGGGGGCGCGGTGCTTTCCAGGCTTATCCTTGGGCTGGGGATGGGAGATGGTTGTCCCAGCCCTGCAGTCAGAGCTTGACAGCTCAGTGCCATCAACACGCCAGCTACTCTTTTATGCAGTTTCCTCTGTTTCCCTGTCTCCTAGCAGAGCCTTGGCATCCTTCACTCCCTCACCTGCCTCCCCTTAACTTTGATTTCCTCGCTGTTATCCAGTCCTCTCTTCTTTCCCCCTCCCTTCCCTCTTCTTTCTCTGATATTTCCTTCTTCCCCAGGATTCTTCCCTTCCTTCCGTTTACCATATCCTAAATAGTATTTATCATCTACGATATCAAAAGGAGTGGATAACGTGATGAATTAGGAAAATGGGGAACCTGCCTTCCTATAATCTATAAACCATTTTTTTTTGGTCAACTAACAAGACAAGAATTGTAATAACACGTTGTAACGCTGTTCATGCATCTGTGCATACATTCAGCCATTAGCCCATCCACTGTTCTCAATCCATCTGTTCATGCATTCATGCGATTCATGCATGCACACATCTATCCATATACACACATACTCTTAGATATAACACACACACACACACACACACACACACACACACACACATATATATATGTTATATCCAAATCACAGGGAAAGGCTATTACATGGAGGGAGGTTTTGTGGGCCATTACAGTAGGTGCCACCAGTACACTATCAATAGCGACACTCCGATGGCTAAGCCACAGACTTCTCTGAGAAGTCAAGAGACCAGTCTTATCTATGGAGATAAGCAGGACCCCAAGGAAATGACCTTTTGACTGAATCATACAGGAGAGAAGTTAGGCTGGCGAAGGCAGGAAGAGGCTTAGCTAGCCGCTGGAGGGAGCAGCTTGTGACAAGGGCTTGGAAAAGGCTTCCTCTGTGGATCTTCTACAGATCACCAGTGAGGTGGGAGTGCCAAAATGAGTCCCGAGACCCAGGCCAGGGCTTATCCCTCATCTAAAGCTTGACAGTGAATTTGAAGTTCCCTGTAGAGCCCATGAAGGATGGCGAAGTGGGTCAGAGTAGGATCTGCACAACAAAGCGTCCTGCAATGATGGAAATCCTCTGGCTAACACGGGAGCCACTGGCCACAGCGACCGTTTCCTACCCAGTTGGATTTTGACTCTGTGATGGAGGAACTCAGCCATACATTTCATTTTATTTATATATAAATAGTTAGGTGCGGTGAGCAGCTACCTTTGTGGATAGTGCAGAACAGCAGAATCACATTGGGTTTCCTACGTAGCATCCCCAAACGGGAACTCCTGCAACTTGTCAGTTTCTATGCGTTGCTATAGCTGCTGGCACCTTCTGGGTCTCTCAGTTAAGTGGTCGGTTGATGACAGTTTTTGTGTCTGTCTTCTTTCTCCTCCCTGGTGTTCACCCTCAGAATGGCGACTACTCTTGGGCTTTTGGTTTTTGTCTCTGAACGCCTCACTGCAGAGCCTCGGTCTATGGAGTACTTTTTGTTTAATTGGTTAGCTCTTGTCCTTCTTTTGGGACTTAATGATACAGAATTCAAGGCAGCAAATGTTAGCTTTCACGATGGGCCACACATGTGACCTGTGTACCCTGGCCCTCTGCAGGGACACATGGGGACCTGAGAGATGCCACAGGGGACAGCAGCTGTGGGGAGGCACGGAGCCCCTCTGGATGTCTTGCTTGTCTCTGGCTAGAGGCCTGGGTGAAGGAAGTATGTGAGGTGGAGGGATCCTTTGTGGGAGGGTGAGTGTCACCTTTTGTCTCCTGTCATCACCACAAAGAGCACTTGAACTGCTTGCCCGAGTTCTTCACAGGAGCACGGAGATGACAGAGACTTTGTGTTCTGTCCTTGTATTTTCTCTAGGCAGTCAGATCGCTTTCCCACAGAGGTTTACAGTTTTGAAACGATTGGAAAGAGGACGGATCCCCCTACTCATGCTTTCAGCTCAGCTTGAGGCACAGAAGGGTTCTCATGGAAACCTCTTCTCCGCTTTGAATTGGGGGTGAAGGATGCTTTGCCACTTCCCCACAGTCCCTCTACCATCAGAGCCAGGGACTCAGAACGTCTGCCCCAGCCGAGAGAGAGGATAGCCGTCCCCAGCTCAGCTCCTCATGAAGCATCAAGAACCTCACGGCATAATACCCAGCGCAGATGGTCTTGCTTGCTTTTCCGAGGGTACAGAGAGGCTTGGTAAATTTTGTGGCAGAACAGAGATCTTTCCTGAAGAGTTTGGCTCCCATTAGGGGTGGGGTTATTTTCACAGAACACCAGACTCTCAAATATTTACTCAGTACAGCCTGCTGGTCACTGTCACCTGAAATGACAGGGACCTTAGTTTCATGTGTGACTACCCCCCTCACCGTTGGAACGCATTTCTCTGGACTGGGATGAAATCTTTCCTTCGTTTTTTACTCCTTGTTCCAACTTCCCCTTTGGGGTCTTATAAACCAGCCTGAATATCTTTCCTCCATGTAGGCACGCCCAGGCTTGCTGACTGCTGGGCCTTTCCTTCCCAAGACAGGCTCCCAGAGCCCCCGTGATAGTTTCTCAGAGGATAAGGGCTCTAGATCGTCAGTCTTCTTGGCTGACAGCTTTAGCGTCTCTACAGAGTGGGACACTAGATAGAGCAGAGAGAAAACTAGCCCTGTCTAGCTCCTGCCTCTAAGACAGGTCCCCAATTACAGTGGGTGCTCATTGTCTGGGAGTTCATTATCTACACTGTCGTGTGCTGTAGGGTCCCTGCAACCTGCAGATGCTGAAATAGCTCATGTTGTGCTGTTGCTCCAAGGAAAGCAGAAACACAGGGTTTGGTCCCTGTGAGCCTCTTTTACAGCATTTACAATAGGAGATCAGTATGAAACCTTATTTTTATGTATTTCTCTTACACATCCTATTTAATATATAATGTTGATTCTTCACCATCGAGCTCACAGCCAACAGTACATGTTCATGCCTGCAGACTTTGGTTGTCTCGCTTCCTTCCTTCCCTCCACAGTCTCTTCATTTCTGTGTGAGGCATGCCTCAATCTCCTTGAGCTTAGAGCGCCAGCCAGCAAGCACATCAACATTATGCTCAGGGCCACTCTACAGAGCAAAATCACCAACAGCCACATAAAACTGAAACATGAAGTGGACGGTGAGAAGAACTTGTTTACAGCATAAGATCTGAAACAGCAAAGTAGCTACCTTGTCTCACCTCAGCTAGGGATGAGTGTGGGCAGTAAGAGAGTCCAGTGTTTTCTACCTTGAGTATATGCAGATGAGCCACAAGTGTTGATTTGGATGTTACAGATCTTTTTTTTTTTTTTTTTTTTTTCCGGAGCTGGGGACCGAACCCAGGGCCTTGCGCTTGCTAGGCAAGCGCTCTACCACTGAGCTAAATCCCCAACCCCTATGTTACAGATCTTTTAGTGAGTGGGCGAATTCACAAATATGAAACCCACAGGGGTTGAGGATGAATCGTGCTATGAGTACATACAAGGGAGAAGGAGAAGGAAGACTGACTTTCTGAAGACCTGGACAGTGAACACCATGTGCTATGCAGAACAATAAAAGTCTCTTCGTGGGTACATTCCAGGGAGGTGCTACCGGGTGGCTGTGTCTGTGTGGTACATATGTCTTCCTTTCTGTCCTATACCTTCCTTTGGAGACTCAGTCGCAGGAAGACCAGACTCTTATTTCCAGGAGTGTTTCACCCACAGTGGGCACCCAGTAAACATTTGTTACTGGGGTTGATGCCAGTGTTGGTTTGGAGGAGAAGGAGCAGAGGGAGAGAACAAAATGAAACAAAGGATTGAGGGGCGGGCTTCTCAAAACAAAGGCAGAGCTGTCCATGAGCCAGACGCAGAAATGAGGAGACTGTGAAAGGAAGGAAAGAGGGAAGGAAGGAAGGAAGGAAGGAAGGAAGGAAGGAAGGAAGGGAAGAAGGAAGCAAAAATGATCAAGGTCTGCAGTTAAGGGTATGATGATGGGAGGCAAGATCACCTGTGACTCGGGGTGGGGATGGGTGAGGTCTTACCTGCATTCCTGGAACCTTTCTTCTTGACTTCCCAAGACCTTCTCTCACTGACTACTTTCCAAGACCCACTGCTCTTGCTCTCACTACTGTGCTTGGGAACCAGTCATGGGTGTCAGATGCACGGAAAAGCATCTTCCCTTCATGCTTTCTCAGTGGAGCACGGTCAGTGATGGAGCCAAGGCTCCCACTGTTGCTGAGTGAGCACCACAGTATACCCTTCAGCAGAGGTTGGTGGAGAGGAGAACTCCTAATAAGAGCTTATTAAGGAGGGGGCAGCTTGCAAAAGATGTGCCATCCAAGCTGTTTGGAGATGGCTATTGGTTCCATTGTGCAGACATCTGTTGCTCTCTGTGTCCTCCCGGCTTCAGTGGATGTCATCATGGGCTGAGCAGTGAAACAATCAGCGGTGGAGGTCAGGGACAGCTGCCCAAAAGCAGGGGAGCTTGGATCTGTGAGTCAGGGGCAGAGTCAAGGACTTTAAACAAAGACTCAGCACGGTTGCTGAAAGCCATGTGGTTTTGAATAGTCTGACTGGAACTTGATGCCGGTTGCCTAGAGATTGCAGTCTGTGGCTGACTCCAGGTGTTTGCCCTACAGCTTAACACTTGAGAGCTTTGTGCAGGGTACAGAGATATGCGGGTATTTCAAACAGGGACTGTTGACGTATTGATTTGATTGCCTCATGTCAAGAAAAGATATAGGAGGCTTCCCAGGCCAGGCAACCAGCCCTGGGGAAGCTACTTGGTTGGGAGAGTGATGCCTGGTGGCAGTGCTTTCGAGAGGGTCTGTGACTGCAATGACAAAGGGGACTATTGCCATAAAATGCCAGCCAGAGCAGAAAGGGAAAGTGAAAAGAACTCTGGCTTCTTCCTTCATCTTTAGCTTTCAGTTCTGTGCTATGGCCTCCAGTGGCTAAACCTTCCTGGGAGCCAGATGTCTGGGGTGTCTGGGAGATGCTAACGCTTAAAGACAGATCATACTAAGAGTTAGCATACAGCAAACTATTGGCTTAGGGAACAGCCTTAGGTGGTGGCTGAGTTGTTCAGCAGACTAGGTGTGGCTCCTGGAAAGAACAGAAGGCTGTTGAAGTTGACTACCAAAGAGTGGCCCAGCCCAAGAATCTGGCCAGCATTAAGTTAGCCTCCTTCTATCTCTCCCTTCCCCTCCCTTCTTTTCTCCTACCTTCTCTTTCTCTTAACCAATCCTCTCACTAGAGGGACAGACTTCTATTGAGCGAGGGATGGAGTAAATGAGGGTCAATCTCTCTGGGCCCCCATTGAATCTGGAAAGATAAATAGACTTCTTAAACTTGTTCTATGGTAGATTGTCACAGAAGGCTTGAAGCACAAGCAGATCAATGTGTCCAGAATATAATCCCAGTGTCTCTCTGCCCTGCCATCAAAGGCTTTCAGGATTAATACTAGGTTTTTTTTTCCCCCCTCTGTTGCCATAATAAAATGTCAGAGGCTAGGCTTACATATAAACAAAAGAAGTATATTTAGCTCACGATTTGGAAATCAAATGATCAAGATTAGGCATACCCACGTCAACTCAGCATGTCACATGATGGCAGATTGTGTAAAAGTAAGAGCATGGGCAAAAAGGAGAGATCACGTGACAATCCAGGAAGCACCAAGAGTGGGGAGAAACAGTCCTGCTGCTTTATAATAGTCTTCTATAAAGAACCAATGAGGGTCTTGCAGGAATTACATCCATTCCCCCCTAGGGCAGTGTTCTCAGTGTCATAATTAACTTACACTTGGGTATCCCATCACCTTCCAACCTAGCTGAATACCAAACATCTGTATTTGAACCCTTGGGGAATACACTCACACCATGACCACCACCACCACCACCACCATCACCACCACCACCACCACCACCACCATCACCACCACCACCACCACCACCACCATCAGCGGCAGCAATATCATCATCATCATCATCATCATCATTATTATCATCATTATCACCATCACCACCACCACCATCATCAACAACATCATCAGCAACAGTATCATCATCATCATCATCATCATCATCACCACCACCACCACCATCATCAGCGGCAGCAATATCATCATCATCATCATCACCACCACCACCACCATCACCACCACCATCATCATCAATCTCATCTGATCTTCCATGTTTCTTCAACTGAAATGCTTTTTCTTGATTGACACTTTAGCTTCTATGCCTTTCCATACCACCGCCCAAGACCCATCCATTCTTCTAGAACAGCCTAGATTTCACCTTGTCCATGAGACATTGTTTGTGCCATTCTCAGAATGTCTAAAGCTTTAACTAAAGTTGACTGGACACTTGGTTTGGTACATCACTTTGGTTAAGGTGGACAGTTTATCTCTCCAAAACTTTTCATCCCTCCTGGACGGGACCCCCTTAATTCTTTGTCTTTCTCAGAGATGTCATTACTATGCTCAGGAACACAGCAATGCTTCATTTGTTTGAGATATTTATTAAATAGAATTTTACGCAACCCAGGAGATCAAGCTGTCAGTGTTTAGAGTCAGGAAGAAGAAGAAGTAGCAGGTGGGAGGAAACAAGTGTGTTCAACTCTCAGGGACCCTCATTTAAAAGAGTGCATGAGGCATAAGACAACAACATCATCAGCTGAAGCAGATGTGAGACCCCGAAGAAAGGAGGTCACACTTAATTAAATAGAAACTGAAAGAAAGGGAAGGTGGTGAGAGAGGCTGAGCAGGGGACAGGCTGAGAAGGCTCGGCAGGAGGATCCTGTGTGAAGCTGCTAGCTCTGAATGTTATGTTTAGCAATGAATAATAGAAAATGGATGGACCGGAAGGTGTAGAGCTGCTTTTTTTTTCCTTTCAGGGTGATAAAAGTCAAGTCTGTGAAATGATAATTCCAATGCGAGTGTCTGTTGAGGGTTCTAATGCTGGTGTGTTTACCGATGCAGATGGCGCCTGAGAGCATGAGCGGCTTTTCTCTGTGAGGCGAGGAAGCTTACACGGCTGCAGGTGTTGTTTGCATGCTTCGGGATTTTAATTCTGAAGTGTGCTTGGCACTTAACACAGGCTGTGGGGAAGGGCTGACTGGGTTCTACTTTCTCTTCTGTTACCATCTACCTGTTATGGGGCCATAGGACAATTACCAAACCACCCTTTACCTCAGTTTATGTCACTTGCACAATGGGGTTGTTATGAGGATTAGACAGACTGTATATGCAAAGGACCAAAGCATCTCATGTTGTAACAGTTAATACAGTGTTATTGGCATCTCTGGGTGCCATTCGTGTTATCCTTACGACTCTGAGAACGAGGCTGGCTCTTTTACATTCTGGCTCGTAGATTGACTATGACGCACGGCTGGCTGGCTGTGAAGCCTACGAGAAAGATGAGGAGAATCTTATCTTGCTTAGTTAGGAGGGTGGAGTTCAGCATCACCCATCATCAGTTCAGCATCGATTCAGAGGGAGACTATGATACAGATCTGGGTGGGATGAGTTAGGAGTTCTTGCTTGAACATATTGAATTTGAGTTTTGTGTTTGATCTCCAAGTGGAGAAATCATGCGAACAGTTGGTTGTATGACTCAGAGGTTTGGGAGAAAGATCTGGACCAAGATAAAGAATTTTGTTGGAGTTGACAACATATAGATAGTAATTAGAGTCACAAGATGAGATGACATCACTGCGAACGAGGCATAGACAAGAGAAAGGGCAGACAGCCAAGTCTCGGGGTCTCCAGTGTAAGGAGTTAGGCAGAAATAGTACAACCAGCAAAGGCAGACAGAACATTGAGCACGGTATTGTAGAAGACAATGAGAAAGATATTTCAAAGGTGGAGGAGTGACTCACTGGATCAAACAATATGGCATGCCAAGTGTATTAGTTACCCAGCATTTCCTAGCAAGTTACTCCAAAGCATGCTGGCTCAAGGAACACACACCTAACACAAAACTTCCGAGAGGTAAGAATTTTGGAGTAGCTAATAAGTGGGCATTGTTGACTCCAAATCTCTTGCAAGACTACAGTCAAGCCGAGAGCCACATTTTGGGTGTCTTGAGACTCGGATCGGACTGGAGAATCCAATGGGAAGCTTACTCTTGCAATTCTCAGCAGGCCTTAGTTCTTTGCTATGTAGCCTTTCTGAATGGTTGTAGGGCCGTGTCTGACTTCTCTCTGAGGTAGAGAGGGAGAGAGAAGGAAAATGGAGAAGACTGAGGAGACCTTCAAGATGGAGATAACAGTTATTTTAGAAACTGAATTTGAATGTGTCTTAGTTATACAGACCAACCTGGTACAATATGCACATGTGTGAAGGGGAAGACTGTCCAAAGGAATGACCATTAGGAGCCGAGGGTCATCTTGGAGCTTTCAGATATACGATAGGAAGAATTAAGTATTGCTTTTGAAAATGTGGACAGCATTTGCAACTTTAACAGAACTCTCAAAGAGTCCTTCCCATCTCCAGAGTGCTGGAATTACAGGCACACTATCTCCACACCTAGCTTTGTGCAGCACAAAAGCACTCCAGGGCTTCATGTATGCCAGGCAAGCATTCTACCAACTGAGTTACATCTCAATACCTTTCAAAGGCTGCAATGGTTAGGCTTTGAAAAGATCTCCAAGAGCTGGTTGTCTCCACCTCCTTTCACTCACTCTTGGCTTTCGGCTGGGATCTCCTGCCCTGGGACTTCCATATTGTGCACTGTAACATGGATCCTTACTTTCTCCATTGTCCTACCTACTCTTCTTTCCCTTTTGGTTGGGAGCAGAAAGTAACCCCAGAGGTAGTGGATGCTCTCCTAGCAACTGAATCAAAGCTTGTGGCTACTCCTTTTATTTTCCTTACAGGCCGATGCTCTTGAAACAAGAACAAACCAGTTAGCCAGCTGGACATTACCAGTGCTGATGCTAACTTTTCAGGCCAATGCCTACCTCAGGAAAGCCTCCTTCCTCTCTCGTCATGATTCTGGGACTTAGTTCTTCATTGTTTCAACCCCGGGCTTCTGGGATGGGGGCTTACAGGCTATTAGGAGCCTACAGCTGGTGGACTCCTAAGAGCCCTGTTGGGCAATGAAGCTGTCCCATCATTTGGGAGTTGGGACGGGGAGACAGCTTTCTTACCCATCCCATACAGACAGTCAATGAGTTCAAGAGCCAGTGTTTCCAGTAGGTATAAAAAACATAAATTGAATTATATTGATAGATATTTCTTTCAGGATCTTTGTATCTGTGGAAGTGACTTCCTGTACTTCGTCTAAGATAATCTTCAAAATAAATTATTGAAAGCAAAACCATTATTATAAATAAATGAAAAGAACATAAATATTGGGAAACAGGACAGGTGTCTCAGATTGTACATGAGAAAACATACGGTCTAGTTAAATTATCTAAGGATATCAGGCTGGTCAGTGCAGAGCCAGCGTGAGAAGAAGCAGCAGAAAGAAGGACCAGAGGGTGTGGTTGATACCTAGGATGGACTTTGAATGGAAGGTCTTCTGGCAGCTGGAGAGGCTGTGTGAGGGATGCTGTCCTTCTTTGTCCTTGCTATGGGAGACCTGGGCTCCATACATTACTCTGTCTTTCCTGGCCTGGATCACCTTTCATTGTGGCAACTCTGTTCTGTCTCACTGGTTAAAATGTAGCAGGAGCTTCCCAGGCTTTCACTTCAATTAGCCAAGCACCTCTCTAGCCCACCCTTAAACATCCTTTTCGCCCCATCGAAGGGTCAGAGGTTTCCTGAGTCAGCTGCAGAACTCCCTCCTGTCTATCTTCCAAGCTTCTGAGGATTCCTCTCAGTACCGTGACCTTTCTGCCCTTCCTTAAAGTTGTGGGAGTTATTCTTCCCAAAATAACTCCAGTCAGTCAGTAATGGATGGCAGGAAAGTTACAATTAGCTTTTCACCGTGAAGGAAGCACAAAGTTTTTTTTTTTTTTAAAGGAAAAAAGGCAGAAGGAGGATCCATAATCCCCTCAAGGTCCTATGAGTCAACTGGGAAACACAGTGTCATTTCAGGGGAGAGCTATTCTGACAGACGTGTGGAGCTTTGGGTTCGCTTCATTGTTTCTACTGGAGATTACATCTTCTCTTTCTTGTTTCTCAGGGGTGGCCAGAGGGGAATGGGTTGCCTTTCCTCGTAGTCCATTGATTTCTGTGTTGACGTACATCCATTTCCATTATGAATAAGAACCAGCTTTGTACTAGGGCTAATCTAAACTTAGACTAGTTGCCTTGAAGGCAAGGGGATTCTGTCAACAGAGGTGTTCAAACCCAGCCTGAGGGACTATGCAGGGAATGCTGCAAAACTGACTGGAGCAAGAGCTGGGAGGAGAGCTGGGCAGATCTTCAATGTCCTCTACCTCACATTCAGCACTAAGTTCTGCCTTAGTCTGTTGTTTCGTGCTGGAACTGAATACCTGATGGATAATTTATACACAGAGAACTTTAAATAGGCTAACAGTATGGAAGGCTTGAGAAGTCTAGGACCGTGACACCAGCATCTATTTGGTTTCTGGAGAAGAGCTCACGTGGTGTCAACCTGTGGTAGAAGGCAAGGGCCAACGGGCAAATGAGAAAGAGACAAATGTAAGGAGCTGCCCTGCTTAGCAACATCCCATCTCTTAGCACAGGGATATAGCTCGAAAACGGTTCACTGACTCCCACAAGGAAGCCATTAGTCCAGTCATGAGGATCCACCTCTGACCCAAACACTTCCCATGAAACTTCCCTCTTGACCCCAGATTTGAAGAATTAAGGTTCTAATATGTGAAACCAGGGGAGAGACACTAAAACCATAGCAATACCTCAAGGTGACTGACAAATGTTACTCTGACCTTTCCTAAGATATGTCCCATTGGACATTCCCCCATAGTAGTAAGCTATTGATGATTTTCACTGGTTTGGACCTTACTACAAAAATCAACAACTACATTGAGTCCTGATGTCATAGGTCCCATTGCTTAACATAAAGCCAAGGTTATCCACGCTATGGTGACCCAAATTCACAGTGCAGAAACTGGAGGAGAGGTTCTATGAAATGTGACTCGGAGGACTGTAAAAGCTTTCATTTGTGACTTTCAGCTTTCGCTGCTACAGAGTGTACATAGTACGGATGATTCATAAAGAATATGAGATTTAATTTGCTTTAGTTCTAGGCTACATCTCGGCAATCTATTCAGTGATATATCCTTGTGAAGATTTGAGTTCACATATTGAGGGTTATAAAAATATAGCTTTCATTATTTCTAGAACCTTATTCAATTTCTGAGTCCCAAACCACTTTAGTAGAAACCAGCTTATTCATTCCAAATTCATAGATGTTTTTTCCCCTTTAGTTGTATCCAAAGATCTAGTTAAGCCCCAATTTAGCATTCCCTTGCCTAAGTACACATCGACTACCATTTTTTTCTATCTCTTTTTTTTCTTCAGGATTTTGTCTAGCCAGGTGGTAGGCTGGGGCACCAGGCTTTCGGAGCCTCTGGGGATGCCTTCAAACTGACTGTGACTTTTGTGAATACTGGGGCCACTCCTATATAGCATCAGCTGCTCAAGCACCCACCTCTCATTTCATGCCTCGGGCTTCCTGGTGCATCAGCCCAAATTCCTTGTTTGGGTCTTTGAGTCCCTTCAGAACAGGTGGAGAAATGGCCATACTTCTCCTTGGGGAGGAGGTATATGCTGAACACAGAACAGCTTCAGGGCCACATGAGTAAGGATTGGCTTCTTCTGTGCTCTTTCTGTCATCCCTGGTCCTGATAGGCCTCCATGTTCTCTTGGAGCATGCTGAGCTCCCATGGCTCAGGCCCCTATAGCTCTAGAGAGGAAGCAAATACATTTTGCTGCATAGCTGAAAGTTGTCAACTGTTCTCCCTGATGATTAGTTTTCTTTGACGACAACTTGACACAAACTAGAATCACCTGGGAAAAGGGTCTCTGACAAGATCTGTGAGAGGTTATCTTAATTATGTTAATTGGTGTGGGGAGACCACTGTGGGCAGCACAATCCCCCAGGCTCCTGAAATGGATAAAAGAGGAGAAAGTGAGCTAAAAAGTAGCACTCACTTTTTTTCTGACTGTGGATGTACTATGACCAACTCTTTCAAATCTCTCTTTGTGATTTTGCTGCCATGAACCTGAAACTAAGAACCCAGAAAGTCCTTTCTCTCGTAAGTTGCTTTTGTTAGGGTATTTCACCACGTCTGCAAGAAAGAAAGAGAAAACAGCCTGTCTACCTGTTTTTCACTTCTCTTTCACTCTATCTTCAGCAGCAGCCAAGCAGAACAGTGCCACAGCTGATAAAAGTCTCAGGCAGCCTTACTCAGAGCAGTAGGTATAGACCTTCCATGATCTCCCTGTACATGCCAGCTCTGATGTCATCTCCTGTACATGCCAGCTCTGATGTCATCTCCTGCCACCTCTAGTGCAGCCACACTAGCGTCTAACCTGTTCAGGATGGCTCTGGGTCTGTCCTCTCGCTCTAGTGAGGCATAGCATAGCCTTTCTGCTTTCTTGGGAATCTCAAGTACTTATTCCCCTCCTCCAAATATACACCAGCACCATCTTCTCAATGAAGTCAACCCCGGATTCAGTATTCAAATTACAACCCACTCCAACTCCCACCCTCTCTGCCTTGCTGACTTGTATGTAACAAGGAGTTCTCAGCCTTATTGTCCTATCCTCCAGGCAGTCGCCTCAACTCCCCAAGGCCCCGTAGGCACCTTATTCTTTTTTTTCCCTCATTGAAGCACTAATCATATTGTCATGTCAGACTCTGTTAACTGTTTTTGTTCTTAGTCCGGGTGCTAGCACAATACTCATTATAAATGTATCAAGTAAGTAAATGACTGGATGACTGATCGAATGCTTCCATTCACTTAGAAAAAGCTGGTAGATTATTGAGAAGAGTAGCTAGCAAGGCTTGTAAAGCCTGCCTGCTGCTTGACTCAAAAGGGGGTAGTTTATAATTTATATGATACGGGAGGGCTTCTTGAAGTAGAATGTCCTTGTTATCTATAATTCTATAGATTGAAGACATGCTAGGGATTTCTCTATAGGAAAAAACAAGCTAAAATGTTCAAAGACATGTGGGAGGAGAGAGTAGCAGTTCTTTGGTTTTATAACAAGTCTTTCTTGCACTGGCTAGCAGAGACTTCCTTCATTTCTCACCTCTTAGAATCACACTGCCTGACTGTCAAGAGGCCCTGGCATGCTGGCGCCTTAGAGGGTGCCACTTTACTTAAGACATTTTCACATCACATCTAATGGGGAGCCTGGCCTTGAGGACTGAAGTTTGGTTGAACAGCGGTAGAAGGTAGTATGGCCTTCATTTGATTATATTTCCTTTGTCTGGTCATGGGTTCCCCGATTTTTGCCTTTGTTTTGTTTCCTTTTGAGACACATTCCAAACTAGTTTCAAACTCAACATATAGCGAAGAGAGTCCTTAAATTCCTGTTCTACCTACCTCTACCTCCCAAGTGCTGGGCTTGTAGGAAATCTCCACCAACCCTGTCTTAGTTATATATTTCCAGGCAAGGAAAAATTTTCTAACATAACTCATTATATATTCATTTTTATAATTAAACAGGGCATTTCTTATATTTCAATTCACAAGTCATAAAACAGTCCCCTCCTACTCTTAATCTGAGGATTAAGACAACAGGGCATCATAATTATAGGATACTTTTGTAGAAGAGTACGAAGAAGACAATGAGAATTTAGTAAGAATTAGAGGGTGGTGTGAGGACCCTGGAAGGTGGAACCAGAGGTAGATGGTGGTAAGATAGAGAACCCAGGGGCCTGGAAAGAAGGCGGGGGATAGCAGGACTCATTCTGTCATTTGCTTCTGGTTTCCCCCAAGAGAAGAGTTGTCACTTGGATCTCTCCTGGAACTGACAGGATGACATGGGACAATCTGCTCCTTTTTTTCCCACACCTGAGCGGGCATTCTCAGAGCTGCTCCTGTGATCGTCCTATACAATCATCTCTACGTCGGGTGGTTGTTAATGAGCAGGACTTTCTAGTCCTGCACGAGTGTTTTAGAACTAAAAGAAAGTTCTCACTACCAGTCTTAGAGCCCAGCATGGTGTGGTGGATTACAGCAGGGAATTAACAGAGTCAGCCAGCCAGATCCGGATTGATGGCTGTGAGTGCTTGGATTTGGAGAATCAGTTTGTTCATTTGTAAAGCTGAGTTAATAATAACAGCTGTCTCACACCGTTCCTCTTCAATAATTAAATGAAAATTCAAAGAATCTACTGCTCGAGACTCCTGAAAAGACGGTGGGCATCATGAGGCAAAAACTCAGTAAATATAAACTACCTTTTAATGATGGTGGGTATGGTGACGGGGGTGTCTCTGTTTGCTAAAACGTCCCTTTCTATAGAACCCAATTTTAGCACTCACTCTCCCACCTAAAACTTCCTGTTTGCCCAACTGTTCTTGATCCGACTTCAGATGAGCTAGTTGACTATTATTCTCAGGATTGTTAGAGCTAGGATTCCAACTTGAGTGATTTAATGTGTTATGTGTAGCTGTCAACCACAGCAGAGAAACATGGATGAGTGTGAAAGGTTTTGCTTCCTGGTGTGACCAAAAGAGTAGTTTTGTTGGCCACGGAACATTTAAAGGCTTAGATTTGGAAGGCTGGATATGGGATCTTCTTCAGTTAATAGTGTTGGGGTGAAAACAATGAAGAATCTTTCTCAAATCTGCTTTGGACTGCAAGCTGAATCAGCTTGTATTCCTGGTGGTCTCCAGTAGGATTGTTTCCAGAGTGAAAGACCGTGGTGGCTGTCTGCCCATCCCTTGCCATTCTCTTAAGCCTCCCCTCCTCTACAGGCTGGCTTCATTCTTAGATGGTGGTGGTGGTGGTGGTGGTGGTGCAGCATCATTCTGTGAGACCATTGTTCAGGGACACAGAGGGATTAGTTCTTTATTTCAGCCTTCTCTTAAAAACCGCAAGAATTTTCTCACAGTTCCTAGTAAATGCTATAGTGTATTACATTGCCTTTTAAATAGGCACATGCCATTTTCTAATTATTCTCTAGCAAAGCAACAGGTTTACCTTACCTGGCTTAGTCTAATTAGTCTCCCACCATAGAGAAAGAGTCTTGCCCAGACATTCACAGTCATGGGGCTAGATGGGTCTTGGAGCATAACCGGATCTATATCCATTGCAGTCTCTCAGCTTGTTGGAAGAATCCAGGTGTGTATCATTTGGTGGTAACTGTTGGTGTGGTCTGGCTTTATGATTCCTTATGCCATGGTGTATGGCTTCAGGATACCAGGCTACATTTACCTAACCAAACAAGAACAAAAGCTAAAGCAAAAACAATCCCCAACCAGAACACTTAAAAAAGCAAAAGCAAAACAAAGGTCATATTATCACTTCGAAATGTAAATTTTCTTCTCAGTGAATTCGTTGGCTTGAGAAGCACGTTAATTATAATATGATTATTAAAGACTGTGTGACAAAATATATAATGACCAGGACTCAGTTTAAAATGAGTAGTCAGAAATGAGGAGCGATGAACAACAGACTCTAGAAGCTTCTGAGGTCAGGTATGTGGTGGAGGGGGCTTCCCCTGTTCCCTCAGCTCCTGAATGTGCAGCATTACATTAGCTGTCAGCCTCTTTTATAACTTCTGTGTGCTGCTCTCAGCTGAGAAAGTGGCTGGCCCAAGACTGGGTTCTGAGACAGACTAGTCATCTGGTACTGAGATGGAGGTCCTGCTGGGCTGACGGGGAGTGAAGCTCAACATCTGGAAGAGATGGTCACCCTCACAGTGGTTTACATCTGGCTATGGTGCAAAGGACTGGAGGGCTATAGATCTTGAATGCTAATGGTTTGGACTTGCATTCCTATAACAAAATGCCCCAGTTAATCAACTTGGATAGAGGAAAGGTTTTTGTTCACAGTTTTGAAGGTTCAGTCCACACATGCTTGATCCTACTGCTCCTAGGCTGATAGAGAGGTAGCGCATCACAGCAGGAGGACATTTGTGGAGGAAGCTACTCATTTTCTGTGAGGAAAGGGGAAGGAGTTCCCCAAACTCCCTTTCTCCAACTAGGCTTCACATCTTAAGGATTCTGACCCCACACCTGGAATGGGCTTGGGATCAATTCTTTATTGCACAGATTTTAGAGGACATTTTAGAACCTCAGCAAGAGAGAGAACTTGTGCACTAATGCCTTTGGAAGTCCATGCTTGTGATCTGATCCTGTGGGAGAGACTGGAGCTGTCTGTAGCTTTACTGCAGAAGTGGCCCACTTCTTTTTAAACAGGAAAAGCTCCCCTGAGAAACCATCTCCCATAACCCTGGCCTGTGTGGTTGGGAGGGACATTACTGAGGTGCTACACAGTGGTCCTAGTGATCCTGGGACTAAAACTGGAGTAAAGAAGCTGCTGTGAAGGGTTGACAGACAGGGGGTTCCTTTGTCTGAGCCTGAGGCTGCAGTGGATTTGCACACTGTCTGCTGGACCTTCTGCCCCCAGGTGGTTCCATCCCCTCACCCCTTGTCTCTCCTCAAGCCTTTCTTTAGTATTTACCACAGGTCTCCAAGTGCTGGATGCTGGTGATATGGTGATGAACAAAGCAGCCATGGTCTTTACTTTCCTATAGTTTAAGGGCTGGTGTGAGGGGTGTCATAGGGCTTATAGTGAGATGTCAATTACGTGAATGACCCTCTGTGTAACTGATCAGGACCTACCAATATTTTAAGTTTCAGAGGGCTCATTTTCCAAATATTAGCTCCTTCTAGAGCATTGGTTGATTATTAAAGCATTAAGTTTCTCTTTTCCCCCCTCATGCTTATAGGGATATACTTATCAATAAATATATATTATGGTGTGACCATTTTTGGCAATTGATCTCAGGTTGGGAATCTGCAATCTAAAAATGTAAATTCCAGAATACTAGAAAAAGCTGCAAGAATTCAAGCACTGAGATGATGTCATGGGTGGGAAATTTTACATCATGAAACACTGTTTCGTGCACACATTTATTTAAAAGCATTATAGAAATTTGCCTTTAGCTTATGAATACAGATATTCATGAAACAAATGGAATGTTGTGCTTAGACAAAATTTTGGGTTCTATCTCCAAGAAGTGTTAGTGCGTGCACGCAAATGCTGTTGCCCAACTCTGGAAGTCCTGCTCCAAGCAGTTTAGTTACGAGATACTCAGCCTCAGATTTCTTCTGTCCAGGAAGACTTATATTTATACTTGCTTTTGTGACTGTATCATGATGAAGATAGCACCAGCCATGGTGGCTCAGACCCTAGTACTCAGAACCCAACTCAGGCAGAAGAATCACTCTATCAGCCTGGGATACATAGCAAAATCCTACTTAAAAATATTAATAGAGTGACATTGAGCTCGCAAGTGTCTATTCATATCCCCCCTCCTTCTTGGCACACAGTAGGACACATTTCTGTTCTTCTGCAGTTGAGCAGAGTCAGGTGACTGAGTGCTGGCTGACAGCGTACAGAAGTGACACTCAGACCCACCCTTTGCATGTAACTCTTCGAAGCATTTCTAAGGTGCTTTTTGTTTCTTTCTCTCACCTGGAGAGGCAACGGGAGGGGTAAAACAACCCCCAAACACCTCCAGTGGTGTACTCTGAAGTCCCAGGCTCAGGGGTTAGCAGGGATGGCTGATTATTTTGTCAATAAAGATTTATAGAAATACAGCTTTGCTCGTTTGCTTGTGCGCTGCCTGCCTTCGATTCTGAGAGGCAATGAGTGGTTGTATGATCTATAATATTTACCGTCCAGCATTTTAAGAGAAAACTGTGCTCGGTCCTGGCCTACATGATGGCAGAGGCACTGAATGACAAGAACAGGGCCCCTGAATGACTGTGAACATCGGGGGCTTGACTCTTCCCACCTTGCAAGGCCACCTAGCTTGCATTGTCTTTTTGCACAAGTCTAGCATAGTAAAAAGATATCTAATATTTATTGGATATTTTTGTATGTATATATGTATGTATGCATGCATGTATGTGTGTATGTATGTATGTGTGTGTATATATGTATGTATGCATGTGTGTATGCATGTATATGTGTGTATGTATGTATGTATGTATGTATTGCTATGTGGATGTACAATGTTATCTATGTGTGTTGAGGCCAGAGGACACCCTCGAGTGCCAATCTTCAATAAGCTCCTACTTTCTGTGACAGGGTCTCTCACTGCAGTGCAGGGTCTATCATTGTGATCTTGAAGCAGGGGAGATTATGGTCTTAGAGAGGTAGATTGCCAGAGGTTGCCTGACTGTCAAGTGGCAGAACTGTAGGCTAGACCAGAGCTTTGGACAGCAGACTGTGGACTCCTTCTACTGAGTCCATAGAGACTCAGGCAGACTTAGTGAACACTCCAGATTTGAAGCAGAGTGTTTTCCTTGGATGCTGGTTTATGTTCAAATGTACCAGCCTGTCAAATTGCTGTTGGACATTAGCCCATCCTTGAAACAGTCACCATAACAACACGGACATATGGAGGGGAATGTGTGTTGGAAAAAAGCTGATTCTAGTCCAGGAGAGGATGGAGCTTTGCAGGGAGTTGGGGGTGGGTCCAGGACTTACCCCTAGGTGTGTTTTAGTAGATTAATTTCACAGGAGACATGGGAATGACTTAGTGGCATAGTGTCTCATTGAGCTTTTAATGCTCCTGTTCACTGAGGGGGACACCTCTTACTAACTTAGCCTAACCTCTCAGGATGGCACGATGCTTTTAGTTATAATGTATTAAGACAAGATTTCTTGGGGGAAAGGAATGGCTGTTGAATATATAGGACTTGGGTAGGGAGGATAAGCACTTGCTACATGAAATGAGGGCTTGGGTTTGGATCCTCAGAATATACATAAAACTGGACATTAGAGCTTGCCATCTTATCATTCCTATCATGAGATGGGATGCGGAGACAAGAGAATACCCAGAAACCCATGGGCCAGCTAGGCTGGCATATGTAGTAGTGGACAGCAGAGGAACCCATCCCAAACAATATGGAAGATATAGACAAAGGAACTTGTCCTCTGATGTCCACATGTATGCTGTGGCATCTGCTGGCACTCACATGAACAGAAAGATTCAGGCGGGCTCAGGAACATTCCTGTGGGTCCTAAGTTTTAATAGTTGAAAGTTGAGACCCCCTTGTCCTCTTCCTGCCTGAAGAGACAGATGGTACTGAGATGAGGATAATGCGGAGCCATCTTATGGCTGCCTGTGGCCTCACCACTCACCCCTAGTGACCACCAGCCCCATTTCTGTCCACTGCCTCCCAGCAGTGGTCCTTAGTGCAGTATGTATAATGGAGATGTCTTCCTTATTGCTAGACTCAAAACTTTGAGGGTACGAAGACAGTTTTCAGAAGAATGTAATTTCTCGGCTCCCTGGTATATTCATTTCTCACAAATTGCTGAAGGACACACATGCTCTGGAGGAATCAGAAGGCGAGTGGTAGTGGATGGGCCTGGGATGGCCATGAGCCAAGGAGAGGTGGAGAACGTCTTTAACATGGTTGGCTCACCTGCCTGAGAGGCACCAATAAGCCAAGGGAACACAGGGCTATTGTTTCTCAGTCTATTACAGTTTCATCAGTACTAAGCAAACCTCAGGAGAATGGAACAAAAATATACTATTCATTTCTAGATGAATATTTTGACTTTTATTCTGGAAGGGTGGATGAGTGGGGAGATGACGTCAGGCCAAGCAGGACTATACTCATTGGCATAATGCCTTTGTGGTACAGGGTTCTTAAATGGGGTATGGGTAGGGGGAAGAGAAGAGAATCTCTCATTAACAAATCGTGCCCTTCTTAAACGGGGAAAAGCCTACCTGGAGCTTCTGGGTTGCACTAACTACTCTTCCTCCTGAAGATGCCTCAAAGTTAAAAAGTCTTTGCCATCTAGCCAAACTGTTCAGGAAAGACAAAGAACAAAAGACAGTGGGAAGTAAGACTTAAGAGTAAAAGGGGGCCTCAGAGCTGTCATTAACTCCTGTTCCAGCCAGTAGCTCAGAGCAGTAGTCCATCCTCTTTCTTTAGAGAGTTGAGGTGAGGGCTATGTAGAGCAAACTAGCTTCTCACGTGCTCTGCTCACAGTGGCTTTTGTTTCCCAGGCTCCATTTATTTCATTTATGGCTCAGATTGAATGGCAATGATGGGGCCCAAAAGATACAGTAAACTGCCAATATATACTAGACTATATGACTATAGCATATGTGTGTGTGTGTGTGTGTGTGTGTGTGTGTGTGTATGTAGACCACAAGTTAATGATGAATGTTCTCCTCAGTCTCTTTCCACCCTTTATTTTTAAAATTATGTGTATGTGTCTATATATGTGTTTGCCACATGTGTGGGTTTCCACAGAGAGAGTCAGGAAAGATCTCTGGAAACTGGAATTATGGGTAGTTGTTAACTTCTGGACTAGGGTTCTGGGAGGTGAGCTCTGGTTCTCTGCAACAGAAGCAAGCATTCTTAATTGCTGAGCCGTCATGCTATCCGTTCCCCCCATCTTTTGAGACAGGGTCTCTCACTGAACTCAGAGCTTACCCATTTGGCTAGACTGGCTAGCCAGTTCCAGGGATCTCCATCTTGGCTTTCCCAACACTGTGATTATAGGTATACACACTGTGCTTGGATGTTTTTAAACCAAGGTGCCAGGATCCAAAGTCAGGTCCTTTTGCTTGTTCAGCAAGCACTTTACCAACTAAACCCTCCAGCCCTCAAATAAAGTTTTATTCAAATATGGTCACACACACCTATATTTATTTATTTATTTACATGTTGCCGGGGTACTTTTGTGCTATAACAGCAGAGTTTGAGTAGTCAAAGCAGAGACTGTGTGGCCTACAAACCTTCGAATGCTTTGTCAATCCCTGCTCTAGTACGTCTGCACGGACATTTCATTTTGAAGCAATACACTATCATTTTCATGTTAGTTACTTTTCTGATTGCGTGATAGATAGAACAGCATGTAAAATGAAGAGTGTATTTGGCCTTATGGTCCTAGAGAATGACGATGGTAGAGTAAATATAGTAGCTGGATTTGGAAGACAAGAGGAGTCTCACTGGGAAAACAAATAAGGGTAGGCCCTATATCAAGCAGAAGATGGCCGACAGAAAATGAACTCAACAGCATTGTTGGAGGGTCCTTGCCTTATAATGTTAAGCCAGGGACTTATTTTCCTTAATTTTACAGGTCCTTTGTGTATATATTGTGGCTTCCAGTTTTCTGTTTTTGTGGGATTCCTGTGTGTACAAACGTGTGTCTCTACATCTATATACATTTCCTGTGCTTTTTCTTTGGCTCTAATTCTTGGTTGATTGGTCCTATTCCAATTCGTTTGTTTTCCTTTTATCTTACTGTATTTTTATTATATTATTATTCCTTACATGCCCGTTTGTGGATTTGTATGGGAGGTGATGTGGGAAGGAACTGAGAAGAGTAGGGGGGAGGGGAACCATAATCAAAATATATTATATGAAAAAAACTACTTTCTATAAAAGAAAAATAGTTTACATCTTGAACAAGCATGGACCAGAGTGGGCACCTTTGAAATGGTGCGTTGTCTTTAAACTCTCAAAGCTTGTCTCCAATGATGTATTTCCTCTAATGAGGCCTTACCTCCCAAACCTCCAAAACAAAGCCATCAATGTGGGACCAAGCATTCAAATCCCTGAGACTGTGAGGCCCATTTCTCATTAAAACTGTTATGACCTCTATTTACAACCTGCTGCCCAGAACCATTAAACTCAACCACTAGAAGTCAAGTGTGCTTCCTTCTCTGTTCTTGTGGGTCAGGGGAAACCAGAATATTGGGGAAACAGCTCTAAAGACCATCTAAGCATCTATTCCGTGCTGAGCTCAGTACTAATTACTCATTTAAACAGATAGACAAGATAGAATTCTTCTTCTCAAGAAATGCAAAGAAAGACGGTGTTTGGGAATGGGGGTGGGGAGGACTAAGAATAGGGTAGAGTCAAGTGCCTTTCCTTGGAAGACACAATTGTGAATTGCTGGATGGGGAAGATGTTCTGTGGGTGTGGCAACAGCAAGACCAGGGTACTGGCCAGCTTGGCAGTGGTGGGGTGACAGATTCCCATGATGAACATTTATATCAATAATAGAAGGGTTGCTTAACAAGACTTCTTAAAGGGAAGATGAGATAATTTCATGTTTTGATATTTGTAAATTGATTCTGTTGAAGCCAGAGCTCTGTCGTGCATATTATTGCTGTTGTAATTCTGGCAAAGATGTGATTTAGATTGGCAAAGTGTCTGGGAAGGGGAAATCCAGGAAGGATGGGGATGGGGATGGCTGGGAAACAGACAGACAAAGCCAGACCCTGGCTTCTGGTTGCTTTGGGAGAGCTAGTGGCCTGAGAGCCTTGTCTACAATGGACTTAGAAGGGGGGAGGAGACTGTAGACCAGAGTCCAAGAATACTTGGAATTGCTGGAGGTGCTAAAGTCTGGAGAGGGAGTGGGAGCTGTTAGGGGAGGGGAGCATGCAAGTGTATGGTGGGGGAGAGACATTTAAACATTGTAGGAATAAAGGATAAATTTAAAACCCATCAAATGTAGAGACAGAATGACAACGTGAGGAGCATGAGTCACTCTTTCTAGAGGCCCACCCAGCTGTTGGCAAGATTTGAAAAATATTTTCTCCTTCGATTCTCTTCCTCATTAAGCTTAGCCTGGACCTTCCCCCTCCTCCTATCCCTTTGGCTTGACTCAACCTTGGTGATCAAATGTGTAGTGTCGACCCGTGCTCAACTCAGCTCCCAGAAGCTTGAGTATCAGGCTGGAAAGATGATGGAGAAGGAAGGAAGGAAAATGAAGGTGCTACCTCAGGGCCAGCTCTTTTGTCAAGCACAGGTCTATTGCTCACATCAGCTTTTCTCTTACATGCATTAAGGCCATCCCATCAACTGGGCTTTTCCTTACAATAGATCTGTTAATTAATGATGAGGAGATGGGCGTGGCAGTTTTTGGATTCTGCTTCATGAAGCACAAGCAGTATGATCAGTATGATGAAAAAAAAACAACTGGGAACTCAGACTTGAAATCTAAGTCTATCCCAGCTCTGACATAACAGCAGTGTGCCCCTGGATGGGTATGGCCCTTGGTAGGTCTCTTTACTTCTTGGACCTTACCCTTCTCATCTATAAAGTAATATGGTTGAACATTAAAATTTATGACTATTCCATGTTCTTTGCTTTTCTGGTTTACAGTTTGATTTATGGCTCATATTAGGGAAGGCAGGAGATAGCTAGGGGTCAGGTGTGTGCAGGGTTCTAAAAGGATACTCCCTCAGTGTTCCCAGCATGGTCCCAGTGTGCAATGGAGCCTTATTCCATACTACTTGAATGTTTTGGATGCCAAGGTTCCTCTGAGCACACAGAGCACATGGTGGTTCTTAGCACCAGAGCGATACATCACTTGTGGAAGATGTTGACATTTCAAGAGTGGGGCTCCTGGCTGAAAGGCAGGCAGTAGCATCTTGACATGGAAAGCTGAGGTCTTCTGAAGTACAAAGGACTATTAGGACACCAGGCTTATAAAAGACATGTTTTCCACATTCTTTTAGTTTGGGTTTTACTGCTGTGAAGAGACACCATGACTAAGGCAACTCTTTTTTTTTTTTTTTTTTTGGTTCTTTTTTTTTCCGGAGCTGGGAACCCGAACCCAGGGCCTTAAGCTTCCCTAGGTAAGCGCTCTACCACTGAGCTAAATCCCCAGCCCGACTAAGGCAACTCTTAAAGAGGTAAACATTAGTTCAGTCCATTATCATAGTAGGAAACACGACATCCTGTAGGCAGACATGGTGCTGGAGAAGCCAAGGGTTCTACATCTTGATCTGAAGGAAGCCAGGAGGTGACTGGTATCTGTAGGCAGCCAGAAGGAGCCTCTCTTCCACAATGGGAGGAGCTTGAGCACTAGGAGCCCTCAAAGCCTGCCTATACAGTGACACACTTCCTTCAACAAGACCACACCCAATCCAACAAAGCCACACCTCCTAATAGTGCCACTTTCCGCGGGCCAAGCGTATTCAAACCACCACACAGATCCTCTGGGTTCCTTGAATCCTCCTCTGTGCATGTATCCTCACTCTTTTACCTGTGACTCTCTCTATCCCCATCTCCTGGCCCCCATCTCCTGGCTCTTACCCAGAAAGATCTGTCCATACTTAGCTTCAGGGTCCTGTCCCTCCATACAGCTCTCCTGGTTACACCGGGTACATAATGTGGTCCTCCTCTGAGCACTTACAGTCGTCACAGCCCATCATGCCATGTGAAGAGTCAGTGCTTTTCCTGTGTCCCAATGGGTATGATATGGATGGTGTCTGGCTCATGTTGAGATGCTTGATACCTGGCACTGGGGTTGGCACGTGGTAAGCACTCTTTCCAAAGCGAATCTGACTATATTCTTCTTGGCCTGGAATAGGAGAATCTGGCATTGGGGAGTCATTAGAGCATCTGGATCTGTAATGCTCTCTGGATCTTGAGGTGGATGTGTGTATCATAAAAAAGGAAGGAACCTAGACACAAGATATGCCTACTCTGTGCTGGCCCGAGGAGTCGGGTAGCAGCAGGCAGCCAGGAGGGCAGAGGAGCTGGGAAACTGGAATAGGGGTTTCTTTTCATTCAGCCACACTGCTGCCCACCTGAGATGGTGTCGTCTCTTTGTAAAAGGTACTGGTATGTTTCTCTCCTATGTCCATACTGACGGCCTGTTTTGAATGGTGGTGTGAAAGCACACATTCCATAGAAAATGTACTTTGGTTTTAGAATTTTGACCTTTCTCAGGGCTCTTGGTATGTTCCTCTTATTGTTCTGGGCAGTGGCAGTGAACCACATTTCCCAGCCCCATAATCATGTGGGAAACCTGTTGCACTGTACAGTGTACTGTTGCTAGGTGGTGATGTTCAGTGACTTAGTCATTAAATGCTGTTTTACTACCAATATTTTCTCCTCACAATGGGTTTATTGGAAGGTAGTCCAGTGATCAGAGGAGCAGCATCTGTAATCAAGTAACCTTTGTCTTCTGCACTGGACTTGTGTCTCATGGTAGTCGTGAAGTCTTCTTTGCTTAAACTGTGCAGCCCGGTGAGTCTGGTACCCACACTAGTCTAGCGTCAACATTACTGATTTTAGCATCTTTTACCAAGCTCTGCCTGTCTGCCAGTTTCTTGGCCAGGCCTAGGAAGCAGTATTGAGCCTTGAGGGGTGGTGTCATTAATCTTTTTCTCTTCTCTATTTTCCTGTGCCCATGATCCTTCCCTCCTCCTCCTCCCCACCCTTTGTCTCTGCCCATCCTTTCCCTGGCAGAGCAATGTTCTGTGATGGTGCCCGAGATGCGTGGACTGAGCCCAGGCCGAAGGCTGCCCGAGCCCGCCCTGTGCCCGGCTACAGGAGGGAGCCCTGAGCCCGGGGCTGCTGGCAGGCGCCGCCACGTCCTGGCTCTGCCTGAGGAGGAGGCATGGCGGCCGCAGCAGTGTGCCCTGCTCGAGGCCGATGCCTCCGACGAGGTGGGCATGCTGCCTGCTTCCCCGCGCTCCGCGGTAGCCGGCTTCGACAACTTCTTCCCGGTGCAGGAGGGCGAGGGCCCAGGCTGGGAGGGCAGCACCACGCTGGATGCAGGCTCCAGTCCCTTCCTCCCTGTGAGCCCAGAGGTCATGAAGCGGAGGCGAGGGGGGCTCATCGAGCAGCGGGACATCATCAAGGCCCACGAGGCACACAAGATGCAGAGCACCCCGCAGGCCCGGCGCAAGGAGTGGGAGTGAGTATGGAGAGTGGGTGGGCCCTGGGGACCGGGTGGTTCCAGAGACCGGGAGGAGTGAAGAGGAATTTGCGTCTATATCCACTAACCTTCCCGACTAGGTCGCTGTAGTCAGCAGGCAGTGGTCCTACTGCTCATCTTGCAGGCCACTCTGAACCTCCTTGAGGTCTCTTAGGTTCCCACTGCCCAACTAACCTGTTTAACCAAGCTCTTAGGGAGAAGGAAGCTGGGTCTATTCCTGCAAGCCATGGAGGATGGAAGCCAACTTGAACCATCTGGGACGTGTTCTCTTCAGGAACTACAGCTGCCCTGCCCTTGGATAATCTCATATTTGGGGCAAGTCTCTCCTCAGACGGGAGGGAGAGAAGAGAATCACCGAGCTGTGAGGCCACTCGTGGGCAGGCTTCTCCTTTCGTGTTAGACAGAAGGGTTTAATGTTCTGACTTAGGCTGGCTAGGACGCAGAATTTACTTTAGGTTTTATTTTGTTTTGTGTTTACTATTTCCAGGAGTCATGACTTAAAAGAAGGTAGTGATTTTCAAGTGCTCTGGTTTTATAACCCATATGAAGACTAAGTTTTGCGCTTTAAATCAGTTCATTCTGCTTGTTTGCACGTCCTATGACCCTTAAACTTTTCTTCCTGCCTGAAATGGGGGCAGAATTAGCTGTCGAGTGACCAGAAATTTGTTTTTAATGGCAGGGTTTGAGTTTATCTGCTCGATTTCCGTGGATGAGCTAGGTGTGTGGGTGTGTGTGAGTGTGCATGCGTGTGTGCATGTTTATGTGTGCACACGTGTGTGTGTGCATGTGTGTGCGTGCACAAGTGTGCATGTGTGTGTGTATGAGTGTGCATGTGTGTGTGAGTGTGTGTGTACCCATGAGTTTGTGTGTGTGTGTGCATGTGTGTGAGTGTGTGTGAGTGTGCATGTGTGTGTGAGTATGTGTGTACCCATGAGTTTGTGTGTGTGTGCATGTGTGTGAGTGTGCATGTGTGTGTGAGTGTGTGTGTACCCATGAGTTTGTGTGTGTGTGCATGTGTGTGAGTGTGTGTGAGTGTGCATGTGTGTGTGAGTGTGTGTGTACCCATGAGTTTGTGTGTGTGTGTGCATGTGTGTGAGTGTGTGTGAGTGTGCACGTGTGTGTTTGAGTGTGTGTGTACCCATGAGTTTGTGTGTGTGTGTGTGTGGGCTGCTCTCTGTCTCACTAATATTTATTAGCTTGTTCATCCATTCTCTAGCCCTGGTATGTGAGGAGCTTCTGAGATGCAGGATTTGAGTATGAACAGCATTATTCACATCTCAGTGCTGTTAGTTTTTCAAACCTACAGCTTTTTAAGTGCGGGGAAACACCTCATGTACTAACTCCTTACTGCAACTTTTAGGACAATGAGGCAGTTATTGTCTGCATTAAGCTAATAGACACAGGGAAGTGACTTTCTCAGGGCCACTTGATAATAACTGCATTGTGATTGCAGTTCGGTACTGATGAGAGATCTGTACCCTGTTAGGCTGGCTCTGATTTTTACCTTGAGAGCATGGTACTTTCGTTCCGATGGGATTTCTTATCTCAATAGCCATTGAGGTGATTTGACCAGTCAACTAGTGTGAGGGTTGAGAGACTGAGGACTCAAGGTAACCTAAGGAAGTCTCGGAAACTCAGTTTGGAAATGAAGGAAGAAGAAATAGATAACTATGGTATTATTTGATATTATTATGATATGTATTTGCTCATGTTCACAAGTGTCAAGGCCCATTCCTAAGAGTCAGGAAGCCAAAGCAAGAGACGCTTCAAGTTCAAGGTGAGCCTGCTCTATAGTAAGGGCTGGAGCGGTCAGGGCTACATAGCAGGACCCTATCTCAATCAAGGAAGCAAAGAGAAGTATTTTATTCTCCACCTCTGTCTAACCTTTTAAACATGACTTGGAAGACTTGCAGGAAGTTCATGAAGCATAGACATTGTTCATGCCACCCAATTGTTCTGGGTCCCAATGTAAGAACTCCTACAATAGTCAAGGTGAAATTAGCCTGGCCATGACTAGCAATGTGGAAAAAGCTGATGTATTTCACCCAGATCACTTTTGCTGCTGGAGGGATATCAGGATCTGGTTCCAGATGCCTACCTGTCATGGCAGGAAGAACAGTTAGCGAGCTGCATTCCACTAAGCAGGTGCATTGAGAGGAGAAACAGGGGAGACACACCATTGGCCTGGGTACTGGGGACATAGTGGTCTTTAGGAATGTAGCGTTGGAGCAGGAGCACAGGGAGGTGAGAATTGACTGAGGAGATAGGAGGCAGAGCAGCCAGAACAAAACCACTTTCAAAGGAAGGTGTTGGGCTGGAGAGATGGCTCAGTGGTTAAGAGCACTGACTGATCTTCCAGAGGTCCTGAGTTCAATTCCCAGCAACCACATGGTGGCTCACAACCATCTGTAATGAGATCTGATGCCCTCTTCTGGTGTGTCTGAAGGCAGCTACAGTGTAGTCATATACATATAGTAAATAAATAAATAAATAAATAAACAAATAAATAAATAAATAAATCTTTAGGGTTTAGGGGGCTTAAAAAAAGAAAGGAAGGTGTCATTGGGCAGGGTACGCTGGAAGCCCAAGACAGTGAGGATGAAGAAGGAGCTGCCTGGGTTTGGAACACGACCTTAAAGGGCACAACTTCAGAAGGGGATGGAGTTAGAAGTCTGGTTAGAGTCAGAGTTGATCCGTGAGAAATAGCAAGTGGTAGAGTCAGTGATATTGGCCCATCCACCACCTGTCCCCCAACACTCATCACTGCCACCTGCTGGAGACCCCTATGTCTAAGACATTAACACCTCTTCACCCTATCCCCAGAGATTCTCTCTCTAATGACTTTAGGGTGATTCTGACTCTCTTCAAACTCTCCAAACCCCAATATAAGCACTGTCTAAAGCAGTGTCTCTCAATTTGCCTAATGTCTTGACCTAACACAGTCCTCATGGTGTGGTGGTCATAAAATTATTTTTGTTGCTATTTTATAAATGTAATTTTGCTGTTATGAATAGTAGTATAAATCTCTGTTTTCCAATGGTCTTAGGCAACCCCTGCAAACCTCTGGTTTAGACCTCATATTGTGACATCAAGAAAATCTTCTAACTTTCCCTTCCCTTTCCTTTCCTTCCTGCCACCTTTCCTCCTCCTGTCTAGTAAACTTAGTTCCGTAGACTCTTCAATTTCTGTCTTAGGGTTTCATTGCTGTGAAGAGACACCATGACCATGACTATGACCAAGGCAACCCTTATAAAGGCAAGCAGTTTCAGAGATTCAGTCCATTACTCTTATGGTTGGAAGTATGACGTCATGCAGGCTGGCTTGGTGCTGGAGGAGCCAAGAGTTCTACATCTTGATCTGAAGGCGGCCGGGAGGAGACTGTCTTCTGCAGGTAGCCAGGAGGAGGCTCTCTTCCACACTGGGTGGAGCTGGAGCACTAGGAATCCTTGAAGCTCACCTAGAAAGTGACACACTTCCTCCAACAAGGCCACACCTATTCCAACAAGGCCACATCTCCTGATAGAGCCATTTCCGGGACAAGCATATTCAAACCATTGCAATCTCATTGCATCTGCATCAAAACAATCATCCTCTTACTTTTTTGGCTACCCTCATGAACCAGTCATTAGCCAAGGTAAAGGATGCCCGCTGCTTCCCACGTTGGTGTCTAGTCCAGTTAAGGGTTGGCCAATGTTCATTGAAGCTTCTACATCACCACAATCCCTTCTTAGGACTCGGTCTCCACTGTGTTGCTCCTTTGTTGCTTCATCAGGCTAGTCTTCCGGATTTCCAACTCCGCCTTTATCCTGCTTGGCATGCCCACATGAGCTCACATATCTGAATATTTCTACAAAACACCCTACAGCCATACTGTGGTCAGAAACACAGCCACTGCCTCAAGTCACCTTGGCAATTTGCTCAGAAGTCTTACTACATTGCACTTTTGTATTCATGATCAAACTCTTGGGGAGAGCATTTCATTCTCAATCCCCAACATCTCCTTTAGCCCACCTGAGCTCATGCCTGGAGCTGCCTTCCTACTTCACTGGGAAGACAGCAGCAACCAGAGGGGCATGCATGACCTCCGTACCACACGGCCCATCTCTGCATCTGCCCCGGAACCAGCCTTTTCCTTCCGCTAGTGTGGACTCCTTGGGGGAGTCTCATGCCTGGGTAGGGGAAGTTGAGTCCTCTTGTCTACTTCCTGTTTCCCAGGCTTGCTCTCATGATTCTCTTTTGAAGTCATTTCAGCGCGACCTTCATACTATCTCTGGGTTGCCTGGTCTTCTGTGTCCATTTTGAGGGATGTCTAGCAGCAGGCGTGGTGGCAGTAATATTTTACTGCTGACTCTTCTTGTCCTCCCCAATCCCCCATGGTTATCGTGAAAGTAATTCTCCACTTCCTCGCTGTGACCCATGACCTCTCTTCCTTGTTTCCTTTTTTCTTTCTTCATCTCTGAGTGGCAGCTCTCTGGCGTCTGTTCTCTTCCCACCAATGCTTATTTCCTAGTGATGTCACCCAACTCCAGCCCTCGAGCTGCCATCACATGTTGGTAACTCACACCTTTGTATCTCCAAGACATTTTTCTTGAATTTTAGACACACCCTACTCATCTCTTAGCATCTTCAATTGTATGTTCTTAGGCACCTTAAGTTTAATACCTCTAACACCAAAACAATGGTTTTCTCTCAGGTCAATATTTCCTGCTGTCTTCTTTTTCTCAGTAAATGGAACCTATGATCTGCTGGGCGTTCTGATACAGTGGCACCTATGATCTTTGGGCCTGTGGGACCTATGATCTGTTGGTTACTATGGCCAGAGATGTTGCAGCCATTCCCTTTTTTCACACCAACACCTGGCCCTTGACAGTCCTGCTTGGCTCTACTTTAATGATGTATCTGCTCACCTTTTATCTGTTACACCATGAGCCCCCTGCTCCAAGACACCTTTTATTTCTATTCACAGACATGTATATGTATTTGTATGTGTATGTGTGCATTTGTATGTCTGCGTATGTATATGTGTATGTGTCTATGTGTGTATGTGTATATGCATAACTTCCACTGTAATAAATTTAATATGAAATGTGTCACAATTACAACTTTTCATCAGTGAAATAATAAGGTTGCTGTTAACAGAAAATAAATAATAATAATAATAATAATAATACATACATACATACATACACACACATTCATAGTGCTTACCTGGTACCTGGTATTCTTCTTCTTCTTTTTTTTTTTTAAAATATTTTATTTATTTATTATATATATGAGTACACTGTAGCTGTCTTCAGACATACCAGAAGAGGGCATCAGATCTCATTACAGATGGTTGTGAGCCACCATGTGGTTGCTGGGATTTGAACTCAGGACCTTGGGAAGATCAGTCAGTGCTCTTAACCACTGAGCCATCTCTCCAGCCCGGTATTATTCTTCCGAATGTGAGTTTATTTGCTCTTCTGTCAGTTGAATGAAACTGTCCTTGCTATTTTGTGCCACTGTGACAAAACACCTGAGAGAAGTTAAATTACAGTGAAACTCAGGTTTTTATATTTAGCTTAGATTTCAGAGGTTTTGGTCTGTGGTCTCTTGGCCTAGCTGCTTCTAGCCCTGTTGTGGGCCCATGCATCCTGGTGGAGTCTCATGGCAGAGGAATGGCAATCATTCCATGGTGGTCAAGAAGCAAAGAGAAAAAGCTCATGGTTGTGACAAAGGCCTCTCTCCACAAAACAATTACTCTACGAATCTGTGGATGGATGAATTCATTGTGAGATCAGAGCTGACAAGATCCAGTGTCCACCTAAAGGCTTACCTCTGAACACTGCTACACTCGATCAAGTCTTCAACATGAAAACCTTTGGGGGTGGGACAGAGAAAAGCAAAACCATAAGATCTGTTATTTCTGCTTTTATAGTCGGGGCACGAAGCACTTAAGTACTTTGTTCAAAGGGGGTAGTCTGGTCACCTCTTAGACAACCTTCCTATTTCCATTCCTATTGGCTAGAATCTTTTCCCTGTGTGGTAGTGAAGCATCCCCTACCCTATTTCTTTAGATTTAAAAATGGAGTTGGGATGACAGGCATGGAGTTCCTGTGAGAGTCTGCAACCGTGTGTTAAAGCAGCCCTCAGCTCAGAACCCTATGGGGCTTCCTGTCTCACACACAACAGTCCTTCCTATGACGTGTGGGGACCTGCATAATCTTTCCTGCCTGTGGTGCTTGCTCCTTGTCTTCCACAGAGGCGACATGGCTCCGACCCTCTGTCCCAGTTACCCTGCCCTCTGCACTAGCTTCTTCCAGCCCTTGATACTCCTCCAAGGTGGCCGATACCTCTCACCGCTGCCCCAGTGGCCCTCTCCCTGTACCTTCACCTTCCCTCACTGGTCAGAGGGACTGACGGCCAGCTCGCTCTACATGAAACAGTATCCACTCCATCCTCGCCGACACCTATGCTGCCCTACTTGTCATTCTAGCGTCTGCTTCTTCAACGCGCAGACATACATTTCGTACTGGAGTGCGAGCAGAGACCTTGTCTTATCTCTGGGTTTGGGAACAGTGTCTGCTATATGGTTGAGCTCACAATAGCAGGAGCCAGCCATGCGGTGTGATTGTGTGGGCTGTTGACTCCGTCTGAACAATCAGCCGAGGAAATGAGGAGTCTTCTTGCCTTGCCCTCTTCAGGGCTTCTAGAACCCCACGTCTCCTGCCTTCTGTTCTGTACACAGCATCCTGCAGTTTCGTTCTCAGGCAGGGATTTGCTGCAGGAAATCTGCTCCTCTGCCAGTTTCCTGCTCCTCCCTCAGCTCTGCTCCTCCTGGGGCCTTCTCTGTCATTCACACATCTGACAGCCCACACACACACACACACACACACACACACACACACACACACACACACACACACACACACACCTGCATATGCATACACGCAGACAGACAGACAGACAGACACACACAGAGAGCATGACAAATCCCTCCTCCTTGGCACCAAGTCAGGACTCTGGTGATGCAGGAAGCAGACTAGAAACCAACCTGGGAGTTTCCCTATGGTATTGCCTACAGTGGGGCGAGCCAAACGCTGGTAAGGAAAGGACTGAGAGAGGAGGAGGAGGATTCTCCGAGTGCCAGGCTGTTTCCTACAGAAAGCTCTCCAGGCCTGTTCTAAAGACAATGGCCCCATCTGCTTTCCCAGGAAACGGGTTACCACGTAAAGAATGTTGTCTCCAGAAGAACCTGTTCAGAGGTTTCCTCAAGCTTGGTGTGTGGGTTAGCAAGAGCTTTGGTTAAGACTCCTTAAAGAGTGAGGTTTGTAATTTTACCAAGCAGCGCAAGAGCAGGTTTCCACTCACGAAATTCCTTAATATAATTCCCTCCAGCTCACACAATGTCTTCACGTATACTCTTCATGTGGTCCTCACAACGAACCTATAGACCAGCCATTGTGATTCCTAATTTACTGGAGAGAAAAGTGAGCCCCAAAGCAAGAGATAGTGCTGGGTCAGAAGCCTACCTTAACAATCACTGCTGATTGAGCCCTGGCTATGTGTTAGGTGCCTTGCTTGTGTTATTTCTACTAATGGAAATAATAGGTACCGTTACAGAGAACAGAAACATTTCATACGGGACTATTATTACCTATGGGCTTGGAAGAAAGGAAATTATGTGTAACTCTAACGTCTGCGTAGGCTGGCGTGGCTTTCTCTATGAAGAGGGAAGCGGCATTTCCACAGCTACAGTGCTTATCACCAGTATTGTAATTGCCTGTTTACATGTCTGTTTCCCCCTCTGGTCTGTGCACAGAGACGTTTGTCTGCTCTCCACTGGCATCTCCATTGCCCAGCACCGCCTCATCCCCGTTGCTCGGCACAGTGCCTGGCACGTGACAGAGGCCCGAGAGATGAAAAGAGAGACTAGGGAGCAGCACCCATTTGTACACTGGGTAACAAAGGCTTAGAGAGACCGAGTGGCTGGCTCTGCGTGACAGAGCTGGGGATCCACGCCATGTCCCCTGACTGCACAGCTGCTGCTTGCCCCACTAAGCTGTTCTCTCTAGTCCAGTGTCCCCCGCGGTGACCCTGCAGCACTGGGTGGATGGCAGGAATCCAGTTCATTCTTGACTTATTACAAGGCTGCTTGTAGAAGTTACTTGGGCAGTCTGTGGCCCCTGGTGGGATTTAACACTTACTTTGGCAGTCCTGTTGTAAATCTGAGACACTTTTGTTAGACCACATTAGAGCAATGTTGGTATGACCCAGGATTGTTCTGAGCTTCTTCTGTGCCTTCAGTCTTCATGGGTGACATCAGCTAGAACCCTATATTTACTTGACTCATTGTGTGTGTGTGTGTGTGTGTGTGTGTGTGTGTCTCCCAATCCATCTCTCTCCAACTTACTTCCTTGAGACAGGGTATTTCACTGAGTCTGGAGCTAGGCTGGTGGCCAGTAAGCCCTGGTCACCTTCCTGTTCCCCACCTACCCCCATTCACACACAGTGGTGAGGTTACAGGCATTGTGTACAGCCATGTCCGGTTTCTGATTTTTGTGTAAGTGCTGGGATTTGAACTTAGGTACTTGAGCTTGTGTAGCACGGGCTCTTACTTTCTGAGCCACATCCTTAGTTCCCAAACCTTTGATTCTTGCAGCAAAAAATATTTGGTTGGCTCTCTTTGCACTCTCGTCCCGCGTTTAAGACACAACATTGTGGGACAGAACTCCTCCCCGCTTCTGACACAGTGTCAACCCCTCGTTGTCCTGGCTCAGGATACAGTGCCATCTACCCAGTTATCCAAACTAGACTCTATCATTCGTTTCTCCTCTCTCTCTCTTCCCCCCACTTCCAGCCAGTTAGCAAGCCCTGTTGATACCGGCTCTCAGACATACCCTAAGGGCAAAGCTTGTCTGCCTTCATGGCTGCTAACCAGGTCCAAGCCACTGTCACTTACACTATCACAATAGCCCTCTAATTGGCCTCTCTCCTTGGATCTTTGTTTCCCTAGGACCAGTGAGTGTGTCTATCACAGCAGACAGGGCCACTTAGAGTCTAAGCTGTTTTCTGTCACCCCACCTGCTCTGTGCCGGTCAGTCTCTCTCACTCTCCTTAGAGAGTGACCTGTGTTCCCCAAGCACTGGCCTGCCTTCGTGCTCAGACTAAGCCTGTTTATGCTCCTTCCCTGGATCTACCCTTCATCTAGAATGGCTTTTCTCTAGATCAGCGGTAATAACTTTTGTCATTTAGACCGTTGGTGTCTCCCCCCAAAGGTTGTCCTCCTCATATGGTCTACAAGAGACCCCTGGCCACTGTGTCCTGTCACCACCTGCAGCAGCTTGTCTCCTTTGCACACGAGAGAGTGTCAGAGCCATGGGTAGAATCTGTGCTGCCTGGTCCTCTTTGCACCACTGGAGTTAAAAAAACAACACCTGCATTTGGTGTGTTTGCAAAGGGAAGAATTCTCCATGAAGTGTTGGCATGGTGGAAATTATGACCTAGGTGCTTACCAGGCTTTTGTCTCCTGTATTGTCAGGACTATCTCAGGATAATGGAAATTCTAGCAGTGGAGCAGGCTATCCCTGTGGAACTCATGGGCTGTCAAACAAGGCACGCACAATGCAGGTTGTCCCGGGATGGTCCTCCTTCCTGCCTCTGTGCAGACTGTGTCTAGTTTGATTTGTAATTCCAAGCCTCGTTCTCCTCTTTTGCTGGATTGGAGATGAGTGCAGGGGTGTGCTTAAACAGTTACAGAGGGAAACAGTAGTAACAATTGGTCCACTGCTTGCACCTTTCCCCCAGGTACCATCTGCCTTGGGCATCTGAGGAAGGTGAAGCAGAGGCTGACTCCGTTAGGGTCAGGATCTGCTGCAGATACAGTGTCAGCAGCATGGGGATGGGTAGGCATAGAAACACACAGTTCCTGGTACAAGATGGCAGTGAGTACGTATGAGCAATTAGCATCAACATCCTCCAGACCAGGCAGGTGAAGATGGGGGAATGGGGATGCTAAAAGGCAGGTGCTTTGCAAGAACCATTCCTCCACATGCAGGACCATGTAGTGAGCAATGCATCCCTCCTGAATTCCCACTCTAACTTTTGTCTCATCTTCATCTGCTCTCTGCTGTACTGGTGTGTGTGTGTGTGTGTGTGTGTGTGTGTGTGTGTGTGTGTGTGTGTGTTGCTCCAATGAGGATGGGGCAGCCTGTTTGGGAGGAAGGACAATTTGACATTCAAATAGCATCCTCATGGTCATTTGCACTACACTCAATGGTACTAGAAATAAAGGCTATCAAGCCATTTTCCCTCTGGCCCTCTTGAAAAGCGGCCAACCCCACACAGATCTAGAGGCACGTGCTGCCACCTGCTGGCAAAGTTGGGCACAACTTGGCTTAGTGCTTTGAATAGTAGTGTCTGTGGAAATCATTGTAGGAGAAAAATGTATTTAGTTGAATACAAATTCTTTTGTTGAATGACCTGATATTTTAGCTCCATTCCAAATTATGTCCTTTTGGAGGTTAGGCAGTCTGAAAGTCACGTTGGTCCCTACTAACTCTACTGCTACCCTCAGCTAATTTCAATCATTTGTACTTTTTTTTTTTTTCCTTTTTTTTTTTTTTCGGAGTTGGGGACCGAACCCAGGGCCTTGTGCTTGCTAGACAAGCGCTCTACCACTGAGCTAAATCCCCAACCCCAATTTCAATCATTTGTATGACAGGCTGACTCTGAAGTTTCCTGGGTTTTCAGTTCAGAAAAGCCCAACTCCCCTTGCTTGAAGATTAAGTATTTTGGACTCTTAGAGTTTCAGTATAACATGCCTGCAAACAGAACACAGAAACTGCGAGCCTTCAACACGCGCTGTAATCTCCAGACAGCAGCACATTTGAGAACCAGCAGCCAAGAGGAGACCTGCAGCATATGCCCTGCTTCCTCAGGATTCTGAGCAGAACAGGAAGCCACAGAGAATCCAGGGGAGCAGGCTCCCCCAGGAGCTGACTCAATCCCAGTAAGTCCTAGGGATTTGCTTTGATATGGGCCCTTTGGGAAATTAGTAAAGTGCAGACACGGAGACCCGACTTAGGTCTCCAGCACTCAGATAAATGCCCAACATGTGTGCCTGTGACCTTAGGACCAGGGAGGCAGAAGCAGGAAGATTTCCCGGGCTCACTCTACAGCCAGCTTAGCTTTGGGTTTTGTGAGAGACCTTATTTTAAAAATAAGGAGAGCATACGTGCTGACCTCTGGTCTCCACATACAAACACACGAATGTGCATCCATACATGTGTGCACTCACATGTGACCACTCACACACATCTGCGTGAGTGTGCACAGACACACACACACACTCACACTCAGACACACGCACTCAGACACACACTCACACACACACACAGTCACACACACAGTCATACACATTCACACACACAGTCACACACACACACTCACACACACAGTCACACACACAGTCATACACACACACAGTCATACACACACACACTCACACACATTCACACACACTCACACACATTCACACACACACACACACACACAGTCACACTCACACACACACATCACACACACACACTCACACACATTCACACACACTCACACACATTCACACACACACTCATAGTCACACACACATAGTCACACACACAGTCACACACACAGTCACACACACACACACACACACACACACACACACACACACAGTCCCTTTGGGCAGCTTCAGCACACACCCTTCAATTTCTTTACTTCTTCTGGAAAGCTTCATCTCTACAATTGGTCTCTAGTGATGAGTTCTTTTCTTAGTGTTTCTGTCTCCATGTCTCCCACAGTTCTAGAAACTTCCCTCTGGGGCAGAGTGAGGGAAAGAACTAGATGTTGCCTGAAGCAATGCAGCTTTGACTCACAGCCATGGATATGTCCTTAGAACCCCCACTTGGGGCTAAGGAGGGCCCCTGCTTTGCTAGAAGCACGACGAACACACGTTTCAGGACCACACACTTCAGGACATAAACAGTCTCAGCTTTCAGGAAGTTGAGGTAGAAGGATCTTGGGTTTGTGACCAGTCTGGCCTACATAGTGTAACCCTATCTCAAACACACACACACACACACACACACACACACACACACACACACACGAGAGAGAGAGAGAGACAGAGAGACAGAGAGACACACACACACATAGACAGAGAGAGAGAGAGAGAGAGAGAGAGAGAGAGAGAGAGAGAGAGAGAGAGGAAACACCCCTCTACCTCAAAGCAGCAGCATGCATGCCTAGCTTCCCCGCTTCCCCTGAAGCCACCAGCGGCTCTGGAGGGTGGAGATGGGGGGACACAGGTGTCTTTTCCTTTTCCTGAACACATGCGGGGAGCCAGCACTAGGTCTGTTGCCTTGACCTTGAAGTGGGGATGGGGAAAGGAGCCTGCAACCATAGCCTCTGTTCAGAATTCTTTCTGCCTTCCTCTTCCCATCCTTTTCCTACATCTCTCCCTTATCCCTGCCACGCCTGAGTAGACCTAACTGAATATCTTCAGATCATTTAGCTTTTGGACTATCCCAAGATTCTATACCCAGTCACCTTTATGGGGGGAAAAGGGTCTTGAAAGCAGCATCCTCCCATGTCAGCAATAGGGAAAGTAACTCTAGGGTGCCCTCCAGTGGTTATTTCTGTTCATTGCAGTCATAGTCTGGGAAGCTGCATGTTGTTACAGAGGACTAGCGCGTCCTAGAGGCCATTCATCAAATGACAGGCCAGGAAGCGGAAGCTAAAATCTTAACAGAGAGGGTGAGCAGGGCCAGAGGTTATCTATCTCATCCCAGGGCATCCCCTCCACCCTAGCCTGCGCCGGCTTTCCATCCTGCTTCTGAAAGAGCCTACCTGGGTACCTTGGCTGCGCGCGAGTCAAGGCAAAGATGAGGACATCTTCTCTTGGATGTGATAGGATGCCCGGAGACAGAGTAGAAATAGTGCTGAGGGGGTGAACATAATCGAGGGAAAATCTGTGGTGGGCATTAGAGCTGAAAACGTCGTTGAATACAGATGCTTATGTAACAGGGTTGATACCTCCCACACAGTTCCAGCATCTGGTGCATGAGACCATTGATACCACAGTCTCATCATCGGAGAAACTGAGGTACGGCTACTTGGCAGCCTCCTGACCTGGAGCCCTATACTCTCCTCTTAGTACTGGACATCCCTTCTGCTGGCCATTCCTAGGCCTGGCTCTCTTTTATTCCCCCGTCCCCCATCCCTGCCCCCACCCTTTCACCACTTTTCTCTTGTCTTGGAGTAGAGAAGGGGGCGGATGACCGCGGAGTTTGCCTCCTTCCTCCCCGTCTCCCTCTTGTCTAGGGCCCCTTGCTTGCAGACCGTTTGCAGCAATGCCCACACGCCACCGCCCAGCTTCTTCATGTTCACCAGGTGCCCTACGACACAGCCTCGTTACCCACTGACATTAGTGTCGGAAGCCCCATCCTCCCCAGACTTCGAGAGAGCAGGGGGAGGTTCTGTGTTTAGAGGAGGTCAGAGCTGTGGCTAGCTCAGGAAAGCATACATGGGACAGGGGAGTGTGCCCCTGGAATGACTGTGCTGGGTTGACTCCAACCTTGGTCTCGTCCTTCCAGGACACCCTCCATACAACACGTGTTCTTCCCCACCTCCAATGCCTAAGCTGCCCAGAGCCTTTCCTTCACCCCCTTTCCCTCCTCTCTGTCACAGAAGTGAAATCAAACTATACTTGCAAGCTTACGATTTTCTTTTTTCTTTTTCTTTTTTTACTTAAAAATAATATTAGTTGGGCCCCTTTCCTTGGCTGTTTCTAGAAAGGTGGGTCTTAGTGTCTCTTTAAGGCAATAGGTATAGTGTTCCGGAACAGGGTGAACTGCTGTGATCTCAAGCACAGCGATCGGAGGAAGCTGCCTAGGAAAAATCATGGCGCATGCTGCCGCTGTACCCGCACTTCCGTTTCTGCAGACTTGGTCCGTGGAGCCGGCTGTGGAAGGGCTTTCCGCATTGTGTCCTCACTCCCCCACCTCCTGGCTGCTGCTGCTTCCTAGCACCCTCCCTAGTATCTCAGCTTCACATGGAAATGTGAACTTTCAGTGTCCGTGTTATCTCTCAGGTCCCACAGGAGAGGTGGAATGAATTAATAATACACCAGCAGGAAACAGAAGATGGAGCTATTAGTTGCCAGTCAGTGTTCCTAACCTCTCAGGGCCACTAATTAGCTCACTGACAGATTCGGTTTCATCCCGAGCCAGGGCCGTGCTTTTGGGCATGCTTGGGGCTCAGCTTGTGGCATCCGGCACAGAGGGGCAAGCCTGGATGGATGGGGTGTGTTTGCTGAATTTAGAAGTGTCCGTAGGGAGCCTTGGGTGCTTCCTTGGGTTGGGAGGGTGAACTGGGGAGGGGGCAGGGTGGGAGTGGTAGTATCTGGGTGGAGCCGGATGGTGTGTATGCTGTTCTTGGGCCCTGGTAGCTGGCTTGTGATTCCGGTTCCTGCCGCAGGTGAGTTAGGCTTGCCGAGCTGTGTCGTGCATAGTTGGCTGGAAGCAACATGCTGCCTTCTGACTACAAGCTCTGCCTATAGGAGAGTAGCTTCTGCTTTACTCTTCCAGGAGGGGACACGGCGGTGCCAGGCTTTATAGATAGGGGCTCATGAATTGTTTCTTTAAGAAGCTGTACAGATTTGGCCTTCTGCCCTGCTCTGGGGTCTGATGTGCAGACTAGAGCCATTCCTCCTTCCTCTGTGGCAAGGACCATTGCTTAAGAGAACATGGGGTAGTTACCTGTTCTTCAATCCTGCCTACGTTCCCTACAAGTTGGACAGCTTGGTTTCTTTCTTTGTTACATAGAATTAAGAATCATTTACTGTGGGGGAGCACTCTAATCTGGTGACATTCACCTTTGTCAGTGACAGGTAGCCTCCAGATGAAGTCTTTTACGACACTGGTTGGGATTCTCAAAGTATTTTTGGCCTCTTTCTCTTCCTTCCTCTCCCCCTCCCCTCCTACCCCTTTTCCCTCTCTCTGTCTTCTTGTCTCAGACTTGCTATGGAGCTGAGGATACCCTTGAACCACCGATTCTCTAACCCCTACCTCCCTGAGAGGCAAAGTTACAGGCACACACCATCTGGTCTATGTGCTGGAGCTCAAACCTGGGGCTTTGTGCATAGTGGGCAAGCACAGCCAAGTGAGCCGCACCCCCACCCCATCCTTCTGTTTCAGACTCCCCTCTTCCCCTTCCTGTCTTATATGCATCCACTTTGGGGTTGTATGACCAGAGAGCCATTCTCTTCTGTTCACACTCGAAGCTTCTGTCCTCTCTGCTGGCCCTGGGTTAGCCGAGGGTAGTCTCTGTCAGGAACCTCCTCTCTTCTTCTGTGCCCAGGGCACTTGGCCTCACCTTCTTCCTACTTTGCTCCTGGCCTGGTGCCATGCTACTCCATGAGGTGAGGCTGCTTGCTGCAGACTGGCTTCTGCAGAACAGAGTGAGGCGGGGGCTGATATTCAGTTTTACTGGAGTTGCTTTTGGGGTCAAATATGAGATAACCGAAAAGGGAGGAGAGGCTGGGGTCAAACAATAAGCAAAGTTGGGCTACTGTGCTCAGGTGACTTCATGGGTTCTAGAGAAAGAGGAAGGTTCTAGAGCTTCAGTGGTCTTCCCGAGTTGTTCCAAGTTGTCCCCAAAACAAAGAAACGAGGTTTTTGGTCTCCAATAGAGACTCCTCCAGAAGCTGCCATGACTTTGGCCAAGCACCCAGTCCCTTCCTGAAGAGGATACATACTGTCGGCCATGTGTCAGCATTCCCAGAAGCTTGTGGGGGTCAAGAGTCCCCCAGCCCAGAGCGGAGGTAGTGGCACATCTCAGCACCCACTTAGGGTTTTAGGGGATGTTGACTTGTAGGTCACTGCTGGGGGTGAGTGGAGCCTGGCCTCTGTTCAGTGGGAGGTTCTGCAGCTGTGGCTTATTCAACTGGAGTGACAGACCATTTGGGACACTGGGCAGCAATGCACCCCCACCATGTCTCCTGGGTCTGTGCTTCTCTGTCTCAACCTCACATCCCAGCTCTGGGAAAATGACTGGAACCTCTCAATAGAGTCTGAGTGTTCGCCACTTCAGTCAGCAGGGACCGTCAGCTCAGCTTGACCACCCCAGCTAAAGAGGCTTTCAGCAGCAGAGTAGAAGTGCAGACATCTTTGGGATGAGAGTGTTAGCATCTATTCTTCCTCAGACTCGAGCACTCATGACTTAATCTTTCTCAACCTGAGCACACCAGTGTCTCAGGGTGCGGGGCGTTTCCCTGCTGTTTCTCCTTGCTCTTGGTCCTGCATGGTTCCCCACCATGACTGGGGACAGAAAAATCACTTTCCATGGTGCCTTAGCTCCCTCCCTCCCTCTGGTTCATTACAAAATATAGGAGTGTCTACAGCCCAGACCTAAGAGATTCAAATGTATTTATGCTAGATAGGGTTTGGACACAGCTATAAATCTCCTCTGGTGGTTGTTTTGGTAGCACCTTACCTACCTAGCTCTGTGGCCACAGGGTAGGCCATTGGCTGGTACTCCCTGGCCTGCCCAACTCTACCAGGAGGGAGTCCTGCACTAGCTTCCCTGGAACACACGAGTCATCTAAGACTGTCTCCCAGAGACCTTGACATCTTCTTTGGGGATTGGCTGTTCTTCTGGGTCGTTCTAGGTCTTGGTACAAGTAAAGTGAGGCTTACTGGGTTGTAATTTATATGCCTGAGATGGAGGCCGAGTGCTGGGCTACCAATGGGTGGGGTGGGCCCTATTTTGAGTCTACATTGAGCTGAACACTAGCTGTGTGTGATTCCCTTCCTGATGTGTACTTTCATTGTCTATAAGACAGCAGGTGCCCTTCAACAATGCTGTATACCTCAAATATTGACATGGCCACTACTGACCACGGTGATGAAGATGCCCAGGCTTCTGGTCACACAGCCACAGTTTGAGTTGAACCCACAATTTCACTGACCTTTCCACTTTTGCTGAAGGTGGCTTTGTCATTTCACATGTGACTACAGATCAGGAAAAAGACTACTTACCTGTCTTTCCATGGACTCAGCAGTAGCTAGAGTGGCTGGTTCACTGTGGTGGGCTCCTCTCAGAGTATCAGGTAATCTGTTGACTTTGCTATACAATTGACTGATGGCCAGAAACACACACACACACACACACACACACACACACACACACACACACACACACACACACACACACACACCAGGAATAATTTTTCCCTGTTTATTGATCACATTCACACACAACAAATAGAAAGATAAATTCCAAAGAACGACCCTTGTGTAAGTTCTCAAGTTTACGTTTGTACAAGCGAACGTTAAATTCGGATCATGTAAATAGAACAAGAGGTAAATTTAGGCTCTCCTGCTGGTAGATGGCGGAAGCCATGAGTGGAGTTTGATGCCATGGTGTGCATCTCCTGCACCATGCAGCAGGAGTGGTGTGCATTGCTGGCACCGTGCAGCAGCAGGTGAGGAGCATAATTTGAAGATGTTAATGGCTCCAGGAATTTCCTCCGTAAGATGTCCTCAGTAAGAATCCTTTTGAGATGGGATCGGTGTGTTTTAAATCAATGAAAGAAGATTGACTGATCATCTAGGTTTGGGGTTCCAGACGGTTCATAACTGACGGTGGATGAAGGAGCTCTGAGGTCCTTCTTGGCTTGCCCCAGGATGACGGGTATGCCAGTGTGCCTGGGCCATTAAAGATACTTGACAGAGGGTCCTGTCCATCCCACCCCTCTCTGTCCCAAGCCCCAGAAGCACTGAGCTATTTCTGGTTACATAATTTCTATGGTCTCTGAAGCTGCACAGGGCTGGTACTGGTAGATAATCTGGGAATCCTTTTGGACCAAGTTTTTTGCTCATAGGTAAGTGAAGCAGAGGTTTGTGAAACCCCCTACATTTTAAAACAGTTTTCTCATAAATTCATCTCAGATCGGGTAGACGGGAGAGGCACTGTGGGCTCCTGCATTAGAAGCAGCACTTAGCTTTTGAGGGCGTTGATCTGAGGAGCAAACTTGTGGTTTTAACATTGTCACTACGCCAAGTCTGGGGGAGGGGGATGGGCTGGCGAGGTTGCTCTAGAGCAGTGGTTTTTAACTCACAAGTTGTAACCCCTTTGGGGTGGAATGGCCGTTCCACAGGGGCGGCATGTCAGATAACCTGCATATTAGATATTTATGATTTGTAACAGTGGCAAAATTATAGTTTTGAAGGAGCAGCAAAAATGATTTTATGGTTGGGATCTGTATTAAAGGGTTTTACTGTGAAGGGTAAGACCACTGCTCTAGACTGTCATCAGAGCTTTCCCACTCAGTCACCTGTAAGGTGTCTTGCTGTCATATCTATCTATCTATCTATCTATCTATCTATCTATCTATCTATCTATCTATCTATCTATCTCTCTCTATATATATATATATGTCTATATCTATCTATCTTCTATCTATCTATCTATCTATCTATCTATATATATGTCTATATCTATCTATCTATCTATCTATCTATCTATCTATCTATCTATCTATCCCTGTGAGCAGTGTGTCTAAACAGAGGCCCTGCACTGGAGTTAGATAGGTTTAAGAACTTTCCCCTCCACTCACACCTGATAACTTCTTACACTTTGTGCCTGAGCTATGTCACATGACTTCTCTTAACTGAATGGGATGCTGGGAAATATAGTTCTGGCAGGGCAGCATTTGCCTTCTCTTACAGATTCAAGGCTTCATTAGGATGGCGAGAGAGAAGCAAGTTGGGTGGGGAGGTCCCGTTCTCGGTCACAAGAACCCTGTCAAACCTGAGACATTGCAGCTTTGCTCTTTGATGTTCCTTTGTGTTTGGCAGTGGAGGCGAAACATAAGCAGGAAATCCTGCTCCCACAATTTCCAGCCTCCGATGTGGTGTAAACAAAGAATGTGTCTTTATGAGAAACCCCAGATCTGGTTTGCATATTATTAGTGAGAAACTTTGAGACCCCATCCCATGATGATAGATTTGTCTGGGATCTACCCAGGAAAACAATGCATTCCCGCCTCACAAATTTGTAGGACTGAAACAACACTTGAATAAACACAGTTAAATATGTTCTTATGGGCACACATACAGGTATGGTGGCACATGCATTACCAACAGTGGGGAGACAGGCAGGCGGATTCCAGTGAGTCTTAGGTAAGCTTGGTCTTCACAGTAAGTTCTCGGTCAGCCAGAGCTACATAGGCGATCGTGTCTCAAAGAGACAAGACAAAATAAAACCCACAGAGACGGCTTTTAAAGTTAATGGGAATGGGGCAAACTTTCACTGTTTCAAGTTCCTAGAACACCAAATGGCAGGGACTCTGATTGCCCATAAGGAAACTAAATGTCATTTAGGCACCCAGGATAACACATTTGATATGCATGTTAGGTGACTGTACTGGCTGGTTTTATGAGTCAACTTGACACAAGCTGGAGTTATCACAAAGAAAGGAGCCTCCCTTGAGGAAATGCCTCCACGAGATTCAGCTGTAAGGCGTTTCGTTTCCTCAATTAGTGATCAAGGGTGGGAGGGCCCCTTGTGTGTGGAGCCATCACTGGGCTGACAGTCCTGGGTTCTATAAGAAAGCAAGGCTGGGGAAGCAAGCCAGTAAGTAACATCCCTCATGGCCTCTGCATCAGCTCCTGCTTCCTGCCCTGCTTGAGTTCCAGTCCTGACTTCCTTTGGTGATGAACAGCAATGTGGAAGTGTAAGCTGAATAAACCATTTCCTCCCCATCTTGCTTCTTGGTCATGATGTTTGTACAGGAATAGAAACCCTGACTAAGACAGTGACAAGCCAGAGGATGGTTTTGGGTGGTTCAGAACTCCCAGTGTTGGTCTTATCTCTCTCATTAATTTGCTGTATGGTGTCCACTGACTAGCTCTACCCACTGAGCCATCTCCAATACAGGCTTTTTTGTTTGTTTGTTTGTTTTTGTTTTTTGTTTTTTGCTATCTGTAAAATGAAAGGATTAGTCTCAACACCACTGGGTATCGGAGAGAAATATTCAAGCCACAAGTGTAGGCTGCTGGACTAATTACAAATTTTTAGTAGTCACATTAAAAAGTAGGTAAAATTAATAATACATTTTAAAATACAACACATCAACACATTAATTTATCATAAAGCCAGGAATATTGTCATTCTACATTTGCATACCGAGCCTCTGAAATCAGTTCATATTTTGTCCTCACAGCCTATTCCCCTGGTGAGTACACTGAGGTGCTTGTCAAGTGCACAGAGCCAATGGCTCCAGTTGTACACCATGCCATTATGGCAATGACCAACGTCTCTTCCAGTTCTGACCCACAAGATTGTCAACATGGGCACCAATGTTCTCTCCTGACTTGGTGTTTTGGTTCTTGGCCTTAGATGTGACTTAGCCTAGCCTGGAGCTTGTCTCCCGCAGGTGCAGGCTGGGGGCTCTGCCCCATCCCTCTCTCTACCTTCCTTTCTCTGTTCCAGCCCTGCCTCATCATGCTGTCCTGCTTTTCACAGGGTTTGGAGGAGTCCCCAGCACGTTGCTTACTTGCCCGACTGCTGCAGAAACTCCACCGGCAGCCTCCCAGTCCTCTTTTGGGCCATTTAAGGTTCTCTCAGTTTTGCATTCCATTGCTATTAAAATTTCCAGTCATTTAAGAATGCAATAACATAGATCGTATTCTTCAGCACAAAAGTCATGCTGTGTGAGGAGACACTTGGAAAACATATTGGTGCAGAAATGACAGTGACCACTTATCATCCACCCCCAGTCAAACATTGATAACGTTTTGGTGTGCTTATCCTCCTAAGCATTATTTAGAAACAAAAATGTGCTTTAAATGACTTTTTCTTGAGCTCATACAGAACAGACATATCCTAGTTTGACTTCTCTTTCTGCGATACATAGCGTGGCCAAAAATAACTTGGGGAGGAAAGGGCTTGTCTGTATTAGGATACAGTTCATCATTAAGGGAGGTCAAGGTAGGTACTCAAGGCAGAAACCTGGAACAGAAGCTGAAAGACAGACCACGGAGGAGAACAGCTTACTGTGTGTGCATCCAAGCTCACATTCAGCATCCTTCCTTATACAACCTAGGAAGGACACCACCCACAGTGGGCTAGGCCCTCCTCCACCAATTAGCAATCAAGAAAATGCTTCACAGACAAGTCTATAGCCCAATTTAATGGATGAAATTGCTGGGAGGAGGTTCTGTCTTCTCAGGCAACACGACTTCGTGCCACATTAACAACTAACCGTCACCATACACTTAAAAATGTCTGCTACTTTTAATTATATTGTGAGCATTCTAACAATGTCATTAAGGTATTGCTTATGAACCACGACTCACGGTTGATGTGTGGGGATGGATTTTGATGGTGTCATATTGCTGTTAAATCAGGGACTCACACTTAGTTCTGCTTTGCATTCTGCCTTGCTACAGAGCCCTGGGGCAAGGACACCACAATACAAGGAACAACAGTTAAACGGGAGCTAAGGAAATACTTTACTAATTGCCCCGACCCGCAGGGCAGTCGACCAGGGTCTGGGGTCCACCTAGGAGAGAATGGGGGACAAGAGACGCAAAGAACGGACAGCAAGTCAAGAAGTCTGATCAAGCTGACAATTTTTAATTTTTCTCAGGCTGAAGATATACTGGTAGAAGCAAAATGTGGGGAGGGGTTGGGTGACCACAAAGAATGGGCCTGGCTTGATAACCAGGATATTGGCTGGGGAAATCGGCCAAGCGGAGGAACAGCAGGGGGGGTTGCTTAGTGACGTGACGATCAGTGCCTGACCACCGGTACTCAGTGATCTGACACCTAGATTTATGTTATCTATTGAATTTACGTAGAGCTGCAGGTGTTTCTTTTGATCTAACCTAAGGCTATTGCTTCTTATTCTATCATAAGGCTAAAATATAATTGCTTTTTAACCTGAAGACTATTACTTATTATTCTAGCATAAGGCTAGAACACAATTGCTTTTTAACTTGAAGGCTGCTCTCGCCATCTCAAGGCTGCTCCCAACATCTCCCCCTTTTTCTTTACTTAGAAGGACCATAGTGGTAACAATTTTTCTTTTTTCCTTCTTTTTGTTAAGGTAGGGATAGAGGTCTGACTTCTGGTATTTTTGGCTGGTGTTAACTCTCACGTGTTGTCTGGATACAGGGGCCCATGAGGCGAACAACACTTAGCTCAGGCAAGGGAAGGCACAAGCAGGCAGGGTGGTCCCAGGCAGGACTTTAAGCCATGAGAGAGCCCCTCGGGAACTGCGCCTGTCTTAGGTTGGAGCAAACCATTCTTATGTCTCTAGGCCCGTCATTGGATAAGGCAGCAGCTTATGGCGGCCCTCCTGTCTTAGGCCTCAAATGGTCAGAGAATGTTGCTCTCTTACCCGTCATTGACTGTCCAGTTCAGCTCACAGGGGGAGGTGGTTTTTAGCAAGGCACACACCTCGATCATTCATCTCATGGTGATGACAATGGACCTGCACATGCCTAGCTTGAGTGGTTTCGGGTTGTTGCTTACATGCCATGAGCGTGTTGAAAATCACGGGTCTCCATAACCACAGACAAAGTATTAATTAGGGATCTTATAAAGAGCATTAAAAGAGCCAGGCTTGTCTCTCAGGGGGCCCAGGAGCTTTGTACAAAGGCATCCCCTTGTAGTGTCTCATCTCGCATCCCTTAGCAAAGGTAGAAGGATCTTTGTCACCAAGAGGGTGGAGGGCCTGGGACACCTCCCCTTATTAGGTCCTGGGGCAAAAATGCCCTTTCTTAGGTTGGGTGGAGATGGGAGTGGGAAGTGCCTGAGGTGGGATAATATTTTTGTCTTGTGTTTGTTGATCCTCCATAGCCAACCTATGATAATGAATCTATATAGGTTTAGCCATTAAATCATCTATTTGTCGCTTTATAAAGCCTATAAGTCTACTAAGAGCCCAAGGGCCAAATGAAATAAGCAAAATTAATCCCACCAGTGGTCCTAGAATGGAGGGCAGTAAGGTGGTAAGCCATGGGGAGGTTGAAAACCAGTTCTGATACCAGCTTTTATCTTTTTCTCTCTCTTTTTTTTTTTTAAGCCTTTTTTAACCTTTTTTATACTCTCTTTTATCATGTCTGTTTTGTCATATAGAAGCAACACTCTTCTTTGAGTGTTGTACAGAGTCCTCCTTGTTGTAACAAGAGCAGATCAAGTCCTCTGTGATTCTGAAGGACCACTTCTGCGAGGGAAGACAGAGAGTCAGACAGGTCGTCAACCCCTTGCTGGAGTCTTTGGACGTCAGCATCGATGGTAGCGCTGAGTTCTTGGTACCTGGATTTAGAGAGAACGAGTGAAGAGATACCTGTCCCTGTTCCCACGGCACCAAGGCCAAGGAGCACTGATATGGTGATGGCAGAAATAGGTTCTCGCCGCTGACGGACCAAAGTGGGGGGGATAAGTCAGAAGACTGATCCCAGAGATGAAAAAATTCCTCTGAACGATAATAAATTAATCGAGGAACTAATTGTACAAGAATACAAAATCTGACTTTATGGGGAAAAAGGCCTCAGTTGAAAGGCAGGGAGTAAGGCCATCAAGGCAAACCCACCAGGCATCATTAGGGGCAACAGATATTGACTGTTTTATCAGGGGCAAGGGTGAGATTACAAAGGTGGGCATACTGTAAGGGGGGAGTTATAAGGGTAACACAAAGGCCCAATCCAGAGACCTGGGAGAGGGACAAACCATTCCATTCTCCAGGTTGTCAGCGGCAATGTCTAGAATCATTGGTGGGAAAAAATATGTCAGGAATAGCAATTCCCTCATAAAAGGGTGGCTGAGAATGATAACATAGCCAGCAATTGTCCACAAGATCGGGGGAAGTAGCATTAAGCGTAAGAAAGGTTTGATTTATTAGGGTAAGGACGAGGTTCTGGGGAGAAGAAACTAACAATGTGGGAACATGACTAGCAGAGGTAGGGGTCTGTGGTTCTGAAGGAGATTGGAGTGGAGGTACTAAAATGGGATTAGGCCCAATTGGTATTGGCTTGGAAGCATGGACAGGTTCTTTGAGAAGTTTTATGGTGAAAGTGAGACCTGTGTCTGACCCAACCTGATATAGACGGAGGCCCCATGAGAAGCCATGTGCCCAATCCTTGCCCTTTGCGTGATTGGTAAATTTAATATCTAGGGGAAGACACCAACCTTGGGTGGATGGTTCACTGCCCTTATAGAGGGGGTTGCGATGGAGATAGTTAGAGGGGGGAGAAAAATTTCTAGATACTGTGATGTAATCCCAGGAAGAAGTTGGTTCCCAATAAGTTGTTCCAGTGGTCTCACATCCCCAGGAGGCACAATAGTGATCTGACTCGCCACCACACTTATTGTGGAACGCACGACCTCTGTGATATCCAGGGCATACGTAAAAGTCAGTGGCCTGGAGCAAGGTGCGTCTGATTGCATTATCGCAGCCAGGCTGGGCAGATCTGTGGGTCGAAATGAACAAATTGTGGGTTTGATGGCTCTGAGTGTGGGGCATGTTATCCTCTGGGGCTACTTGTAACTCAAGCTGATGTTCAAGGCCCCAAGGGGCCCTGGCCCCGAGGGCTAATTTACAGAGGTCTGGGTGGAGTGAAGTAGGCCACCAGATAGCAGTAGAGATTTGTGAAATTGACCAAGCCACATCTTGTCTTTCTGTAAGAACTATCCAGGTGTAGTTCCAAGGCATATGTCTATTGTTAGAATACTTGGGCTGTTGGCCACGAGGGATGGAGATCACCTCTGTCAGTAGCAGGATCAAAAGGATCTTTTTCCAGAGCAGCATCTGGAAGAGAAAAGGGATAAGTCTCAGGAGGAGACGACAGCTCCATTCTGGACATTGGTGGGTTAACAGTTCTTATGAGTCTTTCTGGCAACCACCTTGGGCCAGCATTTTCTTTGTCATATATACAAGCAGAGCCTCGTCCCCAAATGAGGATGGGATCCGGTCCTTTCCAGTGTCCCGTGAGGGGATCTTTCCATCGTACTAACGCATGGGAATCTTGTGACCTAGGGTGCCACAAACGGTCAGCAGCTGACCTGCCCTCAATATCAAGAGATAGGAAATTAAGTACAAAAAGGGCATGATTGAGCCTATTTCGAGGTGTCAGAGGAGAATAAGCATCTGTGACTGTTGTTAGACGTTGAAGCATGTTCTTTAAAGTTTGATGGGCCCGTTCTACTATGTCCTGGCCCTGAGGATTATATGGAATACCTGTAATATGTTTAATATCAAACTGGGCACAAAATTGTTGAAATTTAGCCCCTGTGTATCCAGGACCATTGTCAGTTTTGATAATCTGTGGCTTTCCCATGGTAGCCATACACTGTAAAGTGTGGGTGATCACATCACGCGACGCTTCTCCTGAAAGGGGGGACGCATGAATGAACCCACTATAAGTATCTATGGTGACATGAAGGTATTTTAACCTTCCAAAGGAGGGAAGGTGGGTGACATCCATTTGTCATCGTTCGTTGGGGACCAGTCCTCGGGGGTTGACTCCTAAGTGGGGAACTGGCAATAATGTGGCACATCCGCCACAGGACTTAACTATTTCTCTTGTTTGATCTCTGGAGATCTTAAACATCTGACGCAAGGTGGAGGCATTTAGATGGTGTAATGCATGAGCTCGCCTTGCCTGATCTATGGGGTCTATAAGGGCAGGGAATATAGCACAGTGGCCTCATCAGCCAAGGTGTTCCTTTGACAGAGGGCCACCTAGACCAGAGTGGGCCTCATGTCCCCACGAAAAAAATGGCTCTGTTCTCTTAATAATAAGGGATTGAATTTTTATAAACAACTTGGAAGCAGTAGAAGCAGGCTTAATATATGGGACTGTTTCTAATACTGGAATAAAGTGAGCCACATAGGCACTATCAGTATATAGATTAAATGGGGTTGTTGCTAATTTTTTAAAGACCTGAAGTAATGCAAACAACTCAACAAGCTGGGCAGAGGAGTATGGGGACTGTATCGTGGTGACTCGTTCCTGTATAACATAGGCAGCTTTGCCGGTTGAGGAGCCATCTGTAAATACCAAGGTACCTTCATGTAACGGGGTCTTGGAGGTAACTTTAGGAAAGGTCAAGGAATGTATTTTTATGAATTGTATAAGGGGGTCATTTGGGTAATGATTATCTATAATCCCTGTAAAGGAGGCGCAAGCTATGGCCCAATCGTCATTAGACTGAAATAGCCAATCAACTTGTTCTGAAGCATAGGGAACAATAATAATGTCAGGATCTTTTCTAAAATATTGTCTAGACATTTTTCTTCCTTTTCTAATTAAGGCAGCAGATAGGGAGTAATAGGTGGCCAAAACCTTGTTTGGATTGGAGGGAAGATATACCCAAAATAGAGGGCGTCCTTTTTTCTTTTGGAGCCCGGGTTGTTATAAAAAAACTCCCACTGGGGGTATATGTAATAGCTTTGACAATAAAATATAGGGGGAAGCATAATGTATCTGGAATGAGACCTGAGAGGAGATAGCCTGACCTATCTGTTGTAGTGCCAAGGTGGCCTGAGGGGTGAGGACTCGGGGGGGACAAGGGATGAGAATCTCCTGAAAGAAGTTCATTAAGAGGGAATAAGCCTCGGGGGGAATCTTTAAATAGGGGCGGATAAATTGAAGGTTGCCAAGTAATTGTTGACAATCATGTAGAGTTTTAAGGGATGAAAGCTGGAGTTCAACTTTAGGGGTACGGATCTGTTCGAACTCGAGTTCATATCCCAGATAGAAATATGGGTCTCAGATTTGAATCTTTTCAGGGGCAATTTTAAGCCCCGAGCTAAGGCCTCTTGAGTTGTTGGAAGCATGAAAAGGCCTGTTGTTTATCAGGACCACCCAATAATATATCATCCATGTAATGAAGAAGATAAATTTGAGGCCAAAGCTCTCCTGATGGGCTGGATTACCTGGGCTATGTATTTTTGAGCCAGGGTAGGGCTGTTGGCCATGCCCTGAGGAAGGACACGCTTAATGAAAGCGTCCATAGGACCCTGGAAATTAACTTGGGGAATACTGAATGCAAAATGGTGACAATCTTCTGGGTGAAGAGGTATGGTAAAGAAACAATCCTTTAAATCGATAATAATTTTAAAAAGCTCAGCAGGAATGGCAGCAGGGGAAGGAAGACCAGGTTGTAGTGCTCCCATGGGTATCATAACTTTATTTACCGCGCGAAGATCCTGTAAGAGCCTCCATTTGCCAGATTTTTTCTTAATGACAAAAATTGGGGTGTTCCAGGGGGAAGAGGATGGCTCAATGTGGCCAGCTGCTAACTGTTCCTGTACTAACTGTCTAGCAGCTGTCAGTTTTTCTTGAGTTAGCGGCCACTGATCAACCCAGACAGGGACATTATCTCTCCAAGAGATCTTCTCTGCATGAGAGACAATTTCTGTATGAGCCTGGGGGGCAGGCATGACTGTGGCCGCTAAGGAAAATGTGAAGGCGGAGATCCCAAGCCTCTTCGGTCTAGCTTCTGTGTCATAGCCAATGGTTCTTTAATGCCCTGTGTCTGTTTTCCCAATCCTTGTCCAGGTAGAAATCCCTGAGCCAACATCTGTTTTGTAACTGCCTCGTTAGGGCTATACATGATAACATTCATCTGGGAAAGGATGTCTCTCCCCCAGAGGTTAATTGGCAAGTCAGGTATTACATAGGGAATCACAGTTCCTGAATTTCCTTCTGGATCTGTCCATCTAATAGTCTGAGCACTGACTCGTGGATTTTTAGAGTGTCCAATTCCTTGTAAGTGAGTGGCTGAATCAGTTAATGGCCAGGCAGCAGGCCAAAACCTGTCAGAAATAATCTGTGGCGTCAGCTCCCAGTCTAAAAAGTCCTTGGAAAGTTTTATCATTCAGACTCAAAGTAAGCATAGGGTCGAGAAGCGGATATCTTTTGGACCCAAAACACCTCAGATATTCCTTGTTCTCCCGGGCTCTGGCATCTTTATGATGTGGATTTCTGACTGGCAGCTTAGGGAGTAACAATAACTGTGTAATGGCTTGTTGTGTAGGTATAAGTATCAGGCCACTTGGCACTGGCCAGACCCGTATTTCTCCTTGGTGGTCAGGGTCTATAACCCCAGGTGTGATCTGGAGTCCTTTCAGGGAGAGGGAAGCTCTGCCCAAAATCAAGCCAAGAGTATTTGGGGGTAGGGGCCATAAACGCCCGTGGATATGGCCTGGATACCTTCCTCAGGTGTTAGTATTGTACTGGCGGAGGCACAGAGGTCCAGTCCTGAGCTGCTCTTTGTGGCTCGCCAGAGATGGGCAATTGATTGGGTGAGGGGTGGGATTGATTGGGTGAGGTGTGGCTGGCTTGCTGAGGGACAAACCCTATTGCCCCGGGGCCTGTCCTGAAGGAGGGGGCCGGAGGCTGCCCCCGTGGGAAGTTTCTCGACTGCCGTGGAGGCAGAGGGAGGCCTTGGCTGTCAGTTTTGGATCAGCATTCGTTAGCCCAATGTCGACCTCTAGAGCAGCAGGGGCACAACTTAGTAGGTGGAGCCCTCATTGGGGAAGCATTCCCTTGTCCCTCAGCTGGGGGTCTTTTATTTTGATGAGGGTGGGGGCATTCTCGCATGAAATGACCAACTTGTTTGCAGTTAAAGCAGGTTTTTTGAGAATTAAAGCCTGCCTTTTGAAGAGCAGCTCCAATAGCTAAACCGACAGCATGGCTTGTTCCTGCCCCTGCGCAGAGGCGAACATACTCTGCCAAAGGCTTTGACCGGTGGTGTTTGAGAATATCCTGGCAAGTGGAATTAGCATTTTCAAAATGCTAGCTGTTTAATAAAAAGGTTTTGGCTCTTGAACACCAAACAAAGCGCTCTGCTGTCTCAGTCAAACGGCTGACAAAAGAATTGTATGGTTCGTCAGCCCTGGAGTACCTTAGTGAGCGTGGAGGAGAAACCAGACTTGGGAGGCAACCTTTTCCAGGCTGCCAGGCATGCCTGACGAATTTGAGCCAAAAGACCAGGAGAAAAATTGTATTTGAGACTCTAAAGTATTAAAGGGTGGCTCACCAAGAATCTTTTTTGCTGTCCATGACCTGGTATCAGGACGTACACGATTTTTGTTTCAATTTCTTTTGCGGCTTCAGCCATTTCAGATTTCAAGCACAAAAGTCGCCGCCTGAAAGCGGCTCGGGCAAGCTGGGAAAACTCGTTTGTGTGAGCCATCCTTCAGTAGAGGATTCTAAAAGTGCTAGTGTAAAAAGGGGCCACAGGGCCATAATTTGATACCGCTGTTTGAGCTTTTCTAATATTTTAAAATCTGGGGCTGATAATGATAGCGTGGAGGGACCCGGTGCAGCCCGAGCTGCAGCAGGGGGCCCAGAGCCAGCAGCCGTATCTCCTGGCTCCTGTGAGTCGGGGTGAAGTTCTGTCTCCTCCTCAGAATCACCATCTGTAACTCGATCCTCCTCCTCCTCCAGGTACCTGGGGTGGAGGGGGTCTCTGGGACTTTTTGCTCCGCTCCTCAGGGAGAGGGGAAAAGCTAAACTTTATGTTTCTTGTTTGGAGTTTTACCCTGGCCTGTAGCCTTAAGCTGGGGACTCTGCAAGGGTGTCAGCTCTGTCAATTTTGTCTCTAAATCCGAAGAGCTATAAGCAATTGTACCTGCTCTTTTCTAGTCTCTACCATGTATCTCAAGGATGTCACATCGTTGGTCAGCTCGACAAGCATCTGAGACAGGGGGTGAATCAAGGACTGCATCTAGGAGGCCATAAGGCGGAGGGGAAAAAGATAAGGGAAAGCAGTACCAGCTCTGGTACCATCTGTGTCCAGTGCTATAGTGGCTGTTTTGACTCAAACAGAGCAGCTCCTGCCTCTATTTTTAACCTCCCTGCTCAGGAGAAAAACACCACCTTTGCTAAGTCTTGAAGAGAGGATAAAGTTGTCTATTAGGTTGGCATTCTGGTGTACTGGGTGGAGCATTGGACATAATCTTTTCAGCGGAGAAAGGTCTAGCAGGGATAGGATCAAAGGCACTCTCCATATCAATAATGACCGATGGGGGGAAGGCGACGACTTAATGCCAGAGCCTCCTCTCCCAGTATGGGGTCAACAGGTAAGGGAGGGAGCAAGCTCCTCAGCGAGCTTTCCTTCAGTGAACACTCTCCTTCCTTGACTAAATGCTGAAGATCTGGCCATTCAGAGGTGGTTCTAAGGATATCATTAATAAGAGACCAATAACTGAAGGCAGTGACTGGAACTTTCGTAGGACCAAGAACCTCATAATAATCTTTAAAACAATCTCCAACTCTGAGCCACCTTTTTTGATCAATTGTCCCTTCCCGGGGAAACCAGGGACATATATCTTCTACCAAATCTAAAATTTTATTAAATCCTTCTTTTTTTAACCTAATTCCTCGGCGTCTTGGTGACTGCTTCGTCCTGTCACAAATAGT